>NC_064639.1:876547618-876870800 GCF_023864345.2 Schistocerca serialis cubense
TTTTATATCAGTATCTATTTGATAACGTCCCAGCATATCTCCTTTCTGGGTTTTGTAGTTGTCTTTTCATGGGAAAGATAAACAAGTAACAAATAAAATTTACAGAGATTGG
Organism: Schistocerca serialis cubense; assembly: GCF_023864345.2. Taxonomy (NCBI): domain Eukaryota; kingdom Metazoa; phylum Arthropoda; class Insecta; order Orthoptera; family Acrididae; genus Schistocerca; species Schistocerca serialis. The sequence continues at coordinate 876,547,731 of NC_064639.1, forward strand.
TACTTTGCCTTGTAACGCTGGAAATGCATATCCTCCTATTTCCATCTATTGTACTTTAAATTTTTCCTTATTTTGTTACCTGAAAATATGACATTTGTGTGTCTTTATATATTGTAATTGTTTTACTGTATATATATATATATATATATATATATATATATATATATATATATATATATATATATATATATATATGCATTTATGTCATTCTATAATTTGTTTGTTTTGTAAATATTATTTGTATTTTTACGCTGGGTCTGGCCTAGGGAAAACTATGCTATCGAACGATTACATCGATAGGACGTGTGGAGAACCAAAGTGCTTAGGATCTTTGGCAGTGTTAACTCTGCCGTGTGGAGTGCGGGCAGAGCAGAGTCTGGCTGGAGTAGGGCGGTGGAACAGGTGTGTTGAGTGACACTCCCACCAGTTGCCGCGCTTCCGGGGTTTGGCAACATGTAACTGCTCTCGACTTGCTATGATAGTTTCTGGCATGGTGTCACAGACGGGAAACATTAGCAGGCACACATCAAGAGCCCGTTTCGCCTGGTGACCGTGTCGAGAAGAAGGCGTGTCAACATCCAGCTTCTGCATCAGCTATGGCCGACAATGAGGGATTGTCGCCACCTCCTCGATCGACGACTTCAAACCTTCAATCAACCAACAAGGAAGACTGAAAGCACGTAAAGTTTTAGAAATGTATGGCAGACCTCAGCTTTTCAAACTATTCCATTAGCATCACTAAAATACAGCAACTTAGCATGAACCTTTGTTGCTCATTGTCCCAATTGCATTACCAAGCAGGGTCCCTTCCTTTTCCAAAATGAACTCGAGTGTCGTTGAAATTCAAACGCCAGCATTAAAGTAATATCATTTGATTTCACTGTTTTAATTCCAAAGTCCAATTAAGGTATTCATAGCAGGCTACAATATTTAGATTACACAAGCACAAATTAAGAGTGTGAGTTTTGTTACCATATTTTAGCTTACCTATGACTGCAGCTCAGCTTGGTACGTACTAAATTTTACTATTGTTAATTGTTCAGAATCATTTAATTCAAGTTCAAAGTTAAATCTCTTATTTCTAAATTGCGTAGATTCAAGTAGCTTTTGAAATGATTGTTGAGGTAGCCCAAGACTAACCTTATTTTATTGAATTTCGTAGTGCTTCAGAAACAAAGTTCACTATCAATTTCAGTCACTAAATTAACTTTCAATTTTCCGGTTTCATTAATTCTTTTGCTAAATTAAGTCAGAGTGTAGCAAAATGTTTTACTTCTGACAAACATTCAGTTTTCACACAACACGGGTCAACCTTCAGTTGCCACACTTTTAGTGCTAATTATATGTGCAATAACCTTTCTTTTTTAGTTATTATAGTAGTTGTCCATAGGACTGGCAACCGTAATTTTCCCCAAATCTCAAATATCTAATTAACACCAGTTAATTGTTAATGTAATGACCACACATTTACTTTCTTTATTAACTTTACCCCTTTTCAAAATTAATTTCCACCAGTTTCACTTGCATCTTTCCTTTCATTTAGATGTAACCCTTTCCTCCCTCCTTACCGGCAGATTAACTTCAGTGACGATTGCTTTTCCCAAATTTCCATTAGGTACACGCGGTTTAATGTTTACTGTCATTAATGTCGATAAGTGAGGGGAAGTTACGCGTGGTGACTTGGTGACAGGACAGTCTTCGGATTTGAGGTTGTTCTGGACATGAATTTTGCATTGTGCAAATCTCGTAACAAAGTACTGGTTACGAACAGGTCGTTACATCAGCGAGACTAAGTAGTGGGAGGAATCCTAATTAGATTTGAAATTTGGCATTATATTGAAAATTGGTAAAATGAGTAAAGGCAACAATTACCAGTATTTGGTAGACTTGGGTACGGAACAATTGGTCGAACAGTGGGAAATGCAGGCGGCTAGCAAGTAAGATGCGACCGCCGAAACGCAACAAAGAGCAGAAATGGAATTCCAAACTTTAGAAAATGTTTCGGAATCGGAAGCGAAAATCAAATCTAAACCCCTTGATGACGAATACGGGGGGACATCTATAGAGGAACTCTCTACGGAAGTAAAATCGGTAGTTTCCAGGAATTTAACTGATTTAGTGAATGTTTTGATTAACGAAATCAAGGCTCTGTCTAGCAAGATAGAAACTCAATCGGCAGAAATTAAAGCTCAGTCTGAAAAATTGACAGGAAGCTAGACAATCAGAACAAAGCTATTAATGTTGTTAACAACAATCTTGGAGTTGTTATCACAATAGTTGATAAAATCAAAGAAGATATTGTCGTGATTAACACCGAAATCGGTAATCTTAAACAGGAAATGATAGGAGTCCAGGCGGAAATTGCGAACGCAAATACTCGTTTTGACTCCGAAATTAGCAGAATCGAGAAAAGTGTAGGAGAAGCAGTTACTCTGATCATCAAGAATAAGGTGACGGAACAAATTCAATCTGGCCAAAGAGGAATCAACGAAGGTGACAATTAGTGAAGTGATAGCAAAGCAACACTTACTGGTCGACGAGTTATGGGAGAAGGTCTCGGTATTGGAGGCGAAGCTACAGACCAAGTCTCAGACAAATGTGTTGAAACTAAAACTGTGTGTGAACAGAGGCTGAAAAAGCCGCCAGATAAGCCGGATTTAGGATCAAAGCCGGATGTTTTTTTCTGGAATGACCTGGATGTAGATGAGGATTTATTGTGGGAAAATAAAGAAACAGTCGAGGACAAGTGTAGACAGATAGTAGTGTCTGTTAATATGTATGACCTACAACTAAACATGTTGATTGACACTGGTGCAGAATTGAGTGCTGTATCTGGGAAAATATTTGAGTTACTTAAGGACAGACCTGGTATCGAAGTTACGCCAGTAAGAGGAGTGAAAATTATCGGTGCTACTGGGAAGGCCAGTAAAACGGTCACAACACAGATTTTTGTCGACTTCGAGATATGTGGGGCGCGATTTGAACAAGAGTTTGTCGTTGTGCCAGACTTAACTACAGGAGTAACTATCGGGTTACATTGGCTATTAAAGTACCGTACAGTGATTAATTGCGAATGCAAAACTTTGACATGTACGTCACAAAATAAAACAATAGTAGTTAGTTTTGATGAGGCAGGAGACGGTGTGTATAGGCAGTACCAGCCTATACACATTGTTAATTGGCCAGATGGAATTGACGTAGGCATGAATTTGAACTACTGTAACGTGAGGTATCTCGGCATTGTCAATAGTGTAGAAAGTGAATTGGAAAGTATTGTAGATGGTGTGTCAAACTTAACACACGAACAAAGACGAGGCCTGTATGAAGTAATAATGAGGAATAAGAGTGTGTTTTCAGACAAACCTGGACTTGTGGAAGAGATAATCAAATTCCCTACATGGATTGACATTAGTATTGGTGTGAAAAAAGATCGTTTGCGAGAAATAGTGAATCTGAAAGCCGATGCTCGCATACGTTGTCATGATGCTGAAGCGTGTTTTGCTAAGTTTGCAATCGGAGACTTAGTACTTGTAAAACCTCATGAGAAATCGAGCGAGATAGACTATGAAATCTCTAAATTTAAGTTTGTTTATAATGGACCATATAAAATCATTGGTATACCTCACACAAATGCTTATTGCTTAGAGTATCCAAGCTCTGGAAAACTATTAGGTATACGGAACATTGTAGACTTTAAACTGTACAAACCAAAGATTTATTAATACCACAGAATGGGTAATTTGTACAATATGTAAATATAGAGTGTAAGATTTAGGGATTTGCCATGTTGCCATACTTTTGCCTGACCAAGAGTCATTAAAGAAGTTGTAATAAATAAGTAATTAATTTTGAATAAATGATTTAAGAGTAAATGATTATTGATCAATTGAAAAATCCAAGCTGCTAATTTAAGTTTTCAGCTGAGTCGCAGTAGATTAAAGAATGTAAATATGATTTTGTAACTAGCTGTACGATTTTATGAATATGTGTTTTACTCGTCATTGCCAATGTACTTAGATGCTGTTTTTTGTTTCAGGCTAGTACATGCGTGTGATGATGGACAGTGTTGAGTTATCTGTTCCACTGAATTCTTTCAGAAAATCTTATTCCTGAGTAATCTCAAGGAGTCCATTAACACTATCACAGTGTTCAGAATTCAGTGGAACAGATGTTCTGGAAATGCCGTTACACAGGCGAGTGAAATCGAGCGTGCCACACAGGCGGGCGCAACAATACTGGCAAGGTGGAGCCACTGTCGCCTCTTGTGCCGCTGTCAGCATTCTTTGTACTTGTGGGTACGGAAGGCGGAGTTGTTTTTCTTCCCGGACAGCTGATGTGAAAGAATTCTGCTGTCAATATTTACGTTTTTTTTTTCGATCTGCTGTATATTATTTTCTTGTTTAGCGTTAAGTGGACTCTCATGATGAGAACATTAATTATGAAAAGGTTATATAAAAATGTGTATTCTATGTAATTAATTATTAATTTGCATATTTTGATCTACCTGTTTTTTATGACAATGTACTCTGATTAATTTTGTAAATACTATTCCATTTCTTGATACTGTTAGGAATTTTGCTGATTTAGAATAGCTGAACCATTTTCTATGTTCTCTATGAATTTTAATACCTTCAGTTGCCATGCTTTTAGTGCTAATTATATGTGCAATAACCTTTCTTTTTCAGTTATTATATTAGTTGTCCATAGGACTGGCGACCGTAATTTTCCCCAAATCTCAAATATCTAATTAACACCAGTCAATTGTTAACGTAACGACCGCACATTCACTTTCTTTATTAACTTTACCCCTTTTCAAAATTAATTTCCACCAGTTTCACTTGCATCTTTCCTTTCATTTAGATGTAACCATTCCTCCCTCTTTACCGACAGATTAACTACGGTGACGATTGCTTTTCCCAAATTTCCATTAGGTACATGCCGTTTAATGTTTACCGTCATTAAGGTCGAAAAGTGAGGGGGAGGTTACAGTCTAACTTAACGCTAGCACATACATAAACATAGGCGCTGTTCAATGAACATGGGTATCGTTTTTATTTCATAACATGGGACATAAATCATGAGCTGTAGTGGTAAGACTTGATTTAGTGTGTCAGGAAATGGGGGACGTAAATCATGAGCTGTAGTGGTAAGACTGGATTTAATGTGTCAGGAAATGGTGTCTCTACATCTCTTTGCACTATGGTGAGCGTCCATTTGGAGGTAGATTTTGCTTCCCATTCAGATTGTCCTCTTGCATCATGCCATCAGTCAATAATGCGTCACTTACAAGTACATCTACATCTACATCTATACTCCGCAAGCCACCCAACGGTGTGTGGCGGAGGGCACTTTACGTGCCACTGTCATTACCTCCCTTTCCTGTTCCTGTCGCGTATGGTTCACGGGAAGAACGACTGTCTGAAAGCCTCCGTGCGCGCGCTAATCCCTCTAATTTTACATTCGTGATCTCCTCGGGAGGTATAAGTAGGGGGAAGCAATATATTCGATACCTCATCCAGAAACGCACCCTCTCGAAACCTGGCGAGAAAGCTACACCGCGATGCAGAGCGCCTCTCTTGCAGAGTCTGCCACTTGAGTTTGTTAAACATCTCCGTAACGCTATCACGGTTACCAAATAACCCTGTGACGATACGCGTACGCAATAATAAGTCTGGCAGGACGCTACGCACCGTTCGGAGTCTAGTAACCATGCACCCACCATCGGGAAGCGATACAGCGCGTGTCGATTAATATATCTTTATGAAGTGTTTTGTGCAGCGGTCACAGTGTTTACAAAACTACAGCACCTGCTTCAACTCATGGTACACCTTGGCTACGAGAAGGGACCTCAAGGCACCTCCTACGTTCACTGCACGAAGGTAAGTACTGCACTTTATTATTTGACTAGCCAATGGCACACTGTCCTATAATTTGCACAAACACCCGTACTGTAGCACGCTTCCTCGATTGACCAAGTCTCCTTTGTTTCAAAGTAGAAGGTACATGGTGTAAAACTTGTTCTTACTTGCCTCTATGCGTATAACTCACACTGTCACTGAGTAACTCACTGTCATTGGGTAACTGTACGCTGTTCCATTCATTGTTTACCGTCGTAAAAAAAAAAAAAAAAAAAAAAAAAAAAAAAAAAAAAAAAAAACTGTAGCTCATGAGACACTGGTTAGTTTTTAGTAGTTTATAGTTTATCCTCACATTCATTATTTGCTCTTATCTTTCAAAACTTTATTGGTCTACATATTGCTCAATATATTTCTTTACACAAGTTGGTAGGTGAATGTGTTCTCGGAAAATACGTGCCTCTAGTATTACCGTTCACGATCACGATACTACCTTACATCTCACAGGGCACAAGAGAACACGTTGTTGCAGGGTGTCGATGGTCGAACCCGAGACTCCACATGACCGAGCTGACGCCGGAACCCACCATGCCACTTCTCGTCAGGAGACTGATTAAGTTCAATAACGTCAAGGGGCAGTGCAGAGTGATATAGCGGTATTCGGAAGTATTCCTTTATTCACATAATTTACAGTACTACGATGGCCACAGTATAGTGTCGGCGTGCCGCCCACAGCGTTGTCCCACGAGTCCAGCTGGCTCAGCAACTCCTGGTATGCCGACACTGGTCTGTCATCTGCATGGCCACTCAGGTAGAAGCCAGCTGCGCTCTGCCCGGTCACCGCCTGCCGATACGTCACGTCTTGCATCGCGTAGCTGCCCGCGATTCTAGAGACTGTTACAGTCCCTGGTTCCTGCCACCCTCTGCCCCATTTGGCCTGCTCTGTCCGACCATGGGACAAAGGTGGATGTACCGGTCGCTCGTGGCCCTCGGCCACTGCTGCTCCCAGGAAAGAACCGGAGTCGAACCCGCGCCCTCCTGGATGCTGTGCCGCAACTTACCGCTTGTGGTGCTTGCCGGATGGCAACACCCGCAGCCGCCTCTGGCGCCACTGCAGCGCTGCCGCGCCTCTCACAGCATACACCTCGCCCGGACCCCAGTACAGCATGTGGGAAGCGAATGTGGCCCGTCCTGGACCCTCTGCAGACTGCTGTCACTGCCGTCTTTCAGGCAGACCATGCAATCTCCAAGTACCTGGCTGCCCTTCCGTCTCGTCCCGGTGTTGTGTCCCCGGAGGCGGAATACAGCCCAAACAAGTACATAGAAATAAAGAACAGGTTAAACAGAATATTTACAACATCACTGCTATTTGGGCCCCTATAAGCGTAGACCAGCCTAGGTCTGACCCAACTCTCGACTGACTTGGCACACTTCCCAAGCTAAAAGTGCCTGACTATTTATACTGCTTTTCCTCTCGCTTCTGATGTAGTGTCAGAGGGAGACAGAAACTATGGCAGGGGTAAATTCCCATACGTCAGCGACTTACACATCGCCCCCTTGGCTCTGGCCTAGTGCCCCGCCTCAGACATCGCAATAACTTAAAGCAACGCTCCAATTCCCTGCCTCGCTGTTACTTCATTACAACCAAATCGTACGTGCATTACACCGCTGCAGCTCCACGCCATGTTTACTCTGCCAGGCCTACTGGTTGCCGACTATTACCACACACTGCCAGCGGCCACAGACTTCATCGCCCAACCGTGCCTTTGTTGAATTTATAGCAAAATTCCCCTTTCCTACGACTAAGACTAATACTAGCGCAGCACACCTCCCTCCTTTCAACGAGATTCGTCCCGAATCGAAATATAACAGTCTTGGCCTGTGGCTGCGTAAACATACATTGTTCACAAAACTTACATTCTACAGACTAAAACTAATGAGAACATCAAAACATGAACTCTACACCTATACACTGTTTGCACTGGTTACCCATGCGGTAGGTAACTGAGGTGTTGGCACCTCCTCTACTGGTGCACGTTTCCACACTCTCCACAAAGCTCTATTCAAGAAAAATAGAAAAACGGCACATCCTATGGCTGAAAGGCTCACTGTCATTATTTTGTCGGTGCGATGCTGTTGTAACGTTTGAATGTGTTCCAATACTTTATTAACTGTGATAGATCCTTCCTGTGCATTAATAAAGGAATGCAACGTTTCCAAACACGCTGGATTTAACGTAGAGTTTAAATATGTCAGATTCTGCATTGGTAATATCTCCAGAACCCCTTCCCACTACTAGTCACTACAACATCGTACCACATCCTCAAAAATTCCCGATAGTTCACTCTGCCCCTATCGAATTCTCTGAACAAAAAAAAAAAAAAAAAAAAAAAAAAAAAAAAAAAAAAAGTCTCTCCCATGACAAAACTAAAACAACAAACAAGAGAAACGCAACTATTATCTGACCCACCAGAACACAAAAAACGCAAATTATCCCTTGATACAAAAATACAAAATATAAACATGGCATACAATATTACACATATAATAATTTACTCCCTCCGAGACCGTAACGCATACGGAACGTTATTTGTCCACTGTTGTCCCTCTGCCGCGACCTTCTTCTTCCGTTTGCTTTGCCTAGCCTCTGCAATTGCGTCACTTCCTTGTAATTGAGGCAATCCATCCACCATTCCTTTAAAATGCTTTACTCTACTTATGTGGATAATGGATTTTTTGTTGGCAGCTGCACTTTAACATTTACAGGCGAAGTCATCTCCACGGCCTGGTATGGTCCGTGGTACTTCATCAATAATTTTTTCATCTTTCCCTTAGGTGTATAATTCGTGATCAGTACCCATTGACCTACCCTGTACTGTGGAAAAAGTCCCAACCGCTTATTTTGTTCTGCCTGCCTTTCCAACGCTTTCGCATTGGCCTTCTGTACCCTCTTCCAGTCTACCCATATTGTCCATGCAAATTTCCTCACTGCACTTTAACATTTACAGGCGAAGTCATCTCCACGACCTGGTATGGTCTGTGGTACTTCATCAAGAATTTTTTCATCTTTCCCTTAGGTGTATATGGATTCGTGATCAGTACCCATTGATGTACCCTGTACTGTGGTAAAGGTCCTGACCACTTATTCTGTTATTCCTGCATTTCCAACGCTTTCGTATTGGCCTTCTGTACCGTCTTCCAGTCTACCCGTATTGTCCATACAAATTTCCTCACTGTATCCCCTTTAGCTCCAGGTTTCGGACATAGAACGTGAATCGGCGATGGCATCTTTCTTCCATAGACCACCTCAAACGATGACATTTCGACCCCCGAATGTATTTTGGTGTTATAATTCGATACCACATACAGAAGATAAACGTCCCAATTATCATGGTTTTCATTCACATAATAACTTAGCATTTTTTTAATTGTCTTACATACTCGCTCCGTTCTCACGTTCGACTGTGGATGAAATTGACTGGTCTGTAATTTTTTAATCCTCAATAGACGACACAACTGTGACATTAATTCGGACATGAAGTTCATTCCCTGATCCGTAATTATGGTATCAGACACCCCAAACTTCAATAACCACTATTGACTAAAGCTTGTGTTACCGTACTTCCCTGTTGGTCTGGTATTGCGACCATGGCTAGAAACCGCGAAAAGTGATCAATTATAGTCAAAACGTAACGATTCCCGGCTGGCGTTTTATATATGACCTGCAGATATCTAACCCGACAAACTCAAAAGGTTTCAAAGCCTCTGGTAACCATTGCAATGGAATTCTTGCGCGTGTCACACCCACTTGCTGCGCACACGGTACACAATTTGTTGCGCGTTGTTCCACATCCCTTCTCCGAGTGCGCCACCAAAATCGTTCTACTACTCGTCTTTCCGTTGCTCGACGACCCCCATGCCCTGAAAGCACATGATCATGGGCCTGCTTTAAGACTTCCTCTCTCAAACTCTTTGGTACCACTACCCGTGGTCCAAACCTGGTAACTCTACACAACAAATTTCCCTCCACAATGAAATGCAGTTGAGTTCTAAAACCCTGGCACTCCTCATCCTCTGCTTGTGCCCTTTGCCACTCCGCGGCACTCTTACTCATTACTTCTAATGCGTCTAACTTGCGACTTAATGCATCTGCAGCCCCGTGTTTCCTTCCTGGCTTACGAATTACTTCAAAGTCGAACTCACTTAATTTTAGAGCCCACTATTTTGACCGACTAGAAGGATCCTTGAGTCCCATTAACCCATTAACCATCTGAACGCTGCATGATCTGTCACGACCTTAAACTTCCTACCATAAAGGTAACAACGAAAATACGTTACTCCATATTCGTTGTATGTGGTGTCGGAAAATTTTGAACTGCCTTTGTTAACCGACGATCGGTTTGAACCCCTTCTTCACTGTTTACGTGACCTAAAAATTTGACCTGCGTCTGTGCAAAATTAAATTTTTCTTAACTTTTTGTTAACCGTGCTGGCCGGCCGAAGAGGCCGTGCGGTTAAAGGCGCTGCAGTCTGGAACCGCAAGACCGCTACAGTCGCAGGTTCGAATCCTGCCTCGGGCATGGATGTTTGTGATGTCCTTAGGTTAGTTAGGCTTAACTAGTTCTAAGTTCTAGGGGACTAATGACCTCAGCAGTTGAGTCCCATAGTGCTCAGAGCCATTTGAACCATTTTTTTGTTAACCGTGCTGACCACAATCTCCTAAGGACTTCTCTTAAACCTGATACATGTTCTGGTATATCCTTCGAAAATACTATAATGTCATCTAGGTAAATCATACATGTTTTTGGTTTCAATCCCCTTAAAATCCCATCTAATAATCGCTGAAAAGTTGCTTGTGCATTCTTCAACCCGAACAGCATATGTGTATACTGATAGTGTCCCCCGGAACAGTAAAAGCTGTCTTTGCCCTAACCTCTGGCGCTACTTCCAACTGGTGGTATCCACACCGTAAATCCATCGTCGTAAAATACTGAAATTGTCCCAGACTGTCCAATGTGTCCATAATATTCAGAATCGGATATGCGTCCGAAATGGTTTTCGCATTCAGAAACATATAATCACAACAATACCTATATTTCCTTGTACCATCCACCGACTTCTTAGGTACGAGAACTACATTACTTGAATACGGACTATCGCCATGCTCTATGATTCCATCCCGTAGTTGTTGTTCTATAAAAACCTCTAGTAGCGGTTGCATATGATGTGCTACCCTATATGGTTTCCTAAACATTGGTGTATTATCCTCCGTTGGTATGTGATGCTTCGTAATCGGTGTTGCCGGTAACCTACCCTCCGTTCCAAATAAATCGATAAATGTCAATAACAGTTCCTTCAATGCGACCCTGTCGTCTCCCTGCAAATGCTGTAATTTTCTCCTCAATTGCGCTGCATCGACGTTTTCCTTATGGCTAACCTCTAAATCCTCCCTATCGAGGCCATGTTCATCAAAAACCCCCAATGTGGCCAATAACAACCCTTTCGATAAGCTAAAATCCGCTCTGCCGAAGTTATCTATACTTACAGGAACCCTATAATCTCCATCCTCATAACTCCGGGAATCACCGATTACCCCTCACCCACACATGGTAACACCTCTACCTGCTCACTAAACTTAGTTCTTGCGATCAAAAATTGAAGTACCGTCGTACCCAAGGACTCCACTTTATTATGCACCACCCCACGTAACGTGGTGGCTCAAGCCTTCTCCTGCTAACCAGGTCTAGACTAATAACAGACACGTGTGCCCCCATGTCAACCAGAAACCTCTGTTCCCTTCCGTTCACCAAGCCTAATAAGCAGCAGTCCGTCTGTGCACCTACAAGCACATTACCTAATTTCACTGGGACCTCCCCCGACGGTTGAAGCAGTCCCATTCTCGTTTGACGGCTGCTGTCGCCGAGGTTCCCCCTGCAATTCACTGCCCGGTGACCCATTTCCCCACATGAGTAACACCACAACTGACGCTGACACTGCCTTCTAATATGCCCTAACTGCCCACAACCAAAACACTTGCTTTCCGCTGCCAGAACTTTATGCTCCACCCTTTGCTTCGTCGCATAATCTACCTCCTCTAAGTACCCGGATGAGTCAAATGAAAACCTTAAATATTTTTTTAAATATTATTTATTGTGCAGAAATGGTACAAAGCTATATTTTCAGCATAATCTTCCCCACGCTCAATGCGAGTCCTCCAGCTCTTACAAAGTGCATAAATTCCTTTAGAAAAAAGTTCTTTTTGTAGTCCGCGCAACCCCTCACGCACCGCGTGGCGTACCTCTTCATCAGAACGAAACTTCTTTCCTCCCATTGCGTCTTTGAGTGGTCCAAAAATATGGAAATCACTTGGGGCAAGGTCTGGTGAGTATGGTGGATGAGGAAGACACTCAGAATGCAGATCTGTGTTTGTTGCAACTGTTGTACTGGCAGTGTGGGGCCTTGCATTGTCATGTTGCAGAAGGACACCTGCTGACAGCAATCCACGTCGCTTTGATTTGATTGCAGCCTGCAGATGATTTTTTAGTAGATCTGTGTACGATGCACTGGTGACAGTGGTCCCTCTAGGCATGTGATGCTCCAAAATGTCACCTCTTTCGTCCCAAAAGAGAATCAGCATAACATTCCCTGTTGATGATCCTGTTTGAAACTTCGCCGGCCGAAGTGGCCGTGCGGTTAAAGGCGCTGCAGTCTGGAACCGCAAGACCGCTACGGTCGCAGGTTCGAATCCTGCCTCGGGCATGGATGTTTGTGATGTCCTTAGGTTAGTTAGGTTTAACTAGTTCTAAGTTCTAGGGGACTAATGACCTCAGCAGTTGAGTCCCATAGTGCTCAGAGCCATTTGAACCATTTTTTGTTTGAAACTTCTTTGGTTTTGGTGATGAGGAATGGCGCCATTCCGTTTCCGGTTGGTGGAAGTGAACCCAGGTTTCGTCTCCAGTACCGATTCTTGCAAGGAAGCCGTCACCTTCTCGTTCAAAGCGCTGAAGAAGTACTTCATAAGCATCAACACGGCGTTCTCTCATTTCAGGAGTCAGCTGCCGTGGCACCCATCTTGCAGACACTTTGTGTAACTGAAGCACATCATGCACAATGTAGTGTGCTGACCCATGACTAATCTGTAAACATGCTGCAGTGACATTCAGTGTCACTCGGCGGTTTTCCTTCACTATGGCTTCAACTGCTGCAATGTTCTGTGGAGTCACAACTCGTCGTGCCTGACCTGGACGAGGAACATCTTCCACTGAAGTCACACCATTTTCGAACTTCCTACTCCATTCGTAGACCTGCTGCTGTGACAATGTGACAAACATGCATCACTGTACTGAACCTTTATTCGTCGATGAATTTCGATAGGTTTCACACCTTCACTACGCAAAAACCGAATAACAGAACGCTGTTCTTCCCTGGTGCAATTCGCAAGTGGGGCGGCCATCTTTATACTGATACTGCGACGTTATGTGTGCATCTGCACTATGCTGCCACCTACAGGCCATACTGCACGCTGTTTGTAGCTCGCTTACCAACTTACAGGATAACGGCGCGAAATTTCGATTTGTTATTACAGATTTAAGATTTTCATTTGTCTCACCCTCGTATGTGGCAATCCTTAGAGCCGTCACAAGATCACTGGGATTCTCTTTTCTCACCTGACGTGACATCTCTGGCAGTACTCCCTGCAAAAACACATCTAATGTCCTGTTCTCGGCCTCTTGTAAGAGCACTTTATTAGTTTTCCCATTCTGCGACAGTTCGAACATTTGTGCATTCAGTTTTCGAATCCTGTATGAGAAAACCTCCAAAGTCTCATTTCTTCTCATAACTAACGCACTTAATTTTTCCCGGAAAAACCTGGTACTATTCTGTTTTTGGTACCTCTGGTGTAACCCAGCCTCAAGCTCTGCAAACGGTCTCACATTGTTCGACGTTTCATGGTACAGTATGTACGACTTGGCATCCCCTATCAGGCGTAACTTCGCCACTCGCAACATTACAACATCCGAACCCCCATTGGCCTAAGCCATTGTGATAATCTCATTAAGAAATACCGACACATCCTCTTGTTTTACCCGAAAAGGGGCTAATCAAGGCTGCGATTGCCGGGTCAAACGGTCTATGGCACTCCCAGATCTTCAATTTACTTTCATCCAACGTCCCTTCCCCTACTTGCAATACCTCAAATCTCCCCACTAATTCTTTGTCCCTTATCCTTGCCTCCGACAATACCCGAATTTGCTCAGTTAGAGCAGGTACAGCTTCCGCTGTAGTCACTGCTGCAGTCTCCACTGCTTGCCGTGTTTCCACCATTCATGCTTATAGCTCTACTGTTAGTATTAATTCCACCCCACTACTCCTAAAACTAAGTTCTTGTGGCGAATCATCGCCCATCTACATTCTGAACAATTGCGCGCCAAATGTTCAAATCTGTTGCAAATAAAACAACACTTTGACACCCCCTTTGCACACAGTAATCTGTGACCTGACAGGTTACAAAAATTACAACGCTTAGGCACTACGTCATCATGTCCCCCATTTCCCCTGAATTCAGATAAATCTATAGGCTCCTCTGGCCTTACATAAGACACCTTCAAAAAAACCATTCTAATTGACACTTAACCCCTTAAAACACAAATGAATGACACATACACAATAAATGAAACGTCACTCAACCATCCCCATCAGGCTCGTGTGCAGGTGACAGTCCTACTTTCCTCCCTAGACTGGTATGGACAAACACTTCCTGAACGACAAGAAGTATACAACCACCCATCACGACTGCAACCAAACACCTCAACTACCCCTCTACACAGGCACACCTCAACGCTACTTGCTCGATATAAGTTGTGGGAGTGGAAACCTGGTACCAGCGTTGTAACCGGCACCACTTCTGACACCACTATTGCGAGGTGTGGATGGTCCAACCTGAGACTCCAGATGACCGAGCTGAAGCCGGGCCCCACGGCGCCGCTTCTCGTCAGGAGGCCGAGCAAGTTCAATAGAGTCAAGGGGCAGTGCAGAGTGATACAGCGGTATTGGGAAGTATTCCTTTATTCACACAATTTACAGTACTACGGTGGCTGCAGCGTAGTGTCGGCGTGCTGCCTGCAGCATTGTCCTGCGAGTCCAGCCGGATCAGCAACTCCTGGTATGCCAACACCGCTCTGCCATCTGCAAGGCCGTTCAGCTGGAAGCTGGCCATGCTCTGCCCGGTCGCCGCCTGCCGATACGTCGGGTCTTGCGTTGTGTAGCTGCCTGCGATTCTAGAGACTGTTACAGTTCCTGGTCCCCGCCGCCCTCTGCACCGTTTGGCCTGCTCTGTCCGATCATGGGACGAAGGTGGTTGTACTGGTCACCCGTGGCCCTCGGCCGCTGCTGCTCCCAGAACAGAACCAGACTTGAGCCCTCGCCATCCTAGATGCTGTGCCTGAACTTGCCACTAGTGGTAGTGGTGCTTGCCGGATGGCAACACCCACTACCGCCTCTGGCGCCGCTGCAGTGCTGCCGCACCCCGCGCAGCGTACGCCACTCCCGGACCTAGATATGCCAGGTGGGAAGCGACCCGCCACAGACCACTGTCACTGCCCTCCTTCAGGCAGACCATGCAATCTCCAAGTACCCGGCTGCTGTTCTGTCCCACCCTGGTGTTGTGTCCCCGGAGGCGGAATACAGCCCAAAAAAGTGCACAAAAATAAAGAACAGGTTACAGAGAATATTTACAACATCGCTGCTAGTCGGGCCCCTATAAGGGTAGACCAGCACAGGTCTGACCCGACTCTCGACTGACCTGGCACACCTCCCAAGCTAAAAGTGCCTGACTATTTATATTGCTTTTCCCCTCGCTTCTGACCTAGTGTCAGAGAGAGACAGAAACTATGGCAGGGGTTAATTCCCATATGTCAGCCACTTACACATCGCCCTCCTGGCTCTGGCCTAGTGCCCTGCCCCGGACATCGCAATAACTTAAAGCAACGCTCCAATTCCCTGCCTCGCTGTTGCTTCATTCCAAACAACTTGTACGTGCAATATGCCGCTGCAGCTCCACGCCATGTTTACTCTGCCTGGTCTACTGGTTGCCGACTATTACCACATATTGCCAGCGGCCCCCGACTTCATCGCCCAACCATGCCTTTACTGAATTAACAAAATTCCCCTTTCCTACGACTACTACTAATACTAGTGCAGAAACGTTTTCGAGAACAACAGCACTTCTCTCAACTTAAGATCCTGCTAAAAATGCACTTATACATAGAAACGACAATTCAAAAAAATGAACGCACCAAAAGCGCTTATAGAAATTGTCTCCACACGAGTAAACTACATGTGAGTTACTGTCGGTGGGGGGGGGGGGGGGGAGATTTCATCTTTACGTCACCCAAGACTGTAACAACACACGGTACACACATTTGAAACAAGTAAAATGAAAACGTATAAATAAGTTAATCACTACACTTAAATTCACAAATAAATAGAAAATTAAAATGCTAGGTAGTATGAACAACAGATTGATAATGAAGCTTGGTTGGTGTACGCTATACTGCTTCCTAAGTCTGTGTCCGTGTTTGTACATGTTTTCATGTTCATGTGTTCATCGTTGTATCACTGGTATGTACACAATTTCTTTTTCTTTAATCGAATGTGTCCTTAGTCACTCCTTACTTTACTTCTTCCACCAAATATCTTCAGCTCAGATTGGATAACATACACTCCTGGAAATTAAAATAAGAACACCGTGAATTCATTGTCCCAGGAAGGGGAAACTTTATTGACACATTCCTGGGGTCAGATACATCACATGATCACACTGACAGAACCACAGGCACATAGACACAGGCAACAGAGCATGCACAATGTCGGCACTAGTACAGTGTATATCCACCTTTCGCAGCAATGCAGGCTGCTATTCTCCCATGGAGACGATCGTAGAGATGCTGGATGTAGTCCTGTGGAACGGCTTGCCATGCCATTTCCACCTGGCGCCTCAGTTGGACCAGCGTTCGTGCTGGACGTGCAGACCGCGTGAGACGACGCTTCATCCAGTCCCAAACATGCTCAATGGGGGACAGATCCGGAGATCTTGCTGGCCAGGGTAGTTGACTTACACCTTCTAGAGCACGTTGGGTGGCACGGGATACATGCGGACGTGCATTGTCCTGTTGGAGCAGCAAGTTCCCTTGCCGGTCTAGGAATGGTAGAACGATGGGTTCGATGACGGTTTGGATGTACCGTGCACTATTCAGTGTCCCCTCGACGATCACCAGTGGTGTACGGCCAGTGTAAGAGATCGCTCCCCACAACATGATGCCGGGTGTTGGCCCTGTGTGCCTCGGTCGTATGCAGTCCTGATTGTGGCGCTCACCTGCACGGCGCCAAACACGCATACGACCATCATTGGCACCAAGGCAGAAGCGACTCTCATCGCTGAAGACGACACGTCTCCATTCGTCCCTCCATTCACGCCGTTCGCGACACCACTGGAGGCGGGCTGCACGATGTTGGGGCGTGAGCGGAAGAAGGCCTAACGGTGTGCGGGACCGTAGCCCAGCTTCATGGAGACGGTTGCGAATGGTCCTCGCCGATACCCCAGGAGCAACAGTGTCCCTAATTTGCTGGGAAGTGGCGGTGCGGTCCCCTACGGCACTGCGTAGGATCCTACGGTCTTGGCGTGCATCCGTGCGTCGCTGCGGTCCCGTCCCATGTCGACGGGCACGTGCACCTTCCGCCGACCACTGGCGACAACATCGATGTACTGTGGAGACCTCACGCCCCACGTGTTGAGCAATTCGGCGGTACGTCTACCCGGCCTCCCGCATGCCCACTATACGCCCTCGCTCAAAGTCCGTCAACTGCACATACGGTTCAGGTCCACGCTGTCGCGGCATGCTACCAGTGTTAAAGACTGCGATGGAGCTCCGTATGCCACGGCAAACTGGCTGACACTGACGGCGGCGGTGCACAAATGCTGCGCAGCTAGCGCCATTCGACGGCCAACACCGCGGTTCCTGGTGTGTCCGCTGTGGCGTGCGTGTGATCATTGCTTGTACAGCCCTCTCGCAGTGTCCGGAGCAAGTATGGTGGGTCTGACACACCGGTGTCAATGTGTTCTTTTTTCCATTTCCAGGAGTGTATTATAAACATAAGCGAAAATGTGTGTATGTATTCCTCTAAAGTCAACATAGATTCTTAGTACTTCCATGCCGAAGAAGAGACAAATTATTAAAATACTATGGTGTTACTGAGCGTCAAGTAGTGTACTTCTCAGTGATGTTGGAAAATATTTTATAACGTAGATCGTAAATCGTGGTGACAATAGTGTAACTTAGTTGCTTCTCATCGCCGATTGATGTCTCGTAGCATCTCGTTGAATGCCAGCTCTAAAGAATTGTGTTTGTTCCAGTATTACCTAATCTCTCTGCTTGTCATTTCCCCGTAACTTACCTCGTACATATTTCCCTTTTTTTCTTTTTTAGCAAGAGGCGGTGTTAAGTTTGCCTCAGATAACGTTTACAAATCGTACCTCAACAGTGTATTTGCACTCTAATGTGCGTATAAAGTTGAAAAATTATTTGTGTTTCAGTAAGATCGCACTAGTTTTTATTTATGGGTTATATCTTTAGATGCGTTTTACTTAGATTAGGTTGTCGCGTGTATGGTATATACCATACTGAACTTTCATTAGCAGCCAGAAAAAATTTCATCATCGCAGCATACAAAAAAATACGAGGGTCACTCCAAAAGAAATGCACACTGTTTTTGTAAAAATGCAGCTTTCATTCTGCGTGTGTGAAAGCTTTACAGTGTGTAGGTACATCCTTCCCGCTTGTTTTCAAACTTAGTTCAACCTGTTCCCGTGAGTGGCGCCGTCACAGCATGTCTTCAAGATGGCTGCTACAGTTGACGTTCGTCAGAAGCAACGTGCTGTCATAGAATTCCTGTGCTGTGAAAACTAGACAGTGGGAAACATCCACAAGAGGTTGAAAAAGGCGTATGGAGATGCTGCTGTCACGCAGTACAGTTAGTTGGTGAGCAAGCAGGTTACGTGATGAAAGCGGGCACAGCAATAGGGAGGATTGTCCTCGCAGCGGCAGGCCTCGTATTTCACACACTCCAGACAGTGGGCAGAGAGTTAACGAATTGGTGACTGCTGACTGATGCATCACAGTGAACGAATTGTCACACTACGTTGGGATAGGGGAAGGAAGTGTTTGCAGAATACTGAAAGTGTTGGCGTTAAAAAAGGTTTGTGCCATGTGGGTTCCCAGGATGTTGACAGTGGCTCACAAAGAAACAGGAAAAACGGTATGCAGCGAACTTTTGGAAAAGTACGGGAATGGTGGAGATGAATTTCTTGGAGGAACTGTGACAGGTGATGAAACTTGGCTCCATCATTTTTCACCAGAGATGAAGAGGCAATCAATGGAGTTGCATCATGCAAATTCACCCAAGAAAAAAAATTCAAAACCACATTTTCTGCTGGAGGAGTTATGGCTATGGTGTTTTTCGATTCCGAAGGACTCTTGCTTGTGGACATAATGCCAAGTGGAACCACCATAAATTCTGATGCATTTGTGATGACACTGAAAAAACTTCAAGCTCGACTGCGTCGTGTTCTACATCAGCAAAAGCAGGATGTTTTGCTACTGCACGACAATGTACAGCCACATGTCAGTCAAAAAACCATCGAAGTGATCACAAAACTTGGATGGACAACACTGAAACACCTGCCCTACAGTCCTGACCTGGCTCCATGTGACTATCATCTCTTTGGGAAACTGAAAGACTCTCTTCGTGGTACAAGGTTTGAAGATGATGGCCGGCCGGTGTGGCCGAGCGGTTCTAGGCGCTTCAGTCTGGAACCGCGCGACCACTACGGTCGCAGGTTCGAATCCTGCCTCGGCCATGGATGTGTGTGATGTCGTTAGGTTTAAGTAGTTATAAGTTCTAGGGGACTGATGACCTCAGAAGTTAAGTCCCATAGTGCTCAGAGCCATTTGAAGATGATGATTCCCTTGTGCACGCTGCCAAACAGTGTCTCCAACAGGTTGGTCCAGAATTTTACCGTGCGGGTATACAGGCGCTGGTTCCAAGATGGCGTAAGGCAGTTGAAAGAGATGGAAATTATGTGGAGAAATGAAAATATTGTTCCTAAAGGATGTATCTACACACTGTAAAACTTTGAGACATGTAGAATAAAAGATGGAGTTCTAAAAATATGTGTGCATTTCTTTTGGAGTGACCTTCGTAATACCGTTTTGCTCGATGTATTCATAGATAATGCCTAGTGGTGTGTCTAGGTAAAACAAAAAAACAAAAAAAACAAAAAATTATCTCTGCAACATGACATGTACTTGCGTGACTATATACTTATGTACGTTAGGGTGTCCAATATCAATATTTTCTGTCACTTACCCTGTACCTTAAAACCTTGGTGAACAAGCGGCATTAAAAGATTACAGCTACTTTGTTCCGAGATCTGTGCTAATGGTTCGCCAAGCTCTTCTGCGTCTTGGTGTCGTTCTTTCACTGTACTGTTTCCTATTAAGTTGCTTGGCTATTTGATTTTGTCAGGCTCATAAGTCCTGTTTCAAAGTTTTCTGTATCTGGCCCGTGTCAGCTTGCAGTTTAACTACAGATGTGTTCTGTGTAGTGTATACTTGTTCCACTGTGTTACTTATCGAGTTTTGTAGCTCTTTTTCTAGAGTATGGTTTATGTGTGTGTCTTTTTCTTCTAAAAAGTCCTCAGACAGCTGTTTTTGCTGTTTTGTCATGTCCTCAACTTGATTTACAGCTTCCTGCATTTTTGTATTGAGCTCAGTTTGCTGTACACTCATGGCATTGAAATTTTTAGTTAACTTACGTACCTGATCTGGCACATCCTTAACTGTGGTTTTCAAATTATCAGTATCCTGATTCATGGAGTTTAAATCTTTACACACCACTTCTATTAGCTGATCCACCACTTCTCTTTTTGTTGTGTCAGTTTTGTTGTCAGTTTATTGTGCATATCAGTAAGGTATTTTACATCACTGTCTAGCTTGTTCATTTGAGTGGTTACATTCCCTATCTGTTTTGTGAAATTGTCTACCTGTGTAGTGACATTGCTTATTTGTGCTGTGAGATTTCCTATATGTGTATTCCTTTGGGCTGTTACATACCCTACCTGTGTTGTGACAATTCCTGTCTGTGTATTCATTTGGACTGTTATATTCCCTATTGATTTGGGCTATTATCTGAGTTACAAATTGTGACATCAGATCTGTCTGCATTAATCTAAACATCTGCCTAATGTCTGGCTCTACTGGACCTTGTACATTTGCAGTGTGGTTATCACGGAAGATTAGTTGAGAGATAACACACTTAATATTGAATACACATTTATTAGTAACTTTTACATATAACAAAGAATGGCTGTTACACATCTGCGCACCGAAAGTTCACACAAGAGCATACTATTCCAAAGAATGAAGGTGCCAAAGATAGGGCACTCTGCACTACAGACACCACAGAGACCCGCCACCCCCCCCCCCCCTCCCCTGCCCGGTAGTGCGGAGCACAGCAGAGAGAAGGGCCGAGATGAAGTTATAATCTTGGTGCCAACGCGGCGGTTGTAGGCGGTGGCTGGCGCAGGAAGTGCTGCAGCTCAGTGGTTCCAACAGCAGAGACGAATCAGCTGAAGGGAGGACTGCTGCGTTGGGAGGAAGGTCGTCGTTGAGGGACCACGCTGGTTTAATGAAGTGCTGCCTGTGGCCGTCTATGGACGTGGATGACGAACGTGTTGGTATTGCGATGTAGCACACGGTGTTGGCACAAATAGGGTGGCTTAAGGGCTGCCCGCACAGTGTCGTCCTGCAGCATAATGAAGTTGCACTTAGCTAGGTCCTTGTGGATGAACACAGGAGGGTGGTGTGGGGGAGGGTCAGGGTGGTGTGGAGGTGTGCGATCTGCATGCGCACATGCTCGACCAGGGGGGGAGGGGGGAGATCATCGGATGTGGCAGAAGGTGAATGTCGAATTCAGTGAGGAGAAGGAGAGGCCCGTCATGCAGAACCTTGGCAAGCAAGGCATTAAGATCTTCTTTATGAGCCAAGCGAATTCCCAGCAGGACCCACAGGAAGGCACATTAGGGCGGCCTTGAGTGTGCGGTGCCACTGCTCAATGAGGCCATTTGCCTGCAGGTGGTAAGCTGTGGTATGAAACTTGGTGATGCCACAGAGTTCGCAGAATCATGCGAAGAGGACAGACTCAAATTGGCGTCCCTGGTCAGTGGTTATAGATAGGGGACTGCCAAAGTGAGTAATCCACACCGAGATGAAGGAATAGGCGACGATTTCGGCCATGATATCAGTAATGGCGACCACCTTGACCCACCGGGTCAGACAGTCAATGATCAATAAGATGTATTTGTGCCCTCGGATGGAGGAAGGGGACCAACGACATCAATATGGATGTGCCAGAAACGCCCCTTCAGGATGCCGAGATGAGGTTGGGCATGCCTGCCAACCTTGCTGCGCTGGCACGGAACGTATACATGACTCCAACTGCTACAGTCGTGCTTCACACCAGGCCAGATGAAGCACTCCATAACCAGCTATGTCGTGGCCCATGTCCCAGGGTGAGCTAAGCCATACAAGGCAGTAAAGACCCTATGGCGGAGGGTGGCGGGGACCAGGCGGCCAAGTATGCCTGTAAAGGTGTCACAAAGGACGTGCATTGCAAACCAGGTAGTATACGGGGCTGGACAGAGAGCGATAAGCTGTTTTCTGATCTTAGTTGCTGTATATTGTTGTCACTGGATTGTAATCGGGTAAGCTCCTCCAGATCCAGTGGTGCAGTTAGCACGCAGATGTGGGAAAATGTAATCTACCACAACATTCTCCACGCTGCGGATGTAGCATGTGTCGGAAGAGTGCTGACAGATGTAGTCCATATGGCGGAAATGCATGGGCAGAAGGTCTTTAGCAGGACTGCGAATAGCATCCACGAGTGGCTTGTGATCAGTATGTTGCCTGAAGGGTTGCCCCTCGAGCTCTCTACAAAAATGCTTAATCGCCTCGTACACTGTGAACAGCTCACAGTCAAATGCCGACCACTTACACTGGCTCTTAGTTTCTTGGAAAAGAAGCTGATGGGGTGGGTTGTCCTGGCAGGGTGGTGCTGTAAAATGGCGCCCACAGCTGAGTCACTGGCATCAGTCACGATCGAGACATGGGCCTCAGGGTCAGGGTGGGCTAGTGTGACAGCTTTGGCAAGGGCAGTTTTAAGGTTACCAAAAGTGTCGAGCATGGGTTGAGTCCACTCCAACTTCCGTTTTCCAGTGATTTTCTTGCCAGAGAGAATGTCGGCACCATAACCAGAAAACGACAGAACTGAGCGTAATCCACAGGAAGAGCAAGTTCAAGTATGGTTTCGACACAAGAACTCGTCGGTTGGAGGCCATTGGCAGAGATAGAATGGCCGAGGAAGGTAACGGATGTGGAATTCAGTCGAGATTTATCATGGTTGATCACCATGCCATTGGCGGCGAGGGCCGAACGGACTGCATCGAGGTGAACTTTATGCTCCTCAGCGGAGCAAGAAAAGATAAGGATATTGTCGAAGCATAGGCAAAAGGCAGAGGGATCAAAATGAAATCAATGAACCGCTGCCACGTCTGTGCAGCATTTTTCAATCTATAAGGCATGCAACAGTATTGAAATAGGCCGAAGGGTGTCATAGTGGCCATTTTTGAAATACCTGGTGGCTGCATAGGAATCTGGTGATACACTTTCGAACAATCTAATACAGAGAAAAAGGTAGAACCATGAAACAACTGTATTAAATCTTGGATATGTGGAATGGGGTAGCTATCAATAATGGTGCAGACATTAAAGGACTTGCAGTCCCCGCACATGTGTAAGGTGCCATCCTGTTTGGGAACAAGGTGTATCACAGAAGACCAGTTGCTATCGGACAGGTAGAGGATGCATGAAGCCAATAGATCCTGAGCGATCTCCTTGGTGCACAGAAGTTTGGAAGTGTTAAGGCACCTGGCCTTACAATGAACAGGTGGGCCATTGGTGGTGCGAATCTTATGACAAGTGCCATTACTGATAATTGTGTGGGGAAGTCAGCATGAGGGATCAAGAAGGTATTCACAGGCGACATTGGTTCACTGACCTTGATGAACCGGGATGATGTATGTGGGACATCGGCTGCAGTCAGTGACAGAAGGCGCAATGCAGGAGTGAAGTGGCATGAAGAAACAGAAGAGGCACATGTAGGTGCATATTGGAAATTCGTCTGCAGTGCAGCGAAAGAAACAGCAGACAGTGGGGTGCTTGACACTGGAGCAGGTTGACAAGAAGACGCTGCAGGGGCATGTGCTGGGATGCCTCCCTGCATGACTGCAGGTAGGTGATGTATGGTACGCTGTGCATGTGACAATTCAGTGGAAGCAGAGGTGATGCACGCGTAAGTCATCATCCTGGGTGTGGAGTTCGTCGACCTGGGATGCACATGCAACAAATCAGAGAGTTGTGTGGTTATGCGCTCAACCAGGGAAGCACACATGGAAAGCTTAGCTAAGGAGGTGGAGAGCATAGTCGTCCTGAACTCGGGTGTTTGGGTGTGTACAGAACTGTAGAGCTGGACATGTGGCAAAATGGTGTAGAAAATCCAACTCGATCACAGGTTCATCCACGTTGGCAGTGTGGAAGTCTGAGGGAAGCTGTGAACCAGTGATAGATGAGTCAAGATCTTGATGGTGCCATGGGCCGCAATGGAAGAAAGGTTGGCAGTGATCAAGGCGAGGATAGAGCGGGATAGTGCTTCGACAGTGTGCTTGGCTGGGATGATGCTAACATTGGCGCCAGTGTCGACGAGAAAGTGGATGCCGGTCGAGATATTTGTGGCATAGAGGCATTGTGTCGCTAAAGCAGGTGGTGCAGAGTCGGAAGAAAGGCGCTGTGTAGGTATGTGGTGGGATGTGGCTCCTAAACGTGCCTGCCAGTCTCATTTGGACAGGTGCAGGGCGCACAGTAGTTACGGGTGGCGACCCATGAGTAGCATGGAACCAGCACAGCAGATAGGCCAGTTGGGGAGCCGGCGCAGTGGAGGCAGGGATTGCAGCTGACTGCAACAGGGCCAGTAGACGATTGGGCCACTGCTCAGGCGAGGTCGGCGGCTGTTGGGAGCCCACTGGCAGTACATCCTGTAGGCCGTTAGGTGGCAACTCCTGACAGGCAGCTGAGGCGCCAAGGCAAGCACGCCGGCCTCTGTCGACAGAGCACGGAAACAGAGGCGCAGGTGTGCCTACTGAGGACGATGGAGATGTCATTCGTGATAGGTGGTGTCAAATGATGGTATAAGCCTGATCCGCCATACATAATCGAACCTTGAGTGGGTCAGCGACACGAGACAGTAGATGAAGCTGCAGATCCAAAGTCATTTTGACCATGCACAATGTCCAAAGGACGGTGTCAGGTGACGCTTTGTCGTTAATTAATGCACGTAGGCGCTGCCAAAGTTGCGAAGGGGTGCAGTCATCAAGATGCTCCTTGTGAATAATGTGATGGATAGCCTCCACTGGAGGGTGGGAAAGGCGCTCGATAAGCAGTGACTTGGCAGTCAAATATTTGTGCGAGATGGGTGGCAAGAGTAGCAAGTCGCTGTTGAGGTCTGTATGTGCGTGGAGTTGGCTCACCAAGCAAACAGAACGTGCGCCGTTGTCGGAAATGCCTTGGATTTCCAGGTGTTGGTCCACTAAGGCACACCAAGTTTTCGGGTTGGGTTTTTGCAATGCAGGTAGCTTATGGAACCTGCCTGGTAACCCATGTTGCAGCAGCACTACCAGGTGGAGATTGATGCGGTCAGAGCAGGACGCCTCTGACGCCAGAAGTGCAGTAGTGGTAAATGGTGCATCATCCAAAGTCTAGGTGGGGCTGTGGCCACATGCAGCACACGATACGGAGGGGTGGGCATATAAGCTGGCAAGGTGTGTCCAATCAGCAAGTGTGATGAAGAACGTGATGGGGGTGTGATGGCCGGTGCCATTGTAACAGTGGGAGGGGGGTGGTTGTGGTGGAGCCACGGGGCAGTGGACCTGGTAACCAGCGCGGGTGGAATGGCCAGCGCCATTACGAAAGTGAGCAGAGGGCAGTCGTGGTGCAACCACGGTGCGACAGTCGTGCAAACCGCCACAGTCAAGGCGACCGGCGTCGCCGAAACTGGGTGTGGGGGTGTTGCTGCGACACCATGTAAATGAGAATGTTTTACCCCATGCATAGAAATGTTCGATTCACAGTCCTGGAATTTTGCTGGCACATCAAGCCATCCCAAAGGTAACGATGTACATGAAGGATAAATCACAATATCTTCAACTGGAAGGTCCTGCCTTTTGTGGTTAGGCAGCATGCACTGTCCATGTTGTGGCTGTTGTTGTGCTGCCACGCTAGGTGGCGGCCATGTTGAACTGGGTAAGGTTTTGTGGCTGATGGGGTGGACAGGTATAAATAACTGCTCACTTTTAACCAAGTTTGAAGGAGGTACACTTGTCCTCTCATGGTCGCAAGCAGCAGAGTTGATGGGGCCCATTACACTTGCACCAAAAGACACTGGTAGATCCATTGTGGAGGAAACAATGCACTCTGGCACACGATATGGGTGAATGACGAAAAGTAGCACAAATAACGATGGATGAGACGACGACGGTGTCAGGGTCACCACTGTGGTTATCACTGAAGATTAGTCAAGAGATAACACGCTTAATATTGAATACACACTTATTGGACACTTGTATATATAACAAAGAATGGCTGTTACACATCTGTGTGCCGGAAGTTTACACAAGAACATACTAGTCCAAAGAAGAAAGGTGTCAAAGGTAGGGCACTCTGCGCCAGAGACGCCACTGCCGAATCTGGAACAGTTTCCAAAGTTGATATATTATCGTCTGCCACTTGCGACTGAGAACCACTAGTCATTGTGATTGCGTTATCGGTATCTGCAAAGGTTTCTTCCTCTGTGTTAGGTATAGCAACTGATTCCTCATCGGATGAATTACCCATAGTTTTGGTTTGTGGTATTAATTTCACCATAGCTGTATATAACTGTAAAACCGTAAAACTAATGCCTTGCATTAGTGATGTATTACATATTTCAAGTAAGACATGGCTTGTTATAAGTGTACAAATCTTTAATACTCTACTGGAAACACCATCAAAACCAGATGAGCTTTTATTTTTGAGAGAGCTTCAAGTTCTTTTAATTTTACAATGAGAAGTTGGTGATATATTCATTTGATTGCATTCTGTGAGCTGTCTTTTTCAAAACACTTCTGTGACTTTCTTTGTAAACTGTTTATCCCTATACTTTTCAGTACATTTAAGAAATGATCCTGAAATATATGTGTTACATATGACTCATCATTTATAGACCTTCCAATCTATTAAGCAGTGATATCATCCTGTTCTATGGCTGGTTGTCTTGCCTATTATTTCACTACATTCCATATAGCCTTAAGTCTGTTGCCAGACTTACTGATTTCTAAAATAATGTTCATATTCCTTGAATTTTCAACAACTTTTGTTTGTAATTTTGAGTAGTTTTTGTAGTGTGCAACTACTGCAGAATCTCTACTTGTGCTTGCTAACAAATACATTTCCCTTTTCATTTCACAAGATACTTTAATCCATTCTTACACATGAACTAAAGTAGCAGCTCATTGTCTTCAAGTGATATATTCACTGCAATTTTGTGAGCTACTTATGTCTTACTTTTCTTTGGAAGTGTTGGTCTGTCAACTTTTACGGAAAAAAACCTCACAATACGACGTGTAAATTGTAAAACAGGCGATCTTGGAATCAGTGTCTCTGTGACTCAGTCAGTTAAACGCTGTTATATCATGACAGAGGTCCCATGTTCGAATTTCTTGGGAGCTCATTTTTTTATGTGAAAAGTGCCTCCAAGTAGCAGTATGGTAGGGTGTCCACATAGCAGCTTGCTAGAGTATCCCTTCAGAAATGATTCAGCTCATAAAATTAACACTAAAGCCAAAGCATAATTTGACAGATATCCTCTATATTGTCAACCAATTACACATATCATTGAAGAACTGTATCAATGTGTCTGAAGTTTATTATTATTGGTAGTTTATTAGTCACATTTCTGAGATATCCAGTTTGACCATGGAGAAAGGCAGGTGCCAGTCTAACATATTTGCTCTGAGGCATCAGGGAAGTCATTAGTCACTTCATAATGTGAAAGTTAACATCTCATTTCGTTTCTATGTACATGATATGTACAGCATTTTTATTGAAAATACGTAACAAAAGAGCT
The DNA here is from genome assembly GCF_023864345.2 of Schistocerca serialis cubense. Taxonomy (NCBI): domain Eukaryota; kingdom Metazoa; phylum Arthropoda; class Insecta; order Orthoptera; family Acrididae; genus Schistocerca; species Schistocerca serialis. The sequence goes on from NC_064639.1 coordinate 876,575,915, forward strand.
TTCTTCTTAAATACCAGTTTCAAGTGACTGAACTGAGCTGACAATATTTGCAAAGTTTCGTTAATATCATTCATCATAATCCAAAAAATTTAGGGTATGACTAATGACAATGTACATAAGCAAAGCAGTCTGCCCTGATACATGAAACACAAAATGCTGCACTTGTATGTAGAACGACATAGCATGCCATAAATAAGTTTTTCAAGTCCCATTTTACTCGATAGTCAATGTGTATAGAATATTTCAATCTAGTTACCATCATCACTTGGCCACTCCAATGAAAGTACCGTGCAAATTTTAAAATGTGTTGAAAGTAAGTGTCAGATGAGCGATAGTAACAAAACTTTGCAGTTTACTGGTACAAAGAATGATTCACAAATACTGTCAGCTCAGTAAAGTCACTTTAGACTGATATTTGAGAAAAAGGCTTATTGGTTACCCACTTTCAGAAAATATGCTCTACGCATCATGTACACAGAAACGAAACGAGAAGTTAACTTTAGCATTAAGATCTATGTAAAGACTTTGTCGGTTCTTACAGGGGAAATGCTTCCCGACTCTTGTTTGACATGTTCTATGCATAGGAGGAATAAACTCAGTAATCAAAGAACAGATTTTATTAATTTCAACATGTAAGGGTACTGTCCACTTGTAACCCGAAGATAATTCAATTGAAGTGTCAGCCTCCTTACAGAATTACAATTTTTACTCAGAAAGAACGCTGGAAAACTTCGTAGCATCGTATCAAAGAGTAAGCGAAAAGAACAACAACAGAAAATAAATTTTAAATTGAAGAGTAAACGTGCGCATGGAGAAATAAATCGCCAGTGCAGTGCAGCGCTCCTAGTGGCCAGGCGCGGAACTACTCGATAGTGATTCACTTGCTGTGCACAACAACACTCCACCATCACTGCACACCGGGTTCCCGGGTTCGATTCCCGGCGGGGTCAGGGATTTTCTCTGCCTCGTGATGGCTGGGTGTTGTGTGCTGTCCTTAGGTTAGTTAGGTTTAATTAGTTCTAAGTTCTAGGCGACTGATGACCTCAGCAGTTGAGTCGCATAGTGCTCAGAGCCATTTGAACCATCACTGCACAACACTGCACTTCGCGTGAACACGTACAGGTTGACGCTTAGGACGCTACATCAGCCTACCTGGCGGAAGCAGAGCATCAGTATCAAGGAGCCTCGCTGGGAAGCGAACTCGGCAGCCAAAGCGGATCATCCGCATTGGAGGAGGTACTGCGTTGATCGACAGATGCTTCACAGTATGAGGAGGTGGATGCGTTGAGGAGTCCTGATGAGAGCCTTGTCGTCGTCTACGCTGCGCCACTGGCAGTGGCGCCTCATGTAATATGTATGCTGGCTTTGCTCGATTCAATGAGGCAGTTGTAGTTTTGTCATTAACCAGAATGCCTATTGCTTGTGCATGTCTCTGGAGAACCTTGTACAGGTTGCAATATGGGGCTTGAAGTAGAGGTTTAACGCCATCTGGGTGATACATCACATGAGAACAATGTTCGATGTCTTTATATATAAAAGAGTGTGATGAAGTATGCCGTTAAGCCTTTGATGGCCGGATTATGGATACATGCTGTCTCAAATGCTGTAAAAATTCTGGTTGATCTTGCAGAGTCGTCTTGATTGTTTATTTGTCCACAAAATCACCATACACAAATTCTGCTGCTGACACACTGACATCCCATTGAAAGTTGTCCATAGGCTGAGCAATATTACGATGAGTGCCGATATTCAAGATTCGTCATGACATATCAAACAATGTTGCCAGCATTTGATCATCCCATTGTTGGTCGGGTGGTAGGTCATGGTCTTGCGGCGAGTGTCACAAAACTTGGCCAGCTGTGTGAACAGTTCTGACTCCTACTGGCGTCTGTGGTCAATAGTGATACGTAACAAGCACCCAAATCTCTCCAATCATGTCGATGCGAAAGCAGAAGGTAATGTCTCGATTGTGATATTGTCTGTCAGTACTGTTTCAGGCCATCTGGTATAACGATCAATCGTGGCCAAGAAATACCACTGTCTGTCTGATGGAGGAAGTGAGTTAGCCATGTCCAATCCCAAATGGGCGAAACTTGGTGGTATCTGTAAAAACGCCAATTGAGGCGTGTACATATCGAGAGATCTTCATTGCTGGCACTGGAGACACGATTTGACCCAATCATGACGGTATTTCTGCATGCCCATCCACACATAGCGCTCAGATACTAGACAGAAGTTTGGTCGCACACCTGAATGGTACGACTCACGGACATGTTAAAAGAATTCTTGCCTTTTGAATGCTGACGGCAGGAAAAGACGAGGTCAGTCACTGAGATATCACAGTGGAGATGTGTATCCCCTCCTGGTGCATCCATGAGCTGTAACTTCAGTTCTGATGCAAGTTTGCTGACGTATGTGCTCAGCACTGTGTCTTCCATTGCGCTTGTGCAAGTGAGAAAAAATCTATTGGATTTGAGCTGATGCTGATCTGCGATAAACACTCCACAATGACATTGTTAATTCCAGATACGTGTCTGATGTCTGTTGTGATCTGAGCCACAATTTCAAAATGATTAAACTGCCTGGTTGAGCAGTTGGCACTGTTCCACCTGAATGAAAATGTTAGGGACTTGTAGTCTGTGTAGATTGTAAAGACTTGAACGTTAACTTGTGGAAGAAAATACCTGACTGCCTGGCACATAGTCAGGAGCTGATAGTCGTATGTAATCTATTTCCTTTGTGAAGGCGACCGTTTGTGGGAGTAATACAGCAGTGGGTACCAGTTGTTGTCCACCCACTGTTGGAGTGGCGCACCAGTGGCTGTCTGGCTCACATTCACGACAACAGCTAGCAGTGCATCAAGCTTTGGGTGCACTAAAAGTGCTGTGTCAGCCATACTCTTCTTTGCAGACTCCAATGCCGAGGCATATATGTCCAGTGCACAAGAGACTTGCCATCAACATTAGGACTCGACAATGCTGCCATCAAAGGTTCCTGTACCTCTTCTGCATGGGGAAGTTGTCGCCTGTAGAAATTAAGCATACCCAAGTAACATCGTAATTCCTTGTATGTAGCTGGCGTGTGTAGCTGTATAACTGCTTCTACCTTCTCAGTCAGAGGAAGGGAGCCCGCAGAGGAGATCTTATGAACAAAAAACGTCACTTCTGGCTGCCATAAAAGACACATGGCTACGTTCAGTAAGACTACACGTTGCTCTCCTCGTCCAAAGACATCAAACAGTTGCTGACATTGTTGTTCTGGATCTGCAGAGAACAACAGGATATCGTTTAGGTATGCAAAGCAGAACGGTAGTCCTTGAAGAACGGAATCTATAAATCTCTGCCACGTTTGAGCTGCAATGCGTAAGCCAAAGGTCATAAGCATGCTCCCCTATAAGCCAGAAGGCGTTATTATGGCGGTCTTTGGTATTTATTCTGCAGCTACAGGTATCTGGATGTAAGCTTTTGTGCAATCCAAGACGGTGAAAATTGTGTCACAATGCAGGGCGTAATTAAAGTCCCTTAACAGCAGTACAAGGTACCTGTCAGGAAGTGTCCGTGAGATATATGCATGAAGTCACTATATGGGCGCCAGGTTCTGCTTTTCTTTGGCACCAAGTGCAATACCAAGGGCCATGGGCTTTTAGAGACCCATATTATGTCTTCCCATAACATCAAATCAAATTTGTCCTTTGGAATTGCTAATGGTCTAGAGTCAAACATCAGGCGTGCATGCCACAGGGCACCCGTCCATTGTTTTAATATAGTGCACTGTATCATGCAGTATGGGTTTTGCGGCACTGGGTGGCCGGGTCCAAATCGGTTGTTTATTCAGTGATGCAGTGTACTCACCACTGGAAACCTGCATCAACTTATCTTTGTGGACTGCTACACTGCGGTGGAAGCCTGTGACACTGAGGATGGTGACTCTGTCCACTATGCGGGTATTCACCACGACGGGTAGTAGCCGGTAGTGTGCCAGGAGGTCTGCTCTGACGATGAACTCTGTGACGTTAACGGTGGTGAAATCCCACTCTTATGGTTGCGCAGTCCAAGTTTATGCTTCAGCCATTTGAGTACCATAGATCATGATCGAGGAGCTTTTAGCGGCTGTCAGATGGCAGGCAGTGGATTTCTGACAATAATGTAATTATGTTCGAGGCAGAATGCTCAGGTCTGATCCAATATCTATTAAGAATTTCATGCATCAACCTCTGTCAAAAGTCAAACAGGAGCTTGGAGTGTTGGCTGTCTCTTGCCGGTCACTCGATTGAGTCATGGTGCAGATGGCAGACTTATATCTCGAATGTCGTTGGTATCACCCTCTGCTGTTTCCGGCGCTGTTGCGAGACAATAGTACAACAACTTGGGCATGCAACATTTCGAACTTTGCCATAAGTGAGTCCTGGTCGGCTAGCGGTACTGTTGACATGGTTGTAGCACAGCTATCCAGCGCCAGGGCTGCACTGACCTGTGTGAGTGCTGTTGCTTCTTGAATGTGGTCAGCTAGCTTCAAAAAACGTCGAGGAAATAGACGGATACTGTGGGTTTGCACCCAATTTTTTAAAAGTGAGTTTGAGTTTACTTTTAACAAATTTAGACAACTGACACTTACCATCTGCTATCAACAATTTTAATTTCTAGCTCACTTTTTTCATATTAAATATAAAGTTTACACCAAATTTTATAAAGATATAAATTTTATTATTAAATATGTATAAAATTAAGATGAAAAATTAAAGCATTTGTTTTCTTACTTTTCCCTTTTCAGAAAAATTCGAGTTTAAGAAAATAAGGGAAATAAATTCCATTTATTATATTTTTATATGTCCTACACCTTCCACAACTCTTTGATCTTTAGCAGGTGTAAAATTGTTATTAACTCATGTTTTGACATCTACCTTTAATTTTATGGTAAAAAGATACATGTTCCTTACACATATTATGATATACATCTTTATGATAGTTGCTTTTGTTCACACATTTACCACACTTCTTTAGCTGGAGGTTGTCCCTTTAAAGATTATAAAATTTATCAGACTAGAAATTATAGGTCATGAAATTCATTAGCATTATTTCTAATTTTTGCATTCTTCTATATCATAGCTTAATATTTCCATCTTCAAAAAATTTAAAATCCCAGCCACTAATTGATTTCAAGTATCTGTCTGGTAAAATAATCATAAATTTACCGTCAAACTTCACACAAATTTTTTCTCCCTGTCTAGTATTCTGGTATTCACAGCCAATAATTGGGCACATATGACACCCATTGTTTTTTCATCCTAAAACAAAACGAACAAACATCCAGTAATATAATAAAAATTATTTACTTGTAGCTCATTAAGCTTTTTAAACAAATTAGAACTGTTAGCACTGTTGAGCTTCTTCAGTAGAGCCTTCATTTATACAGTAAAATTTTTGTTAATAAGATTTAAACTACACACTGAAAAATACAGAAGTTGTTCATCAGGTAATGTATATATGGCAACATATCTATGTTATTGTCTGAAACATATAATTTATTGATATGTGGGCTAAGTGCCTTTTTATTTACTTGACTGAATAAATTTCGTGTTTAATGCATCATATTAAATTCATACTTCTTTATTGTTTTCTATTATTAAACAAACAATTTTGATGGTCTAGTAAAGATATTTGTTTCATAACACGTTTCTTAACTCCTTTAGATTTTTCTCTGTTTTGTCATCAATCTTGTAGGCATACATTTTTGCTTTTAAACTACAAAATTCTTCAATTATTTTTCCATTAATTTAATCTTTTGATTTTCCTAGGACTTTCTGTCTGCTTAGGTAATATTGAATATATTATCTGTTGATAGTCACTAGTATCAAATTTATCAATCATCAACTTCATATCTTTGTACAAATCTTCAGTCTGTAACTTGATAGCAAAGTTCAATATATTCTCCATATTTTGGTTTCATAATATTGCAGTGAAAATCATAATCAGTTCGTTAAATAAATCAAATATACTCATTCCAGTATAAACTGTCTTATTAAGCGAAATTTTTGTTTTATTCATATGAATAGCAACAAGATTTTCATTAAATATTGTTCTTCCTTTGAAGTTCTGCTAACCATTTATCAACCATTTGTTTATAAAATATATGATTAGATTCTGTTTTTACAAACTGATGATTTTGATCAGTTAAGCATATGGAAATATCGGTTGCTGAAGCAGCCTCCAGGCAGCACCAGCCTTCTTCTGTAGTAGATAATATTTCATAAGGTATTTTTTAAGTTTTTATATGAATTATTCTGTGAAATTTTGACAGATTAATAGATTTTCACAGTTAACTTCACCTTTAAATTCCATTTTAAAATCTTCAGTAAGGTTTTGTTCAACTGACATATTGCCCCAATTTAATTTGTCCTGAAATTCTCTCACAAAATATTCAGATAATATTTGATACCTTGATATTTTATACGAATCTAATTTTAATTTAAAGTTGCATCATAAAATCTTGAGATAACTTTTGTTCCTGGAAAATTTTGTTTCTGCAATGTATTGTAAGGTGGCTATAATTTCGCACCTTACAAACACTCATCCACATACTTTGCCATGATCTACAACCACATTTGGTATTATTTGATAAGTAGTACATCGTATATACGAATATTTAAAGGAGACTGGCATTGTCACATATGCCTTGTAAATAATTGTTAACGCTTATTGCATGAAAGGTGATGAAGTGTCTTTATTATCATACTGGTAGAGGTTGGAATGACAGTTGAAATGAAATGGCAGACAGAACTCAAGTCCTGGGTGGAAGTCCCACACAGGTGTGTTGGTCCTGCTTAAACACAGGAAATAGCAAGATGGCCAGTGTTGTAGCCGAACCAAAAGGATTATACTCGGAAACTACGAAAATCTTGGACGCAGGTGATAGGAACAAAGAAGCGGCACCTCGGAAACCACGCAGGCTGGGTTATATCCAAGGATTTTTACTCAGAAGTGTACTGTTGTACAAATATAGGTTTTCCCTCACAAACGTCCTGTGCTGGACGACAAAAGACTAAAATATGGTTGGTCGGGATTCGGAAGAATCTGTAGAGACGGAGAATATTCCATGTTTCGGAAATGTGATTCGTTTTCGGAATTACGATAGTGGGGAGCTGAGCCTTGCTGGGAAACCAGCAGTGGAGAGATCACGTCTTCCGTTGTGAGCACCCGTGTGTGTCGGTCAGTTGATATCAGCTTTGTTTAGAAAGACGGACTTGCTGTCTTTGCTCTCAGGAGAGTTTACAGTTAGAACAGTTAGGCACTGTACTGTTGCGAACTTATACGATTCTGGACTTCGCGTCCAGGTTGGAAGTCGTCGTTGAGTACACAGCGTTCAGTAATTGAGGGCACTCCTACTGCCTATACTTACGTTGAGAAGCTATCTGAACTCCATCCTTGTGGCTGGGAGTTCGCCTTTCTCGTCTGTAGAACACAGAGAGGAGAAGACAGTATTAGACTACATTAGTCAGAGGACTGCCTTCTGCTGTCCTAGTGTCTGAAAGTGTCTGGAGTTTTTCCATCATCGCAGAAGAGTCAAGAACCATTCTTCGACGCACTGGACGTAGTACATACGGTGATATCGCAAATTACTTCGGCTTATTATGGCTATAAGAAGCTAAACAGCTGTGATCACGTTAGTTTATTTCCACTGAGGTCCCACACCACCGTAGATCATCTTTGAAAGTAGTGTCTTCTAGTGTTTGGTACGTAGATGATGGTCAGTCATTTTTCGTTATGATATTAGACCGCACAGTCATAATAAGGGGCAGAGTTGGGCAATTGATTAGTAATTTTACTTAGGAAATGTAAATTTTGTAATATAAAGGTTTTTTAATCTACAATAAATAAATAAGCAGGAACAACATTTATCATTTAGTAGGATTATTGTAATTTATAGAATTAAAAGATCCTAAGGTCTGCTACAGGGCCTACTCAGACAGGGGCAAATCTTACCATTGCGCACATTCATTTTAAACCTGCCTGGAGTAGCATCTTGTCGTATATATAATGTCCAATCAAGTTTAATAAATGGATGTTTCTTTTTAATGTAATCAACATTTATGGTTCAGTATGTATCATTATTAAATACAATATATAGAATTGTCCAAAATTTTAATTTACACATAAGATGAATCATTTGAATAAGTCGTCATTCTTAGCTTTTAGTTTATTAACCTCATTATTATTGTAATTTTTAATAAGATCAATAAATTGCTATCTATTCATTTCAGAATAACCTTTCATTCCTAGCTATTTTGCCCTAGATTTTAAATCACCTACTTTTTAGGGTCACCATTTATAACATTTATTTTTATAAGAAAAATATATATTTACTATCTGGGGAAAAAGAATGTTTTGCTTACTAATGATATTTTACATTTTATTCATTATTGTATTTCAGACAGTGTGAGGTCAGTGTTTGAAAATTATTCAAAAATTAAAATAAAATTAGTTCACTATTTAAATATTTGTAATCTTGAAAAAATTCAAATAAAATATAATAATCCATAAGCTTTATAATATGAATATATTGAAAATTATATCTTCATTACGAAAATTACTTTCTTTAAATGGAACCAATTCCAAGTGCATCTAATACTGAATCATGTATAATGAAAGCATTTGAATTTATTAGAAGAACAGCTATCAGCTAAATTAAGGAACTCTGACTCAGTCTAGACACTGCTTTAGTGGTTGCTGAGATAAAGATAGTTGGATTGCTCCGTTTAAAAAGAAAAATGTATAGTAACTGATGATAGTTAATTTTTCTATATAATATTTCAGTAGATAATAATTTATGCACTGAAAAATTTAGATTATTAAAAAAAGATCATATCAAATTTCTGAATTATAACGAAATACCATACACAAAAATAAGATAGTTCTTTACCTTTAGAATATCAATGTATATAAAATGAAATTAAAAACTTAAAACCAAATAATCATGTTCAAAAGAAATAGATTTTATTAACAGTTAATGATTTTAAAGAATTAGTTGTGTGTCCTACCCAAAATAATGTAAATGAGTAATAAAATAATACCTAATTATAGAAAACATATCATTCCATTATTTGAAGTATATGGCAGAATATAAAATCACTCAGTCTCAAAAATTATTGAACAAAAAGCCATAGATCTCTGAAGTAAACTAAAAATAATTGAAGAATAAAAACTACAACTTGCTATACAATTATAAGCAGAAAAAACAAGAAACTAAGAAAGGTAAAACACAAAACGTCTAAAATGAACTGAACATTATCTGCAACATCAGCAATTTTTCACTAGAAAGGGATCATTTGTTTGAAATTGGCAGAACAGCATTCAAGGTAATCAAATATAGATTTGATGCATACAATTCAGGAGAGCATTCAGATGAATCATTTCATTATGTGTATTCTACAGCATGTATTAATTAGAAATTGATCAAAGAAATCTTTAAATCTGCTTTTAAGTGCTTCAGGGTTAAAGAAGGTAAGGAACTACACAACATGAAATTTGATAACATAAAATATTGTCAGAGAGTACTGCTGAGTAAGAAAATTATTTATTACTACACAAACATGATCTAAGTAACTAAAAATAACTTATATGTCAATATCTAACATCAGCAGAATACATTCAACCCATCATCATCACTCAAGATCTCACAAATAAACCAAGCAATCAGATAATTAACAAAACTGTGCGAGATAGCCTTACTGAATAGGAATGAAAACAAATGACAAAAGAATATTTTTCATCGTATTACCCTGATGTGGCATATATGAAATACTATCCTGCCATGAATAAAATAAATGGAATGGAATTTGAAAAAAAGGTTGGAAGACAGTGGTTGCACAATAGCCAAAACACACTAATATTAAATTTTTCTAATGAAATATCTGGGAATAGAGTGGAACACAAATTTTTAGCTGTTGCTTGTCGGTATCTTATAATATACATAACCAATACATATTTCTTATCGTTTTAGATTGTATAAATAATTCAAATTCTCATTGGTTAATTGATCTATGATTATGTCATCATCAGGTTAACATAGAGGTAGAAAATATGAAATTAGTAATTTTCCCATTCATATTGCGTGACACATTTATACATATAAGATTTTTATCAATAAAATAAAAAAATAATAAAAATTGATTTTTTATTAAGTGGTATCAATTCAAAGTACATCTGATATTCAGGTATCATTAATGAATATATTTCAGAATAGCTACAGGATTACTTATAACGGAATCTGAAAAATTTAGAATATAACAGAAGCAATATATATTATCTGAGAGAAAAATATCTAAAAAAATAAACTAGCGATTTGCTACCCTCTAAGTGTTTATAATTTTTTCTATCTTTTACTCTCACATGATATGAAATTGTTTCTCTTGTTTTCTTAAATTTCAAAATTTAAGCCATATTCTTAGCTTTCAACCATTGATCATTATTTTTATCAATTATCATAGGAACATTTTTATTATTATACATAACCCTGTTCTTATTCTGAAATATATTCAGTAAAGATACTTCAGCATTCGATGTACTTGGAATTGCTTCCATTTAACAGGAAAAATCATATTAGATTTTTAATTTTTTACTTAAAATTTGATATATATAAATGTATATATCTATATGTATCATAAAAGATGAGAGTGAAAATTAACACTTTCATATTTCCTATCTCTATGTTATCCTGATGATGATGAACCCACATTTATAAACCAGTTAAATGATGAGATTACGAATTATTTATACAGTATAAATGGAAAAGAAATTTGTATTGTTTATGTATACTATAAAAACCAACAAGCAACAGATAAAAATTTTATTGCTTTCTATTCCCAAACATTTCTTCAGTAAAATTAACCATTAGTGTCTTTCTGGATATTGTGTAACCATTGTCTTCCAAGTGTTTTTCAAATTCCATTCCTTTTTCAAATGCTGCAGCATCATAGGCCTACTCTCGATTTCAAAACATAAGGTAATTGCAAGTGTAGTAATGAAGTTATATATAAAGTACGTATTAGGTTGATGCATAATTTCATATCGTTTTTGTTTTACATTATGGTATTCCAGTTGCTATGCATTTATTTACAGAATGTCATTTTTTGTTTGTAGCTTATGGTTACTGTCTGAGTTTCCATACTGTATTTTGTCATTTGGAGATAGTGAGTGGAGCTGTGGATGCTAGAAAATGGAATGCCAAGAGAAGAAATCAGTGTATTTCCGACATATTCATCTATTTGATTCCATAGAGGGCTGACGGGACCGGAGGCATTCAGAAACATTTTTACCATGTTTGGGGATAATACCACTGGGCAGAACGCTGTAAGAAAATGCCTTTCACGTTTTAAGGGGGCGTTTTGACATTAGTGACTCTCGAAGTTCAGGAAGACCTTTGGAGTTTGATTTAGTTTGTTTACACTCATCAATCTTCAATGATCCAAGTCAGTGTACTTGACAACTGGCATTATTCAACATTCACATGCAATGTTGAAGGTTCAAAAATCGGGTGTATGGATACCACGTGCTCTAACTCAAAATCACAAAAACGAGCAGGTGGCCATATGTGCATCTCTGCTTGCACCTAATCAATTGGCTTATGAAAAACACTGACCATTTATACCCTCCTGTGTCGTTACTGGTGATGGGGAATGGTGCCCTTAAGCTAATATAGGAAAAAACGTAATGATTGATTCCAAACAAATCAGCAAATCCATGTACAAAGACCTGAGTGCATCCACAAAACATAATTCATGCATCTGCTGGCAAAGCAATGGTGTGGTGTACTATGAATTGCGTCCTCCAAGTGTATCCACCAATTGTGACATTTACTGGCAACAACTGAGAGGTGTTGCAGACACAGTCGAAGAAAAATGACCAAAAAGTCTGCTTGGAGTGATGCTATTCCACGATAACATCCGACTGCATTCTGTTAGACACTGTACAGGAGCTGGGCTAGGAAGTTATTCCACACCAATCTTATTCACCTTACCTTACTCCCTCAGCTTTTCAGCTTTTCCTTTCTCTATCAAATAACCTTCAAGGATCTTCCTTTCAGCATGTAAATGCGGTCCAAACATGTCTCAACAAGTTCTTCACCTCAAAACCATATGATTTCTATGGCTGCGGACTCGAAAAGTTACCAGCCCAATATAACCACGAGTGTCTCGGTTTTTTTCCTTTGAAATCTGGTCAGTTGTACCATCTGGGCTCAAGTAACCTTGAATCGCATTTCTGACCAAGAAATTAGATATTACTGTGGGTTCAAGTTGGCCATAAATTATTTTCATTTTGAAAACTTGACTGCTCTACGTAAAATGTAGTTTATTTAAAGGGTGTTCGAATAAATACCAAATAGAATACGATGGTGCTCTAATCAATGCATGAAGCCCATCAGCATGGTCTGGAAATGGCCAAAATCGAAGGAGATTTTGCTCTACAAATGGGAAGTCGTTGTTGGAAAAACAAAATCTCCAAAACTTGTAAAGAAAGTTTTCTTTACACTCACTTTGAAACACAACATATCAGGCCTGCAGGTTCACGCTTTGTGAGGGAGAGCAGATGCCCAAAAAAAGGTCTTCACATGTATATATAGCTCAAAATTAGTCATAAAATATTACTTAATTTATTCAATTCTATTCAGTACAAAAATTCATTTGCATAGCGCAAAAACTATGCTGCAATTTGAGTGTCACAAAATTAACATAGTTAAAAAATCATATGGATCTATTCCTCCCCCCATGAACCATGGACCTTGGCGTTGGTGGGAAGCTTGCGTGCCTCAACAATACAGATAGCTGTACCATAGGTGCAACCACAATGGAGGGATATCTCTTGAGAGGCCAGACAAACACGTGGTTCCTGAAGAGGGGCAGCAGCCTTATCAGTAGTTGCAGGGGCAACAGTCTGGATGATTGACTGATCTGCCCTTGTAAAATTAACCAAAACAGCCTTGCTGTTGTGGTACTGCAAACGGCTGAAAGCAAGGGGAAACTATAGCCGTAATTTTTCCCGAGGGCATGCAGCTTTACTGTATGGTTAAATGATGATGGCGTCCTCTTGGGTAAAATATTCCGGAGGTAAAATAGTCCCCCATTCGGATCTCCGGGCTGGGACTACTCAAGAGGACGTCGGTATCAGGAGAAAGAAAACTGGCATTCTACGGATTAGAGCGTGGAATGTCAGATCCCCTAATATGGCAGGTAGGTTAGAAAATTTAAAAAGGAAAATGGATAGGTTAAAGTTAGATATAGCAGGAATCAGTGAAGTTCGGTGGCAGGAGGAACAAGACTTCTGGTCAGGTGAACACAGGGTTATAAATACAAAATCAAATAGGGGTAATGCAGGAGTAGGTTTAATAATGAATAAAAAAAATAGGAGTGCAGGTAAGCTACTACAAACAGCATAGTGAACGTATTATAGTGGCCAAGATAGACACGAAGCCCATGCCTACTACAGTAGTACAAGTTTATATGCCAACTAGCTCTGCAGATGACGAAGAAATTGAAGAAATGTATGATGAGATAAAAGAAATTATTCAGGTAGTGAAAGGAGACGAAAATTTAATAGTCATGGGTGACTGGAATTCGAGAGTAGGAAAAGGGAGAGAAGGAAACATAGTAGGTGAATATGGATTGGGGCTAAGAAATGAAAGAGGGAGCCATCTGTTAGAATTTTGCACAGAGCATAACTTATCATAGCTAACACTTGGTTCAAGAATCATAAAAGAAGGTTGTATACATGGAAGAATCCTGGAGATACTAAAAGGTATCAGATAGATTATATAATGGTAAGACACAGATTTAGGAAGCAGGTTTTAAATTGTAGGACATTTCCAGGGGCAGATGTGGACTCTGACCACCAGCTATTGGTTATGATCTGGAGATTAAAACTGAAGAAACTGCAAAAAGGTGGGAAATTAAGGAGATGGGACCTGGATAAACTGACTAAACCAGAGGTTGTACAGAGTTTCAGGGACAGCATAAGGGAACAATTGACAGGGATGGGGGAAAGAAATACAGTAGAAGACAAATGGGTAGCTCTGAGGGATGAAGTAGTGAAGGCAGCAGAGGATCAAGTAGGTAAAAAGATGAGGACTAGTAGAAATCCTTGGGTAACCGAAGAGATACTGAATTTAATTGATGAAAGGAGAAAATACAAAAATTCAGTAAGTGAAGCAGGCAAAAAGGAATACAAACGTCTCACAATGAGATCGACAGGAAGTGCAAAATGGCTAAGCAGGCATGGCTAGAGGACAAATGTAAGGATGTAGAGGCTCATCTCAGTAGGGGTAAGATAGATACTGCCTACCGGAAAATTAAAGAGACCTTTGGAGAAAAGAGAACCACTTGAATGAATATCAAGAAATCAGATGGAAACCCAGTTCTAAGCAAAGAGGGGAAAGCAGAAAGGTGGAAGGAGGATATAGAGGGTCTATACAAGGGCAATGTACTTGAGAACAATATTATGGAAATGGAAGAAGATGCAGATGAAGATGAAATGGGAGATACGATGCTGCGTGAAGAGTTTGACAGAGCACTGAAAGACCTGAGTCGAAACAAGGCCCCGGGAGTAGACAACATTCCATTAGAACTATTGACGGCCTTGGGAGAGCCAGTCCTGACAAAACTCTGCCATCTGGTGAGCAAGATGTACGAAACAGGCGAAATACCCTCAGACTTCAAGAAGAATGTAATAATTCCAATCACAAAGAAAGCAGGTGTTGACAGATGTGAAAATTACCGAACTCTCAGTTTAATAAGTCACAGCTGCAAAATACTAATGCAAATTCTTTACAGACGATTGGAAAAACTGGTAGAAGGCGACCTCGGGGAAGATCAGTTTGGATTCTGTAGAAGTGTTGGAACACGTGAGGCAATACTGACCTTACGACTTATCTTAGAAGAAAGATAGAGGAAAGACAAACCTACGTTTCTAGCATTTGTAGAGTTAGAGAAAGCTTTTGACAATGTTGACTGAAATACTCTCTTTCAAATTCTAAAGATGGCAGGGGTAAAATACAGGGAGCGAAAGGCTATTTACAATTTGTACAGAAAGCAGATGGCAGTTATAAGAGTCGGGGGGCATGAAAGGGAAGCAGTGGTTGGGAAGGGAGTGAGACAGGGTTGTAGCCTCTCCCCGATGTTATTCAATCTGTATATTGAGCAAGCAGTAAAGGAAACAAAAGAAAAGTTTGGAGGAGGTATTAAAAACCAGGGAGAAGAAATAAAAACTTTGAGGTTTGCAGATGACATTGTAATTCTGTCAGAGACAGCAAAGGACTTGGAAGAGCAGTTGAACGGAATGGACATTGTCTTGAAAGGAGGATATAGGATGAATATCAACAAAAGCAAATCAAGGATAATGGAATGTAGTTGAATTAAGTCTGGTGATGCTGAAGGTATTAGATTAGGAAATGAGACACTTAAAGTAGTGAAGGAGTTTTACTATTTGGGGAGCAAAATAACTGATGATGGTCGAAGTAGAGAGGATATAAAATGTAGACTGGCAATGGCAAGGAAAGCGTTTCTGAAGAAGAGAAATTTGTTAACATCGAGTAAAGATTTAAGTGTCAGGAAGTCATTTCTGAAAGTATTTGTATGGAGTGTAGCCATGTATGGAAGTGAAACATGGACAATAAATAGTTTGGACAAGAAGAGAATGGAAGCTTTCGAAATGTGATGTTACAGAAGAATGTTGAAGATTAGGTGGGTACATCACGTAACTAATGAGGAGGTATTGAATAGGATTGGGGAGAAGAGAAGTTTGTGGCACAACTTAACTAGAAGATGGGATCGGTTGGTAGGACATGTCCTGAGGCATCAAGGGATCACAAATTTAGCATTGGAGGGCAGCATGGAGGGTAAAAATCGTAGAGGGAGACCAAGAGATGAATACACTAAGCAGATTTAGAAGGATGTAGGTTGCAGTAGGTACTGGGAGATGAAGGAGCTTGCACAGGATAGATTAGCATGGAGAGCTGCATCAAACCAGTCTCAGGACTGAAGACCACCACAACAACAACAACATGGATCTATTTTATTGGTATTCTCTTAGTAAATATGTAAAACAACTATATGATTGAGTCGATCATGTTGCTTTCGTGATCTTAAATAAGATATGAATGGACTTAAAAAATAACTTCTTTCATTAGTAAATGTAATAAGCAATTGAACACTTGGAATTAGTCCTCTTGTCCATTCATGTTTTTTTAAGAACTTCACAACTTCCAATAAGTTCTTTTCCTACTCATTGTGTGTCTTCAGAAGTTGCAGACCCATGTCTCTATCGTTTATGGGTTCTCAGCATCACAATCATATTTGTAAAATTTTACCATCGACGACTGTAACATGCCCACAAGAAAATTTTTCCAACAGTTTAAAAAGTTTTGCAGAATTATTGCCGAATATACTCTTGTGTGACACAGTCAACCGTTTAAAAATTTCAAAATACGATTTTCTGAAAAAAATTTGAAGCATTTTGAATTTGATATATTCCTTATTTCCTTTATCGAGACTTTTTGGAGTTTTCTGCTGACCCAGAAGTTTATGTTGATCACGATCAGATACAGTTTGATCACTTTTACGCCAAATTTCCTCAAATTGAATACGTTATCACTTACTCTCGAAAATCAGTGCTGGAAAAATGGAAAAACTTCTGTTCCCCATACTCCACCGAATGTCTGCTTTTGTGCTCTAGACTCTATAGTGGTTTCTTATTAGGTGCTTAAATCTCTAATCTGAAGTTTTAGATTAAATGTTCTCGCCAATGCTATGGTAACAGATTGACTGGCTCCTGCCCGAGTGTTTGAAGGGGATTTACTAGACAATGCAAGAGGCGATGCAGTAAACATGACATAAAATGATTACAAAGTGATTGAAAACCGTAGAGAAGTTAAAAAGAAATAGATGAAATTTTGAACAAACGAACGGACATAGAAACTTTGTTGTTGGTCGTGATGCAGTCTTTTCGTTTCTATGTTTCTTGAGTCTCTGGCAACTGCTGCTGCATATAGTGACTGATTGCCCAAAATTATTTGCAAACGGAGGACTTCACGTAGATCAGTATCCTCACAAGATAAGTGCCCAAGAAGTCGTAGACAAGGCTTTAAGTTATGCTAAAAACTTGCGTGAAGAGCTTAACATTTCTGTTGAACCTCCAAGACGAAACAGAATGAGGCCTATTTCTGGCGATGAAATACGTAATTCGGGCTTGTCTCGTGAAGTCAATTGAAAAAGAAACATGTTTTCTTCATTAGACAGAGAAACAGCTGAAATTCGAGAAATGTTCCTACACCTCCAGTAATTGGCCGAAAAATATCCCTTTCTTAAGACCTGCGATAACGCTGGGTATTTATGATGATGAATGCAAACCTCGACTAAGCTTTTCATGACACTGACAGAGAAGAGTTCGAATGCGAGCATGATGTTACAAAGCCTAACGCTTCATCATTAGGTTCAACCTACATGACAAAGAGCAATACACAGTGTCATCACTTTGTGGATATTAAAATTAATAAGGGAATGTCTAAAATACACTCAAAACATTAAAAGGTCATAGGCATACCCATCAGACTTAGTTAAAATTTACTATTCAGGGAATATTGTCAATACCATGACAAACGAAAGACAACAAAGATGTTCTCCATTCATTTATGACAAATTGCTGATAGGTAGAACTTACAGGTACAGAGCCATGTTTTAATAGTTGTCCACAGCTGAAAAGCAGAAACGTGATAGGACGCTAAAATTTTTTTCAAAAGAACCAGATTAGCGTTAAAAAATTGTCATTGGTAACATAATTAGTCACGGCACTATGGAAATTACTGTGTGGACTGTGTCAGGTGGCAGTGTCTTATCGGTGTAACAGCAGGACATCGCCGTGCTGGGCAAATTGACCGTAAAGATTGGAAATGTTGGCTTCAGTATTTACTGACGCCCCAAAGAAACTGGTATATGTATCTCTATTCAAATACAGAGATATGCAAACAGGCAAAATACAGTGCTGCAGTCGGTAATGCCTATATAAGACAACAAACGTCTGGCACAGTTGTTAGATCGGTCACTGCTGCTACAATGGCAGGTTGTCAAGATTTAAACGAGTTTGAACGTGGTCTTATATAGTCGGTGTACAAGCGACAGGACACAGCATTTCTGAGGTAGAGTTGAAGTGGGGATTTTCCCAGATGACCATTTCACGACTGTACTGTGAATATCAGGAATCTGGTAAAACATCAAATCTCTGACATCGCTGCAGCCAGAAGAAGATCCTGCAAGAATTGGACCAACGACGACTGAAGAGAATCGTTCAATGTGACAGAAGTGCAGCCCTTCTGCATATTGCTGCAGATTTCGATTCTGGGCCATCAACAAATGTCAGCATGCAAACCATTCAACGAAACATCATTGATGTGGGTATTTGGATCTGAAGGCCCACTCGTGTACCTTGGATGACTGCACTATACGAAGCTTTACACCTCTCCTGGGCCAAACGACACTAGCGTTTGGCTGTTTGTGGCGATACGCCTCTTAACGTGATAAAAATAATGTTAAATAACTTCGCAAATATATCAAAACAGGATGTCGTAACGAAATATGTTTTTGTGTGAACTTTCAAAGATATAAATATTATCTCTTCTCAGAAAAATAACAAAGACTCTGTAATCAATTAATACGATCAGCGAATGTAATTGCAATCTCTGTTTTTTTTTTTTTTTTTTTTTTTTTTGCAGAAAGATTCCTCCTCTTCCCTTTTGTTTTTCTCTTTTTGTCTAGTGTAAGAAGCTGTTTTGAGACGGTGAACAAAAACGTGTAAGTATCATGCAATAGTTAGCATAAATATAATCAAGTATTACTTAAAAGTGTTGTCAATTTTTATATGCACCAGCTCCTATATTCATGAAGTGGCAAAATTAATTTCTCTATGCAAATTTTGTAGGTGAACATTGGTGCAGAGGTCAGCGCCACTGTTGTGAATGATAACAGCTCAGAGTCGTAATAGGTATCTTAATATTCTCTCTAATTTTGACAAGTAAAAGTAAATGTAAATGTAAGAGATTTCTCTTGATTATTGGTCCTTACTTTGCAACAATAAAAATTGAATCATATTTGAGTAAACTTAATTCAGTAAATTTTTTCAATTCTCACTTAACAAAACTGGGAGAATCTGCTTAGCCTTGTATTTTCATAAAAGTAAAAATAATTTACAAAAATCAATTTTAACAACAAATGCGGTCATATATCTGGAATTTTGTTTGCATGTTGGACCACAAGGTTACAGCCCAGAGATAGAAGAAAGTCATATGATTAAGCCATATGCATTATAAAAATTTGCATTCTGATACCGAGTTAGTGGCTCGTAAAACTAAAAATGCAGAAAGCCGTGAGTTGCCGGCTTTTCACTTTTTCTTTTATTTGCATTTTGTATTGCAATGTGTGTATTGTTTTAAGTACATTGTAATATGTTTGTGGTGGCATCTTTTAATATAAAAACACCATGTTGGGCAAATTAAGTGCCAGGAGCACCACAACTGAGTCACTGATGTAAATAATTTTCCAGTTGTGAACTTCAACTTTTCATAATATATAAAGACCAATACATAAAGCATCATGTCAATGGCGCCCAAAACGTGGGGCATGAACCACCGATTTACATAAATTATCAGTTGTGGAGGTACATAAAGCACCACCACAACTGGAGCCCAAAGCGTGCAGCTTGAACCGCTTACATAAATATATCCGAAAAGATGTGCTAACAGATATATAGCTGTATTTAGTTTTTGGTTAAACTCAGAATCTCAAACGAAACCTTAGATGTAAATGTATATAGAAATTCTAGGTGGTATAAAAATAAACTGTTTCATGTACCACTTGTATCAAAATACTACAAGCAACCTATCCATGTGCGAGAAGAGGCTGTAGAGCTGTAGCTTTGAGAAAAATACAAATAACCAGAACAATAAACCAAACACTACAAAAGGTAAGAGTGCAGATACAAGTGCTCCTGGCTGGTTGACGACAAGGCATAAATAAGCAGGGGGCCAGGCACTCTCCACAGTGAAAAATTTAAAATTGTTGACACATTTTAGTGAATTTACATTTGCATGTTTTTTGCAGTGAAGTCAAAACGATTCATTTACTAAAAGCAGTGAATGATAGTGTTCAATTTGAGTGTCTGAAATAGATCGTATTGTGCAGTGCATAGAACATACACATTTTTTTGCCAGATCTAGTGTAAAGTAATTTAAAGTGTGCACAAAGATAACTTCAGAGCATAGATCAGAAGATAATTTTGCAGTGTTTTTGATAATTAACAATTATGTACAGCTAAAATCTTGCACGGCAGTTGCAGAAAGTTCTCTATAGGTGTACTAGCTCAGTTCATATACAGAGTCACATTGAGTTAATTTGGAATAATTTTAGTTAATGATGGGCTGACATAACTAAAAGAAAGTGAATTTCATTAGAAATTTCTTATTTTTGTGTGTTTTTTTAGTATATTATGACACAATTTCACTTAAGGTGCGTGTTGTATTTCTTGTGGTTTTGTGTGTGTCTTGTGTATATTGTCATTGAATAACCATGGGTAGGCCTCGTAGGGAGAAACATATAGAGAGTGAGGCTACATCTCAGATGGAAATTGACGATAATGCCCACGAGTTCCAAATAATTGACCCATTGGAGAATACCCATTCACAAATTTTTTAAAAAGGATACAGAACTGGGGCCAACATCTCACGATTTTACTGCAAATACTGAACAAGCTCAAGCGAGCACACATGTTCATGAGATTAGGCCAGAATCGAAGAATGATGTCACAGCATCAGCTGATGGTGCATCAGTATCAGCAGTTCCTAGTCCAGATTTTCTTGCGAGGTTGTTAGCACAATTAGATATCCGAGACAGAGAACGCAAGGAAAGAGACAAGAACGCATAAAATGCGAACAAGCACTTTACGTCAGGTAAGATGAATGTTAGACAATCAGAACGTGAGGAAAGGGAAAAACTACAAGTCAAAGCTCTTGAAGAAAGAGAGAAGGCTGAAGCCCTGGCAAGGGAGAAAAGAGAGAAAGAGCGCGATTCCCTTCTTGTTCAGAAATTAAACGACCTTTTAGAAGAACGAGATAAGGCTATCATCTCACATGTATCGCAAGAGGTGGAATTGATAAAACGACAAGTTTCGAAACTTGTAGAACAAAACGAAAATGTTCCGGAAAAAACCAATGAACTTGACGATAGAGTAAATAAGCTAGACAATGCCCATGGCCTGTTCGAAGGTCAAATAGAGCTTATCAGCCAGACAGTTGATGACCTCACACAAAACTTAGACCAACACATTGGCAATCATATCTCTGAGGTGGTGGGCCAGTTAAAATCACATCACCTGTTGCCAGAGAGCAACATGTGAATGTAGATACGCTAGAGAAAAAAAAGAGCAATTACTGCAACTTTCCAGTTAATATACGCCATGGTGATAAATTTGTCTGCGAGAGACTTTTAAGAGCATTGTTGGTGCCGCACGTTCACGCATATTACCAACCATTGTCCAAGTAAAACATGGGGAATCGTTGATAAAACATACACGGTTTCAGATATACAATAATGAGAAAAAAGTTGTACATCCTGTCACGTTTATAAGAAGTTTTAAAAACGTTTTGCCTCTCTCACGGACA
This sequence comes from Schistocerca serialis cubense, assembly GCF_023864345.2. Classification (NCBI taxonomy): domain Eukaryota; kingdom Metazoa; phylum Arthropoda; class Insecta; order Orthoptera; family Acrididae; genus Schistocerca; species Schistocerca serialis. Next base: position 876,597,605 of record NC_064639.1, read on the forward strand.
GAGAGGCGAAAGATTCTGTCTGTCACATTCTTTATAACATGAGATGCAGCGCTGTGGGCACTGGAAACAGCCGAATAGTGTGTGTCATTTTCTGATTTTGAAAATAAATTTCTTGCAAGGTAGTGGTCCCGGTCTGTACAAAAACGATTAAGAAAACAGATCTACAACCCCGAACTGTTCAACCCCCGCCAGGGGAATTTAAGAAAGTATTTTGAGAAATAACTTAATAAGACACACTATTGGAATGAACCGATGTTGGCAAGAGATGTATTGAGAATTCTTAAGGGAAAACTACCCATTGCCACTCGAGAAAAACTTGTGCATGTCCCAGATATGGACTTAGAACAATTGATGCCAACACTAGATTCCTTGGGTTTAATCCAAGAAGCTGCACATCAAAACGAATATGGAAATGTGGGGAGCAATCAAAACAAAAATAAATCACGACAGTCGAACAGTAGCAGCCCCAGAAAGAATGGGTTCACAAAGAACAATGGTGAAGCTTACAATAAAAGGCAGGCGGGGCATAACCAGCAACCGAGTAACAGTAATTGGCATCCTAACCTTGTGGAAGGAAACCAATATTCACGATCTACTTACTCACTGAGTAAGAATGGCAGTGAGCAATACAACCATAAAAGGAGAGGTGAAGGTGGGGTTAACCCCAACGTCTCCAAGATAAACACTGCCAAATACCACTGGCAACGCTGAGGGCTGGCAAACAGGCAGGCACAAAATCATATGTCAGATAATAATGTACCAATCCATCACATAAACGTTATGCCCATGCCACCACCTCCCCGAAAACATAAGGGGGGAGATACATGAATTAATAAACTGAAGAGCATATTTCTTACTTTGTTTCATACAGATATTTAACAATTTATCAAAACATTATCCTCGCCACAAAACAACACGTTAATTTACCTTTGACGGTGCCTATAACGCATTCAGTTTACATATAGCGTTTATATCTGTAAGAAAAGAAAAGAATGAAAAAATAATATGATTCAGTACAATTGCCCCCACTGTGCACTGACGTCATATGGAAGTGCATAGTGTCTGAGCTTATTTCCCTTTTGCGGTTTGATACTCCTGGCTGTTATGGGCATAGCCTTTATTTTCGGCCATTGGAGTTATCCTGAACAGTTATCAATGTATCATCTTCTTTTAACACTTATATACAAGTTTTCTCTCCTAACGAAGTGCATGCTGTAACGATATAGTCTCATTATTGTCAATCAACATCTGCACATCGTTTAGCTTGTGAAGTATGCACATGCAGCCTAACGTTTGATATCATCACAGTTCGCGCTCACATGTTCAGTACAAGGCCAGTGTGTCCGTGTTGTGTATTTACAGTGGCTTTCACTGCACAAGTTCGTGAAGCCTGATTTTAGTAGCTTGATCCTTTGTGAAATGTTCGATGCAGTGACAACTGGTTTCCATAACAAAGGCCCGAGGAATTTATTTTAGCTCATCCCTCTCACTTATTCAGTGGCGGAGGCCAGCTGTACATCCAACATCCACCAACAAGGTAAGTTCCTTGCTGCTTTTATGATGTTGTCGAGCACTGAAAATTCATGTTACATGAAGTATTGCCATTTTTAGTTTACCATGCATACACGCTTGTATTATTTTAACACATGTACACTTAACACTTTGGAGCCCAGTTTCGTATTTTTTGCGCTTTTTATTTGAGTGTCTTTCATACAGTTGCATTATATAAACTTTCTAAAGTGTTCTTTACACATGCTGTACACATAATGTAATAAAATACAAATACAGTTACAAGATACATTTATACTATTCCCTAACTCGCTCCAGGCAAATGCCGGAATGGTTCCTTTGAAAGGGCATTGCCGACTTCCTTCCCCATCCTTCCCTAATCCTATGAGACCCAAGGCCTTGCTGTCTGGTCTCCTCCCCCAAACAACCCAACTTATCCTATTCATTTGCCAACATGCCATTATTGTCACTCATATACATTACAGTCTGTAACATGTTCCCTCGCCTTTTTTATATATAGGGTCATTACTTGTCAATTGCTTTTAGTACATTTTTCCAGATTCCAATTACGCAAATACACATTTTACTCTCATTTGGTTATACACGCTTCATATAACATTCACATAATAACAGATTTTATTTTCATTTATAGCATAAATGGACATACATTTCATTTCGGTTTACAATGACTTCTTGTGGGATCATATTTATCAGTTCAAAAAGAATGAAAGAAGTGAATAATAGTCGCTACAATGGATACTACGCACCGTTCAGATAACTATACATGGCCTCGAGTCTCTAGCATTCTCCAGGAAGGATCTACGACCTACAGGGTTGTGGAAATTCCATGGACAGGCATTTATGTGCTCAATTACGTTTCATTAATAGACTTACCTGTGATCCCAAGAAGAAAATAATTTCTTGTTTCTAAGCACAGCTCAAATCTGACGATACCAATCATATCAACCACTTATTCAGTGCTTAAAAGTGCAGCTCAGCATTTGCTTGTTATGTTCGTTGTATAAAGAATAACCATTTCATGTGCTGAGCTTTATAGAGTAGTATCATCAATGCGATATGTTACATCCAATGAGCATAAAACAAACATGCATAAAAATTTCAATGTAATTCAGGTGTTTGATGCTTTTATGGGTTTCAACACTCACAGTAGTTAGGTTTCGACCCTTCGATTATCTGGTAGTACTCAACCTTAGTTCAACATCGTGATATGTGACATACTGTAACTGTTTTCTTCCTCACATACTTTCACTCTATCACAGTCAGACGTATCATAAACTTACAAAGATGTTTACATGTAGTGTGGTCCTTTCTAATGTTTATATGGTACTTAACACTCTTCAAGGATTTATCTTTCTTCACTTTAGGATGTGTCGATTTATCGGCCCTAGGAAGAAAAAAATTTAATACTAACTTAAAACGAAATCTTCACAGATAAGTGTATAGTGGCTCATGGCTACTAATACTCTCTTCATATACTCAACCTTGTATTCATACAATTCAGTACGCAGTCGCACTATCACAAAACTTATTTAATGTCATGCGTGCGTCTCTACTCACCTCATAAATCTGAAAGATAAAGTGTATTAGAGGCATGGTGCGACCTCATATTCAGTTTGTATTCGCTTGTTTACCTGCAGCAAGAGTTTTCTGGTCCCTCAATTATGATTAGTGCATGTACTTTCAATACTTAAATTTGTAAATATATAGATATAATGTATATAGTAGCGTAACTTCAGCAGCGGGTCGTTGTGGCCGAGCGGTTCTAGGCGCTTCAGTCCGGAACCGCACTGCTACTATGGTCGCAGGTTCGAATCCTGCCTCGGGCATGGATGTGTGTGATGTTTTTAGGTTAGTTAAGTTTAAGTAGTTCTAAGTCTAGGTGACTGATGACCTCAGGTGTTAAGTCCCATGGCGCTTTGAGCCATTTTTAACTTCGGTAAATATCTCGTAGTTTAGTGTCCCTTTCCTGTGTATATAATCCCTTAGCTTATCTTTGTGTGTGTGAATTGTGTAGATAGTCGGAATTGTAGTGTAAACTCTCCCTTAATTTTCTATGTGTGCTTATTCAATAAGCTTTATAAATGCTAGAGCGGGCTGTAGCTCATTTTGTTTGTTTCTTTTGGGCACTCCAACACTTCCAGCTGTGCCTGTCTGGCTGACTAGCTTGCTCCCCAATGCACATGCACTGCATCGCTCTGATTGCACTTGCACTGTGGCGAGTTGTGTATTGCATTGCACGCTACTGTTCGTTTCACAAGGTCATTTATTTGTTTACAACTGGGCTACGGGCAAAGCGAAGTGCTGTATCATCATATCTAGACACATAAAAGTGAAATTCTTCATTATTATAACCACTAATCAAATCCTTTACACATCTGGTATAAGGAAAAGCACAAACAAAAATTTTCCTTAACAACTAACAACAATTTTGGAATTTGACTTTCCAGCAGCCAAATCTGACATTATTACACATATATACGAGTTAGAGGCTATACAGTTTTTCTTCAATGTATAAATGTCTTCTAGTCTTTGTGTGGGTAAAGGGCCTTGTCATTACCTGTGTTCGTGTGTACCAATCTGTATGCTCCCAGATAGTGGTTTTTAGTAATTATGTATGGTCCAGTCTATAGTAGTTGCTAATTATTGTTCAGTTCTCCAATTTTTGTAGATTTGGGGTGTGTTCTAAGTAACACCTTTTGTCCTACATAAAATTCGGCCATAAATTCCTTCCTGTGTATCATCTTTACTTTGATACAGTCCATCTTTCACATCACTGCCTTGATCGTATCTGATGAAACAAGTGTCGATCAAGCTCGTGACCCCACTCTCCTCACAGGTCAGAGAACGGGGGCCTACCGTGACCAGTTCAAGTTTACCGGCGTCGTGGTGGCATCAGTCTCTGGGTCAGGAGTAACTTCTACTATATGGGCAGTTGGTGTTTGATTACGCCAGTTAATATACTGTGAGGCTCTCGACTGAAATTCTCTTTGCCTTTCGTGTTATTCGGCATATGTGCGTTACTTTGCTGGTTGAATTCCACTGTCTGTGGATTATTGGGCTGTCTGGTATTGTTTTGTGTTTGCCAAGCGATTGGATGATTATTGCCAGTACCTTGTGTCTGTACGTGTTGTACAGGCTGGCTGTACGCTACTTGCTAATTGTACTTGTTTTTGTTAAATTTTTGCCCATTTCTTTTATATCCGCCCTTGAATTTATGACTTTTGTCATTGCTGTTGTGATTTCTGTTACCGTTACTATAGATCTGTGCAGGGTAATGTTGCCATCTGTGTTGTACTACGAATCCTTTGTTCACTTGTTGGTCCGTAAATCTCTGTGGCACTATCTGTGTATTAACAGGCTGGTGTTGTACTGTCCTCTCTTTGGATATCACATCTACTGGATCCAGTACAGATAGAAAGTATTTAGTGTCATGTTCCACAATTGTAATGAGTTTTTCCCTAACGTGGGCAGGAAGACAGCTCTTTAAAATTTTAAGCACATCTACTTTAGATACCGAGTTCGTCCAGTATCTGGTTTTATTCAAATACTGTTTTTTTTTTCCAAAATAGTCCCTTAAGCTTCCATCTTTGCTGTTGAATGGAGCTGGGTTGAATACTTCGTCTGAGCTTCTCTTGTACGCTCTCAGACCAAGATTTATCTCTTAAACTGTGCATAATAGTGACAAACATGCCGTGCTGTCAGTGACAGGCATGTTTATGTTTGCTTGTGGCATAGTGCATGGCAACTGCGCTTGCTCGACAGGTACAGCTGCCAGCAAGTGTTGTTACATTCTGCAACCTTCGCTATTTTTCTTTGATGGGCTAGCCACATATTGCGGGTAACCAGCGAAAGTATCTAACTTCTCTAAAAGCATGGGTTTGTTTTCTGTCAAATGTTGTTTTGGAATGTCAGTAGTTTTAGCAATACTGCCTCATAACCTTTCAAAAAAATGGTTCAAATGGCTCTGAGCACTATGGGACTCAACATCTGAGGTCATCAGTCCCCTAGAACTTAGAACTACTTAAACATAACTAACCTAAGGACATCACACACATTCATGCCCAAGGCAGGATTCGAACCTGCGACCGTAGCGGTCGCTCAGTTGCAGACTGAAGCGCCTAGAACCGCTCGGCCGCACCCGCCAGCCGTAACCTTTCCCCTGCTTGCTTTTAACCTGAGTCTATTTTAGCTAGAAATTGACTTCTTTCTCTTTTAGAGCTTCTTCAACTGTATCTACATAAATCTTGCACTCTGACACTACCTTTTCAGCAAGTGTGCTGACCTTATCCAGAATCTCGACTTCAGCTTTTTCAGCTATTTCCTTTACATCTGCACGTACCTTATCTCTCTGTTTTTTGGCAAATTTTGACCCTAAATTTAACTGGTCCACTCTTAGGCTTGCGTTTTGTACTTCCGTAGGTAAGTTTTTGCACACATCTTGCATCTCGCTGATTGCATCTGTCACATTTTTTTACTGCCCCATCCACTTGGGTTTGCGTCTCCTGAATTTGAGAAAATGCTTCACCACGGTTCTGTACCTCCCCTGCAACTTGTTCCTGTTTGTCGTCTACAGATGATACTCTTTCCATTAACGTATTTATATTGTGTTATATGTTGGTAATTATTTCTTGCTTTAGTTGTTTACCTAGCTCTGTCAACTTCACCAATAATTCATCAGATAATTCAGTGCATATAGTTTTGCTCACCTCACTGAACTGTTGGCTAATACTATTCTTGAAATCGTTAAATGCCTGAATTTGCTGTATAAACTGTTGTCCTATTTTTCCTGATTTTTGTGAACTGCTGTGTCATACTCGTAAGTTGTGTTATTTGTTGTGTGAGTTGTGTCAAATTGTGTGTCTCACTAGTTTTTACATTGTTTTACTGTTTCCTGTTCTTGTGTTTGTGATGTCGTGAGCAAGTGATCAAAGGAATTTTCGCTATCGCACAGTTCAGTTTCACTACTTGAAAAATGTTTCGCAGTGAGAACTGAGAAATTGTCTCATTGAGTGTCATAAAAGTGACATCATAATTAGTTATATTACCACAGACATCATTTATTGATAGTGGGACGCCAATCTTGTTGTTTTAGTTGCCATCAGCCAGTTCACGAGTTGGTACATTATCTTCAACTGTTTCCAAGCTCGGATTTCCGACATTGCATTTTGCAATGAATTTTCAACAATGGCCGTTTCCTTTGACTCTATTCTTAATAGCTTTTAACAAAATTATGAGAGAAATTTTACAAAATTGAAATTTCGTCTGTATCGGTATTTTCAATTAAAGTAGGTTTGGCTGTGTATTCAATAATGAACCTGATTATTATCTGACACAGTCTTATAGAATTTAATGACTTATATTGCAACTTTAATGATGACTTTGTACAAATTTTCGTCTTTTCTGTACAAATGCACTTCCTGTAAAGGATATTGATTTAGAGGAAAAGAGATTATCTACTGCTAGAGAGATGGCACCATGCACGGCCATATAAGCATACAGTGTACCAGCTTCCAACCATTACTGCTGAAGTCAGCATTCCTGGCTCGTCTTGTTTGTAGGCAGAATTTAATTTTAATTTGCTCCTTCAATGGTTTTTATGATTCCCAGTCTCATGGACATGTAACAAATACAATGAAACTTTCATTAGTTCCTTGTAACAATAACATGAATCATTTATCCCAAAAATTTTATATCAATGATCGAAAGGTCGCCATTGAATAGTGATGTGGGAATGGAAATCGGTTAATAATTGCTTGAATAATTGGAAAAATTGATTAGAAAGAATATTTGGAAAAAGTTTGGAGGTATTTTATGATTCTGTGCACAATCTTGGTTGAACTTTAACTGATACCAATATCAATAGACCTTTACTAACATTACATTCAAGGTCAATAAACATAATTTGCATTGTGTATTGCCGCTTCTAATAGTGTGTGGTACCAAATAATCACTGCAACCATTGAAACTGTCGATCTGTCACATGAAGCACAATATTTTTAGTATAATTAAATCAAGGTCAATAGATTCCTATTAAGTCTAAGTCATTACTTTCCTATTAAGTCTATTGTGTTTAGTCTTGAGCGTGACAGTGTCGATGCAGGAATGCTCCTCTGGATACCGTGTAAATTATTCTTGTCTGCAACGAACCTCTTGATGCAGGATCTCGGCGGCGAGTGAAATGATGAACAGGTAGGAGCTGATCTTATAACTGTGCAAATACGTATTCTTTTTCTTGTAGTTTCTTATAATGCTTTAAATGAAGAGTTAAAATATACATTTTTAACAACGATGGTACGACGATCCAAGCATATGTCCGTACGCTACCACTTCCCGAAAACAGAAGGGTGAAGATACACGAATTAATAAATTGAAGATCATATTTCTTACTTTTTGCAAACTGTGATGTTCCATTGAACTCTGTTCCAGCTGTTGTGTGCACTTGTGGGCAACTGGGCAGATGTGGACCCAGGCTTGTAGGCCTTACAAACTGTGCACATGCATGCACTAAAGGAAGGAGTCTGCAGCCCACTAGCAGGGATTAAAAAATGGGTAGTGTGTAAATAGTGAACACTGTATATAGTAAAACTGGGTATGAGGAGACTATGACCATGTAATGCATTACAGCAGGTGTGCGTAACAGAAAGAATCAGTATAAGTGAAAAATGGTAATATTTAATTAACTCTGTGGAACAAGAGATTTCTTTTTTTCTAGAAGAGACGAAATATTTGGAGTAACACCCCTTAGTGATGCAAGACGCAGAACAGTCTTCAGTGTTGGTTCACAGAGTATCCTCTTCATAATGGAAGACAGTTGTTCACAACAATATTTGGAGCCAAACATAGAGATAATGTTAGCTAAGCTTTGGAAACTCTTCTGCATGAACATCACAGTAGAATCACAACAAATTGGTTGTGCTGCAATATCTGTCAATGAACAGAGTGCAATTTTGCAAATCAATGACTTCTAACTGCATTTCGAAGAACGAAGTATCAGAGCAGCAGAAGATGGGGTCTGTAATAATCTGATATCATTTTCTTGGTAGACCTTTAAACCTGGCCTGGAAAGACTGATGAAGTTGCACAATAGTTTGTTAATAAGCCCTTAAACAAGTGTTTGCAGGTAATTGTAGCGACTAAAGGGTTTAGAAAAACGTTATATTTTGTGTAGTGAGCTTACTTTCAAGCAGACACAGTTTGTCCAGGAATGCATTTATTTTGTCCCATATGCTAGGAATAAGCAGATCCTTTTCCTGGAGTGACAAATTTAAGTGACGTGTGATATCAGTGAGAACTGCCAAGTGTGAACCCATTTGTCATCAGTGAGTGCTGGCTGCACCTGTCCTTTCATTTCCATAAATAGGGCGATCTTCTTTCGAATAGCAAAAAATATGTTGAGAACTTTGCTTCTAGTAAGCCATTGCACCACACAATGATTGCTCACATCACTATTTGCTTCTTCAAGGTCTTGCAAAAATCCCTTGAACCGGTAACTGACACCATGACCCCTTACAACATTCACACATTGTACCACTACCTTCATGACATCGCCATATTTCACATTTTGTATGTAAATGGCCTCCTAGTGGATAAAACACTGTTTATATGATAAGGCTTTCCCAGATGTGGTCTTGATTGTTTCTTTCATATGAGACACAAACCATTGTTGGCTCCCAAGCATCTGCGGAGCTCCATCTGTCGCCACAGAGCAAGGCCTATCCAATGGCAAATACATTTCTTCAATGGATTCACATACCACCTTAAATGTATCACGACCTGTGGTTGTTTAATTCGTAGGTATGTTAGACCATAGGGTAGTGTCCCCTGGAGGCACTAAAAATTCGTCCAAGTTCTAACTTGGCAGCTCCTGGAAGGCGAAATGCCTGCGTTGATGACCAATAGACTGCCAACTAGGGGGAAATGCTGAGTGAGTTACGGCAAACATGGAAGCTATCGCAGCATGGGGGAACGACTCAATGGATAACTCTGCAAGCGAAGCATAACGACATAATAGAAGCTGAGATACACCATCATACTAATGATGAAGCAAAATGTCCTAAGAAAGGCTAGATACAACACAGCAATAAGTACTCAGGTGTAATCGGGTGTAAGCAGCTCTCCTGTCATTGGCTGTTGCATTGACCTTAATGGCGGACGTCACAATTCGAACGAATACAATGCCTAAATAATTGCACATTAAATTCACTCAAAGAAATTACGGTGCACACGTTTCACATTCAACAAAAGATACTTAAAATATCAGGCAGTGGTAGCAGACCTAAAATTATGAGTGAAAGAAATAGCCATAGGATTGGAAACAACTACACTAATGCAGCTCAACAATGTCTACATCAAGAACAAAATTTCGCTGACTTGACATTTACGTTAAAGAAGAAGCAAATTGAAGATTAGTTTCTTTGAACAAGTTCCAGATAGGAAGTTTACAATTTGAATAGTTGTTTTAGTCTTTGACGAGAGCTAAAGCAACTATCCTTACCTGTTACGATGCAGGCAGTGAGGTGCAATGTCATCGGCAGCTTGTCGTTGCAGATGGTATGTTGAAGTCAGCTCCATGATGTGTAGTTGCTGCATATGAATTATCTCATGTGGAATTTTACTTTCCACTCAGCGTCGATTTCATCAGTGACGTATTATAGGCCACAGGATAGTTGGACTCTCTTACAATTGTTGCGAACTTTCAGGTTTGCACGAGTGATCTGTAACGTCGCTCATGCACAGCGTTGAAGCAACTCAGTTCAGTAGAGGGTTTTAAAGTTATTTCGATCACGGAATCATAGTCGCGATAACGCGATCGCGAACTCGCCTCTGTTGGCGGTAACATGCACACTCATAATAAACAGTTTCTATACCCTATGGCACAATTAACGGTTCATGCACTCGGTAGTCAGCGACGGTGTGAATAAGCGTTGAAATTACAAAATATTTAAAATGCACACGGTGCAGTCACAGTGAACAAGTTCTTTCCATAACACCGTAACTGCAAAGTCGTCTGTCCGTAGCTATACTGTCGTAGTTGCACGAGACAGTTCATTTAGCGGTTTTACGTAGTTCAACTTCTCTCTCCACTTCGAACGTTTTTGCAATGTATCTCATCGTTAATCAGTTTCCTTCACACCGATTGTTTCACGACACGACTTAGTCAGCACCTCCTTCCGCCTTCTCGGTACGAACATTAGTGCTACACACGCTTACTCACGCTGTCTGAACCTCACAATCGATATTCTGATCGCTCTCGCTCTGCTTGTACAATATCTCAGTATACATTTAACTTTTCAAAGGCATTCCAATTAAACTTAATGGAATTAATGATAAAAGAAGTATCAAAATATTTTACATATTCAGTAGACAAGAAAACCTAATTACTAATGTCCAAAAGGGAAATAATATCATTTGCATATTATTATTTTCAACAAACAGTTACTCATTTCATTATAAAACAAAAGAAACACTATGCTACATCACCAGAAATTGCGTCAGCTGCAGCTATCCAGTGTGAGGGGGGGCCATGGAGCTGGCCCCCTCGACACACTTAGCTGTTTTCGCTCACGTTTGGCACCACAAGTCCGGCTAGAAGGATGCTGCTGCTGCCAGCTGCAATTCACCCCGCAGGCCTGCTGGAAGCTTGAGCTGGATGCTGTCCATCATCTTCCTTCGAAGGGGGGGGGGGGGGGGGAGAGGGGCACTGCTGCTGTTCATCCCTTTCTTGTGACAGACACTGACGCTGCCAGTTCCTGTCTTCTAAATCGAGGCTGAGAGCCTACACTCGAGAGCCAATGAGTACTTTAGGTGGACCAGGGGCTCATCGCAAATCTTTGACATCAACGAGAACGCTTTGGAGATTGATATGTAGAGCTGGACGCTGACAGAGTCCACGGCTCAACAACCACCCTATGACGCAACAGCCACCAACCAACACTTTGCAGCATTGCCAGTACTGCAACTTGAGTCCATGTCGGCCTTCTGCTGCTGACGAGGTGCTCATCTGCTGGCCCAGCTGAGGCGTGGTGCTTTGGAAGACAATCCTGCAATACTGTCTAATAAATGTGTTTTTTTGGCACTGTCGAGTCCAACTAGATGCTCACCGCCACATCCTGCCTGGCTCTCTTCTGGAACTGGACTCCTATAGGTATAACAGCTAACAGTTCCTCGAAAACCTGTAAGTTAGTTCAAAGTCAAAACCATGCAAAAATGTTTAAAGCTGTGCACCGTTTGTTACATCTGTCATTTCATCAAGTGTTAATGAATAAGCAATGGAGGTCTGACCTTTCTCCTGCAGTTAGTTTCCCAGATTCGCATTCATGTCTCAGATACAATGAGAAACTGTTTACTTGGAGAGGCAAACTCCTTCAAATTCCCTTACCTTTCCCAGCGTTAATTGCTCTGTGACAGTCAGCAAACAGGATTTGAACAAGGGCCCCATTGAAAATGGCATACCACTTCTTTGAATGATTTTTGCAACTTCGTAGCTGGCTCGTAATGCTGCCTAAGTTGAGCGCTTCTCTTCATCAGTTGTCTAAAATTAATAGCATAAAACACATAAAAGAAAATGCAGGAAGTCTACATTATGACTTTTCTCCGCCTCAGAATTACATGTTGCTGTACTTTGCTCTATAGTGTGGCAACAAGTTTCTTTCTTGTGTTGCTGTCAACCTCACCAAACTGCATGGCATGAAGGGACACATAGTGAAGCTGGATATTGTACTTCTTCATTGTAGTAATCATCTTATGGCGTACCAGACACTGAGGCAACCCATCTTTGTCAACAATGAGAACTGTTCATCTCAGCATAGGGAAAAGCATCAGGCTATTTCCAGATGTCACCACTTTAGCTATACTCACAGTGAAGTGCGAAGCATTATAAGTCCTATGATGCCAATTGTCAGGTGTGCACCTAGGAGAGCACAGACTGACTACATAGCATGTCGTGTAATAGGAATGCCTGATGGGTTGCGTACAGCTTGCCCCTGCCCGTGGGTGAGCTAATGGGCTCGCGTCGGTGCCCATGCTTGGTGAGCCAGCATCTGAACAGCCTGTGCCAAAAAGTAAATATGAGAGACAAAATATACTACCCTGCCCTTGTTTCTCACCATTTCTCATGGTTCTGAAAAACAAACCTTTATTTAAGCACCTTGGAAAGTCAGTATATTGTCTGCACCAATTACTGAAATCACGATCCATATTCTGTGCCACATCACCTTGTTTAGTGATATGAACATAAAGAAATTCATTTATTACACTCCTGGAAATTGAAATAAGAACACCGTGAATTCATTGTCCCAGGAAGGGGAAACTTTATTGACACATTCCTGGGGTCAGATACATCACATGATCACACTGACAGAACCACAGGCACATAGACACAGGCAACAGAGCATGCACAATGTCGGCACTAGTACAGTGTGTATCCACCTTTCGCAGCAATGCAGGCTACTATCCTCCCATGGAGACGATCGTAGAGATGCTGGATGTAGTCCTGTGGAACGTCTTGCCATGCCATTTCCACCTGGCGCCTCAGTTGGACCAGCGTTCGTGCTGGACGTGCAGACCGCGTGAGACGACGCTTCATCCAGTCCCAAACATGCTCAATGGGGGACAGATCCGGAGAGCTTGCTGGCCAGGGTAGTTGACTTACACCTTCTAGAGCACGTTAGGTGGCACGGGATACATGCAGACGTGCATTGTCCTGTTGGAACAGCAAGTTCCCTTGCTGGTCTAGGAATGGTAGAACGATGGGTTCGATGACGGTTTGGATGTACCGTGCACTACTCAGTGTCCCCTCGACGATCACCAGTGGTGTACGGCCAGTGTAGGAGATCGCTCCCCACACCATGATGCCGGGTGTTGGCCCTGTGTGCCTCGGTCGTATGCAGTCCTGATTGTGGCGCTCACCTGCACGGCGCCAAACACGCATACGACCATCATTGGCACCAAGGCAGAAGCGACTCTCATCGCTGAAGACGACACGTCTCCATTCGTCCCTCCATTCACGCCTGTCGCGACACCACTGGAGGCGGGCTGCACGATGTTGGGGCGTGAGTGGAAGACGGCCTAACATTGTGCGGGACAATAGCCCAGCTTCATGGAGACGGTTGCGAATGGTCCTCGCCGATACCCCAGGAGCAACAGTGTCCCTAATTTGCTGGGAAATGGCGGTGCGGTCCCCTACGGCACTGCGTAGGATCCTACGGTCTTGGCGTGCATCCGTGCGTCTCTGCGGTCCGGTCCCAGGTCGACGGGCACGTTCACCTTCCGCCGACCACTGGCGACAACATCGATGTACTGTGGAGACCTCACGCCCCACGTGTTGAGCAATTCGGCGGTACGTCCACCCGGCCGCCCGCATGCCCACTATACGCCCTCGCTCAAAGTCCGTCAACTGAACATACGGTTCACGTCCACGCTGTTGCGGCATGCCACCAGTGTTAAAGACTGCGATGGAGCTCCGTATGCCACGGCAAACTGGCTGACACTGACGGCGGCGGTGCACAAATGCTGCGCAGCTAGCGCCATTCGACGGCCAACACCGCGGTTCCTGGTGTGTCCGCTGTGCCGTGCGTGTGATCATTGCTTGTACAGCCCTCTCACAGTGTCCGGAGCAAGTATGGTGGGTCTGACACACCGGTGTCAATGTGTTCTTTTTTCCATTTCCAGGAGTGTATTAAGCTCACAAGATCATCAGAAAGTGAATTATTATCATCATTCCACTTTATATCCGTCATTTGGGTCCAATGAAATGATTGTTCCCACACCATTATTATTCTTTCTAAATCACATGCTACACTGTTTCACAACACTGTTCACCACATTATTACAGTCTGATGTTTCTAGACAAGAGCTAAAGCTGGAACTAGCTGTGTGTTTGATTTTAAAACAACGCATCTATTTCTGTATTCTTTCTCGCAATTTCCTCTTTCTCTATTGCCTTATCTTCAGAAATTTTCCACTATCGAGAGCCAATTAATCTTCTCATATGTACAACTTCATATGCAAAGGTAAGGAGAGGTGGGCTACGGTGTAGTGCAGAAACCATCTTTTTAAAAAGCTGGACAGGAGCAGAAATTATTAGCGAACAAGATCTCACAGTAAACAGAAGATTTACTTAACTTGTATTTCTCAAAGCGTATGAAAACTCATTACAAACAAGGCAGCAAGAAATAATCCTGCTATCACAATGTCAATACGAATGAGGCTCTCTGAACTAAGCACGAACGACGGTGTCATGGCGAACAGGATCCGAGTACAAGTGAGACGACTGGCTGCCACCGGCCATCTTATATCACAGTGCCAGGGGGGCATCCTTTAAGTGAGGCTCAGTGGGTCAGCCAGACCCCGCATGACTGCCATCTGTGTCAGACAGAACCTTGCAATTCTGTTGCCAACTTTGCAATGCCTGTGGTGTGGTATCAGTATGTGATGCCATATCTATGACTGTCACTCATTTTAATTAATACTGAAATATAAATCACAATCCAAACACCAAAAAAACTGCACTCTGTACAGTTT
Organism: Schistocerca serialis cubense; assembly: GCF_023864345.2. Taxonomy (NCBI): domain Eukaryota; kingdom Metazoa; phylum Arthropoda; class Insecta; order Orthoptera; family Acrididae; genus Schistocerca; species Schistocerca serialis. The sequence goes on from NC_064639.1 coordinate 876,612,656, forward strand.
CAAATTAAACTGAACTGCCAGCCAAGCAGCTGTCTGGTAGAATGATTGGCAGTATACTTTTTTTATTTGAAGCGTCATTGTTGAGTGTGGACACCGGCTACTCCTACAACTGGGTTAGCAGCATTTCTCATCACAAAGCTCAATTGTGAACAGTGAGATTTGCCTTCCTAACGTATAGCACATTTATTTATTTATTTATCATATGATGATACAGAGCTTGGATTAAATAATAATTGATGATGAGACCAAACTGCCTGAAAAGGTCTCCCAGTCATAGAATGCAGAGCAAACAACCAAAAAGTCCTTCTCAGGATGCACAAGTTCATAGAATCAGACATATTTGCATATGCCAACTCAACATCGAAGGAGTAGCACATGAGAAGGCAAGACACTGATAAAGTGAGTTACGGTCACACTGTCACGACATAATGTCATTACGAAAACAAAACCTGTCCTTTTCTCATTGCGTGATTACACTGTTCATGAAATTTGAGCTGATTGTTACCACTGCTGTTGGTATCTATTTCATTGTGAGCTAAGTTTGCATTGTCTTTTCAAGAATTGTGAACAAAATGTTCTAATTTTGTGAGATAGCTTAAGGGAGAGGCACCACAGGACATTTTAATCTATACTGCCTATACTTTTACAAATCAGTTCATAAAGCTTTGTCAGTATGACCAGGAAGGATTCAGGATGCACACTTATAGCAGTGGAAGTTCAAAAATATAACAAAATAATTTTCTTTTTACATGTGAAATTTCATGATTTTTTCACTTACTGTAGGCTGCATTTGTTGCTATAGGTACACTTTTCTTCATAAGAGAGATTTTTCGATGAATTTTACACAGTATACAAACCATACTTACAGATGTATGAAATTCTAGAATTTCTTAATTTATGAAAAAAAAATGAATGAGCTGTTACATTTTAAACCCTCAATATATGTCACACTGTTGCACAGTTCCTCCAACTGTATTCAAACAAGCCCCATTTTCATACCTCACTCTGTGTTTTCTACTTCTATGCTGGTGTGCAAAATGTAAGTTTTATGCTTGCAAGTTGATGTCCATGTACACAAGGAGAAATGGTTATCATAATAAAATGTGATAGGGAAGCTTGCAAAAAGCTAAAATTATTTATAAATTCTGCTTTGTGAAACCATTGAAAGTAACATTTACGAATAGAAGGATGGCTTCCAGCTGAGGCTTTGCCAATAGTTCTTATTCTTTGCAGCTGACAGTAATTTTCACAGCACATAAGATAACATAGATATGTTAGGTCTCCTGCAAAAACAGAAGCTTTTTTTTTTCAAAATGTTCTATACCGATCAAAATAACAGTGATCAATATATTTTTGGTAATTTTAAGCCTCCTACTCTAAGGTTATACATCAATGCCTACCGAGTGCATTCCATAAGTAATGCGACCAATTTTTTTCTGACACAACAGTACTCCACAGCGTGTTGTAACTGGCTGGGCTAAGTGGAGGGGGTTGTTCGCTTCAAAACGCTCTTAGTCTCATTTGGCTATGAGCTGCAGGACGTGCATTTCTGTCAACCCTGTTTTGAGTTTATGTAACACAGCACAATCGATCATTCTGTAGGGCAACAATACACTATCAAATTTTGCGTTAAACTTTGTCCAAATCACAAGTTTTCCAGTGGTACAAGTTATTCATGGAGGGCCGAGAGGAGATCACCGACGAACCTCAAAATGGACAGCCATCAACTGCACGAGTCGATGAAAATGTGATGCATGTGCATGATTGTTTGAACTCTGACAGATGGTTGGGTCTTCAATTGATAGCACAAACTCTAAACATATCAAAAACAACCGTTTTCTGCATTGTGACTGAAGATTTAAACATGAGAAAGGTATGTGCCAAACTCATCCCAAAAGTGTTAACCAACAAACACAAGCACATGTGAATGCTTTGGTGCTGAGAAATGTTGGAAATGTGTGAAAATGATCCTCATTTTTTAAAGTCAGTTACCACTGGTGATGAGTCGTGGATTTTTGAGTTCGACCCTGAGACAGAGTGGCACACCCCATCGTCACCCCGTCCCAAGAAGGCATGCATGAGCAAGTACAGGATCAAAACCATGCTCATTGTCTTCTTTGATGTCAGAGGCATTGTCCCCCAGGAATTTGTACCTACTGGGACTACAGTGAACTCAGCTTTTTACTTGGAAGTGCTGAAAAGGAGGGTCTCACGCTGCCGAAGCAACATCAAGGACACGTGGAAAGTTCACCACGACGATGCACCGAGTCACAGTGCCTTCATTGTCAACGACTTCCTGGCCAAGACCAAGACCCCAGCCTCCCTACAGTCCTGACCTGGCTCCCACTGACTTTTTATGTTTCCTCAGTTAAAAGGAGTCATGAAAGGAAAGCATTGGGACACGATTGAAAGCATCGAGGCAAGTTACACCAGCTCTAAAGAACATTCCGGAAAAGACATTCCAGGATGCCTTCCAGGCATGGAAACACCACCTCCAGAAGTGTATCGATGCAAGAGGGTGCTATATTGAAAATTTTTGATTATTTGTATGAATATGTTCAATAAGTGATTTTTTTCTGAATTTGGTCGCATTACTAATGGAACACACCTTGTAAATCCATAACATACCTTGCAAAATAACCGAAATTATTAGGCGCACATTTCTTTTACTGTACATTAAGGTTTCTTGTTTTAAATTTTTATATGTAAACTAGGAAGAATTACCGCCTCTGTGCGACCTCATGTTAGTCTTCTGTTTTTGATTGTAGTCCCAGCAGGAACAATGTAGGAGGGTGTAATTGCATTTCTAGATTTTGCCCTGAAAATCAATTTCTCAACTATTATAATTTAGTTGTCATATATTATAACTTTTTTTTTCTTCAGGTGTTGGTCAGTACAAATTTCTCAGCATTTCTGTTACATTTTCCCACCAGCCAAATTATTCACTGACTGCTCTCATTGCCATTTTTGTATATACTCAGTGTTATACATTAGCCTTAACTGATTCCCATCAGTTTTCCAGTCTAGTACTTACATACAGGGTGTACATAAAGTCAAGTAACAATTTCAATTATTTATTGCACAAAAACTAAATATTGTACAGATGTCATACATACTGTATTTTGAAAAGAAAGTCTAAAAGATTTTTTTTTTTTTTTTTTTTCACATTCACATCACTCACACTGGGACGTCCGCTTCTCTTTGCCGGGCACAAGCAACCTGTCATAATGAATGTTTTGTGGCAGTGGTAAATGGCCTTCCTTGTTGGTGGCTTCTTACCGTACTTGGTTCTAAACATCCATTGAGCAGTTGTAGCACACTCGTTTTTGTCGAACTCCAACACACAGAAAGCTCGCTCCACACTGCACTTGCCATGTTTGCGACTAGCACTGACTATCAGCAGATTACCAAACTATGCTCTGGCAGTATACCTTTCAGGGTTTCTCTTCAAAATGACATACGTGTGATATCTGTACAATGTTTGGTTCTTGTGCAATAAATAATTGAAAGTGTTCCCAGACTTTATGTACACCCTGTATTTTTATATGTTATCAGTGTTCTAGGAGCACAGCATTTTGCTAAATATCATTCCAAAGAAATGAATCCTGCACTTGACCTAAAACTGACTCTATGGAGTTGTTGCGCAGTAGATCCTTATGAATTACTACACTCAGATGTTTGTGTTAGTTATGTCAAAACATATAGTCTTAAGTTGTATATCATGTAAAACATTACATTTCTGTACATTCCTTGCACTAAGCTGATATTTTGTGATCATCTAACTGGTCTTTGCACCATTCTCTTTTGATGGCTTATGAAATATATCAAAATACTAACCATCATTTTGTCTAAGTAAACTATAACATGAAACATAGTGGCCCTAAAACAAATCCTAAGGAACGTTTGTGCATGTGAATATCTGTTCATTCACTATAAAGTGCTACAGTTATGCTTACCACGTATACTTCAGTGCAATTATGAATTACCATTTGTACCTCTCATTTCCTCATGTGCTGTGTGTATTGGAACCCTATTCCAGCAACAGTGAGAGAATTGTTGATGTAATTAAAGGTGAGAAACTGTAGTTCTCTACACACATACACAACAATATTGGGAAGAGAAATGCTGACATGAATCCATGGAGAAAAGTTTGTATTATCTGTCAGCAGACTGCTTGCTGCCAAGGGTGAAACGTGGCAGGGATTCAGTGATGATATGGCAGCCATATCATGGTAGTGGTCTACTATGGAGAGAGAAGAGTATGTGATCAGTAGACCACGGATTTTTAGGTCATAAAAAAGTGTGTTTTAGGCACCTAAAATAGGCTCCTTCAGTAGTTCATTTAGGCTATATAAAACCTAAAATAGGCTCTAATAAAAATGATGCAGAGAAAATAAAAATATATTAAAATACACAGTGTTGACAGTATGAACATCTTATTAGTAATTAAAACGAGGAGAATGAATATTTACACAGTTTCAGAGCACAGCAATCTACAACATTAATGTTGAACATAACTCCAAATATTTTTGAGTTCCTGCAAGATAAAGATCTCCGTAAAAAAGATGTGGCAATGGTTTAATTAATACATTCGTAGTTTCACATATTCTGACCATAGTTGGCTTCACAATAAATAACGAAATCTTTTCTAGGTTTTCTAGTGAAAAACTGTGGCGCTTGTCAGTCAGAATCAGTTTATACGCTGAAAAAGAACGTTCTACATCAACAGATGTGACAGGAGCATACTTCAGTTTCGGCACATGTTGGGCAGGAATGCTGCAGTCAGGAGTGTTGGATTTTCCACTATGTATGCCGGCAGCTGCACACAACTCCTTCAGGCCAGTGTTCTTCTGCAAAACCGTTTGCAATTTTGCCCGTACTTTTTCCCCTACTTCACCTGGCACTTCATTGATTTTCATTTTTTCTTCTTCAAGCAAAGAAATATTGTCGTAGATAGGTCTCCCTGAGCCTTCTAACTGTGAAATTATTCTTGCCATAAATGTGTAGTGGGCCCTAATGGAAGATAAGTCCCGTTTTAAAGAAGAGTCTTTGAGTAGCTCCATTGCTGCAGTTACGGATGCAGCATCGTCCACTATATTTTCAACCACCCTCTGGACAGCTGAGAGATGCGTTCTATAGTATTCTGCTGCTATCAGCCACGTGCCCCAGCGGGTGACAACAGGCTCTGGCGGCAATGGGACATCTGGAAGCTGTTCTTTGAATGCCTGTATTCTTGATGGTGCCTTAATAAAAATTTTCTTCACCATAGATATTACTTTATTTACTTTAGGAAATTGTAGCCTTACTTGCTCTTCTATGCGGTTCATCCCATGCACTACACAAGTTACATGCAGCATCAATGGGTAGAATACTTTTAATAGTTGAAACGCTGCTATCATATATAAAGCAGCATCAGTGACGGCCAGAAGCACCTTATTCTCATCCACTCCGTTTGGGTATAGCACCTTAAGCCCATTGTTCACAAACTGTGCTATTGTTTGTTGTTTAGTTTTTGCAAGCTGTTTTGAGTAAATCAAATGAGCCCTGGATGGAGCATCTGGATCTAGCTTGCCAATAATCAGGTTTGCAATGTAACGGCCAAGACTGTCAGTAGTTTCATCCACAGAAATCCATATACAAGATTCTCCAACATCTTCTCAGATTTTGTGCAATGCAGCATTGTAAGCTGAATCCACATAGACTGATGGCAGTACTTCTCAAGAAAACCTCGGAAAATAGGGTTTTCTAGTTTCCGAAAGGGGATGTTTGCTGCCGCAAGTGCATGACACAAACCACTGCAGAACTTGTTTTTTTGGAGGATTCACCAGATTTATTGGTTAAAAGAGTTTGCTTCAATTTTGACTTTCGTTCAACATTAGTTTTGTATGCGATTCCATCTGCATGCTGAGTTAAGTGAGATTTCTTAACACTAAACCTAATACGAGAGAAAAGGGAAATGCAGTTTAGAATCGCATTAGAGTATTTCGTATTACTAAAGGATAGTGATAAAGAAGAATCATAAGTGACAGGAAAATAACCAGTCTAAGAAAAACATCAAATAACCTCCTTGTTGCATGCTTGGCAGAAAATAATTTTCCCATCTGATGTATAATGCGGAAAATCTTGCAACCACTGCCTTATATGAGTAGACTTTGAACTAGCTGTTTTCAGCATGGCGTAGTATTCTCACACAGAAACTAGAATTTATTTTGCACTTAGAACGTCAGTAACACTTAACACGTCGGTCACTACACGATGTACTGATTTGTTTTCGCTGGGAAAAAGTGAACGATGACCTGTTTTTTTTTTTTTTTTTTTTTCCTGTGGTGCATGGGAGCGGTAGGGGAAGTACCGTACTCGTTGCTGGACATATGGCACCTGACAGATGGCCACCCATTCTGAACAAGCGAATGGAATCTACCGGTGCTTCATATGAAAACATCTCACTACTGGCAAATTATTTTTCGAACTGGAAAATTCGCGTACAATACCTTTCACGAAACAGAGTAGTTTGATAGGACTGCCTGTAGACAGCAGCGAGAAAATGTGCGAAGAGCAGTAATTTAGCTATAGAGGGCATCTACGATTTAACATAGTGATTTTTTAATCCGTGCTCAGCTTATGGCCTATAAAACAGTTTCTTTGCGAAAATACACAGCTGGCCAGAATCCTACGAACGAAATATTTTCAAATATAACATTTAGTACTCCCACGTTCGATTCTAATGTGTAACTCAAATCTTTGACCGGTTCCCATTCGCTCTCCGAAGTTAAGCACTGTCGCGCTCGGCGCGTACTTGAATGGATGACCATTCAACCGTGCCGAGTGCTGTTGGTAGTAAGGCAAACAAAGGAATTGTAAAGTCTAGCGACCTTCGCCTTCGACGAGACGTAAAGCCCTAAGTTTACTTCCTTTTTCTAATCTTTGAATACACAAGAACTCTATGTCAGATTAACGAAATAGGTACTTTTTAGGATTTTGATGCCGAAATAGGCAAAATTAGGAGTCAACGTCAAAATACGCGATTTTAGGAACTATAGAACTAACGGTATTCGGTATAGTTAGTCATGAAATGCATTAAGTACCAACTTATATGCAAATTGGAGTTTAGGAAAAAAAATAGATTTTAACCTAAAGATCCATGATCTATTTTTTACATATGAATAATAAAACACCTATAAAGAGTATTTGGTATTAACAGGGATAGTGATATAAAAAAAATAAAAAAAGCAACAAGCCACCTTGCTGCATGCTGGGGAGAAAATATTTTTTTCCATCTGTCGTATAGCGTGGAAAAACTTGGAGCCACTGTCTTATATGATGAAATAGACACTTTTTAGGATATTAAAGCCGAAATAGGCAAAAATAGCCACTAACGTCGAAATAGGCTTTTTTACGTCCTATAGAATTAACGCTATTAAGTGTAAATAGTCATGAAATGCATAAGTACAAATTTTCATGCAAATAGGAACTCAGGAACAAAATAGGTTTTTACCTAAAATCCGCGGTCTAGTGATCACTAACCACCTCCATTGATGCTACTTGAACTTCCGACTATTTTCCATGAAGGGAGGTATAAGGTTTCCTTGCAAATATTAAAGAATCAGTATTTATCCATTCCAAGATGACTGGATGCAAGCACTGGGAGCAGTTGGGTGAACCTGGTTGACAGTGTCCAGTTTCTCTGAACTGTGTAGGAGGGAATTGTCTCTCCAGCATATCCAGTGTTCTCACAGTCCTCCATGCCTAAACCTCCACTAACATGTTCCCCCTGCCTCACCTTACTTTTTTCTTTGTCTCTTCTGTCCACATCACTCTTTCCCTGTCCAGATCATGCACTGCCTTCTGCCCCTTCCTTTTCTTCCTCATTATCTCCACCTTCCTTTCCTTTTTTTACTCCTCCTTTTCCACCCATCTCCTTCTTTCCATATCTCTTTATTTTTCATCTTGTTGTGTGGCCATGGAAACATCTGTCCAAAGACCTGCCTCTTTCCCATTACTCCTTCTTTGTGGCTGTCTCTATCCTATCCCAATCCAAGTCAGCTCAGACAACTAGACAACTGTTTTCAATAATCAAGTATTAACAATCAAGCTTGCTGTAGCCACAGTAGTGTGTGTTTAGTTTTTCTCTGTGGCTGTGTGCATGTGAATGTATATGCTTGTGCTAGAGAAAGAGCAAGACCTCAAAAAAGCTAGCATGAATACCGTTTCCTGTTACAAATCACTGTGGTCCATGTATAGCGTCGATAGGTCACATCGGCCAGACAAATTACAATCTTTGGAACATTAGCTGCTCTGACAAGCTGCCATGTTTAATTCAGTCTGCCTTTGTACTTCGTGCAGTGTTCATGTGTATCAGACTTTATGGTAAAATATATGTGTGTATAGGAAACTTGGGAGCTGTTTATTAAGTTTATTATGATCCATATCGAGAATCCCAAATTGGTGACCCTGGACTAAAAAAGTTATACGTCTTCTGCGACTTCCGTGCCAGTCATATAGAATCAACAGGTTTCATGTACAACACCATGGCTACATCAACAAACATTCTTTATGAAGATTTGGAGGCCCAGCTCTTACAACCAGGCCAACACAACCCTCCACCATTGGTTATTTTGCAGCAAACGGACAATGATCTACGATCTTTGACGAGGATAACCTCTACGTTAGCAACTCCACAACAACCAAGTTGCGCAGTTACCTCAACCAATGGACTCAGGTTTTGTTTTGCCGGATTACGCGCAACAACAAGTGAAAAGTGAATTGGACGATCTACTAAATAGTGTGACGATGGATCGCTCGTACGAAGTTCAAAGGACCCTCTACATGCCATGACGTTGGCTACAGTAGTGCCGTGTGCAATGCCGCCATTTGTGCAAAACACACACTCAGTCAACTATTACCAAAAAATCAGTAACAATAATCAGTAACAGACATTTTTATGCATCCAGTTCGCCAGAACAAACCACCGTATCGGCAGTGCGACCACATGGGTACGAGTGCACTCAACATAGCCTCTTCACCCAGCAGTGTTGTACTACAACAGTGCGGCCACCAACAGGTTTCAACAGTGCTTTATGGTCTTACCACGAAGGGTGCATAGCCAGTGTGCACGGAAAACCCTTATTGTTGCCACTTTAAGCTCCAGGACACTGCCCCTCTAGCCTGCCCCTCATCTACATCTACATCTACATTGATACTCCGCAAGCCACCCAATGGTGTGTGGCGGAGGGCACCTTACGTGCCACTGTCATTACCTCCCTTTCCTGTTCCAGTCGCGTATGGTTCGCGGGAAGAACGACTGTCTGAAAGCCTCCGTGCGCGCTCTAATCTCTCTAATTTTACATTCGTGATCTCCTCGGGAAGTATAAGTAGGGGGAAGCAATATATTCGATACCTCATCCAGAAACGCATCCTCTCGAAACCTGGCGAGCAAGCTACACCGCGATGCAGAGCGCCTCTCTTGCAGAGTCTGCCACTTGAGTTTATTAAACATCTCCGTAACGCTATCACGGTTACCAAATAACCCAGTGACGAAACGCGCCGCTCTTCTTTGGATCTTCTCTATCTCCTCCGTCAACCCGACCTGGTACGGATCCCACACTGATGAGCAATACTCAAGTATAGGTCGAACGAGTGTTTTGTAAGCCACCTCCTTTGTTGATGGACTACATTTTCTAAGCACTCTCCCAATGAATCTCAACCTGGTACCCGCCTTACCAACAATTAGTTTTATATGATCATTCCACTTCAAATCGTTCCGTACGCATACTCCCAGATATTTTACAGAAGTAACTGCTACCAGTGTTTGTTCCGCTATCATATAATCATACAATAAAGGATCCTTCTTTCTATGTATTCGCAATACATTACATTTGTCTATGTTAAGGGTCAGTTGCCACTCCTTGCACCAAGTGCCTATCCGCTGCAGATCTTCCTGTATTTCGCTACAATTTTCTAATGCAGCAACTTCTCTGTATACTACAGCATCATCCGCGAAAAGCCGCATGGAACTTCCGACACTATCTACTAAGTCATTTATATATATTGTGAAAAGCAATGGTCCCATAACACTCCCCTGTGGCACGCCAGAGGTTACTTTAACGTCTGTAGACGTCTCTCCATTGATAACAACATGCTGTGTTCTGTTTGCCAAAAACTCCTCAATCCAGCCACACAGCTGGTCTGATATTCCGTAGGCTCTTACTTTGCTTATCAGGCGACAGTGCGGAACTGTATCGAACGCCTTCCGGAAGTCAAGAAAAATAGCATCTACCTGGGAGCCTGTATCTAATATTTTCTGGGTCTCATGAACAAATAAGGCGAGTTGAGTCTCACACGATCGCTGTTTCCGGAATCCATGTTGATTCCTACATAGTAGATTCTGGGTTTCCAGAAATTACATGATACGCGAGCAAAAAACATGTTCTAAAATTCTGACCATACAACCGCTCGTTCCTTCTGCAGTACTGTCTGTGTCTGCCACGCTGGCCTTCTGCATCATTTCCGAGTTGGACAATGTCAGTGCTATTCCTGCAATTTTCAGTCCAGTTTATGGGGCCTCATTATGCGCCGCTCGCCCATTCGCTTCCACGGTACCAACCGTGCCTGCCTTCTTGTGATTCTGGGCATCTTTAGAGACATTACAACCAGCTGTTGTTCCGAACGTGTGTGATAGTAACATTTCTGCTCCAGTGATGCTGGATCCCAGCATGAACTCTTGTGCAGCAGGACTGCAGGCCTTCCAAGACATGCCGAAGCTGCCTTCATCTCCACCTCCAGGCCGCCTGCCCAAGCTGCCTCCCTTATATGGGGACAATCCAGTTTCATGGTCTGCACTGGTGGAGCACCTCTTTGTGCTGCATCAAGTGACTGATGACAACTCCAAGTTCTTATGTTTGGTCACACACCTTCACGGCCAATCAGATTTAATTTGTGATCTTCTAATTTTGCCTCCACCGCCACTGAAGTACGAGTTCGCCAAGAAAATGATATTGGACCGAGTTTCCTGCTTGCCACAGGAATTGATAATCAAGATTCTGTATGAGGAGCACCTGGGGGACCGCACTCCGTCACAACTTTGGCACTGCCTCAGATTGCTTGTGAGTGAACACACGATGCCAGACATCACCCTGTGGGCGGTATGGTATGGCAAGTTACCTACCGACCTATGGATACACCTACTGTCACACTCTTTCTAGTCTATCAGTTCTCACCTAAGCATCGCAGATCAGCTGTATGCGCTCCTGTGCCAGAAACACCCAGCTCATCCACCATCGCTGTGTGACACTACAGCTCCCGTTTACCGGCTGTCTGCAGGCAGGGGCAGGGCCCGTTCCACTTCCATGCCTTCTATGCTGCCAGGCAGTTCTCGTTCACTCTCTCCTCTTTCTGAGCACTCAGGAATTGCCCATGCTCCATGCATCCCGGTTTACGTCCCAGAACAGATCGATGAGGACAAGCCTCCCCTGCTATCACAGTCACCGCCACCGCCACATCCAGCTAATCCATACTGTTGGTACCACAAGACTTTTGGGGCTGAGGCCAAGAAGTGCAGGTTACCTTGCCAACACCCAAACGCCGACCGCAGGAACTAAGTGATGCCGAGTCCTGTGGGGAACTTCACAGGCATCCCCTACCATTGAACTCCATCCACTCATCCCCTCAGACGAGCGGTCATTCATACGCGACAGACATTTCATCGCAGTTTGTCTACCTAATTGACACTGGCGCTGCCGTGTCTATCATACCTCGATCGTTGGCTCCTACCAACTTTTCACTGACGAAGTCTCTCCTACGAGCTGTCAATGCATCAAAATTACAAACTGTCGGTTCTGTGAAAGTGATGGTGCACCTATCCCCTTCTCTGCATTTCCCATGGACCCTCTACATCACCGACATCGATGAACCAATTCTCAGTATGGATTTTTTGTCCCATTACAAGCTCTCCCTGAACATAGTCCAGTGTTCAGTGTTACACCACCCGTCTAACACTCAGATATCATGCTCCGGCACCTATTCTCCACATTCTGTTTCTGCCGCAACATGGGATTTAGTTCACAAGTGTTCCAACCTCGTGGGCAAGAGTGTGACCTGCGTCACTAACAGGCTTTCAGAATATGACTCAGCGGTGCACCTCCTCCAGGAGAATGACGAGCTGAAACAACACATTGCTCACACTTACAACGAGCTCGCTGCAGCCCACACAAATGTGGCAATTTTTCATTGACTCAATCTTACGACGATTCGAATTCTGCTTTGCATACCTGCATGACATACTCATTTTCAGCAAATCAACTGAAGCCACGAAGATCATTTATCCCACGTCCTCCAGACTTTGGCATCCAATGGTGTTGAGGTAAACAAAGAAAAGTTCCAATTGCGTCAGTCTTCTGTGATATTTCTGGGTTACACTGTCTCCGCAGGTGGAATACAGCCTCCCAAATTGTGCATGCTGGCTATCACGTCATTGCCACCCCCAGCTATGCACAAAGAACTCAGACGTTTCCTAGTTACTATAAATTACTACCACCGTCATCTACCTTCTGCTGCCGCCGTGCAGGCCCCACTGATGGACTCACTCTCTGGAAAACAAACTTCAGGCATTAAACCAGTCTGTTGGACTGAACCCATGCTAGAGCCTTTCAGGGCTCTTAAAACAGCTTTAGCTCATGCAGTCGTACTCACCCACCATGATCCGTATGCCGATTTGTTCATCACTACGGATGCCAGCAATGTCGCAGCTGGGGCAGTATTACAACAGACCAAAGGCAACACAGTTTCACCACTTCATTTCCTCTCCAAAAAACTGTCTACATCACAGGAGAAATATTCCAATTTTGATAGAGAGCTTCTGGCGGTGTACAAGGCCATCAAACATTTCTGCACTGACATCGAGGGCCATCCTTGCTTCATTCTTACTGATCACAAACTGCTGGCAGACGCCTTCTGCAACCTGCCAGAGGATCCTCCCCCCCAATGCTTCCACCACTTCGACATGGTCTCTCAATTTACTACAGATGTACACTACATCAAAGGCATGGAGAACATCTCTGCTGATTTCCCGTCACGGATCAATGCCGTTTCAAGTATCGTTGATTTATTCAATCTCCCCACTCTACAGGCTTCAGATGAGGACACTCAGGGTCTGCTCATGGACCCGCAGTCTTTGCTCATGTTTACCAAGGCTAAGTTCCCTGGCATTTCGGAGGAAGTGTGGTGCAACTCTTCTATGGGCATTCTGCGGCCTTTGCTCCAGCCCATGCTGCGCCAACAGGTTTTCGACGCCTTGCGTAATCTCGCCCATCCCGGCGTCTGAGCCACCACATGCCTCATCACTGAGCGTTTTGTGTGGAAAGATTGGAAAGATGTGAAATGGGACTGTCAAACATAGGCATGCAGCTGCATTTCCTATCCACAAAACAAAGTAGGACGTCACACCTCTCCACCACTCGGCAAGTTTGACATCCCCAAGGGACGTTCCCGTCATGTGCATATCAACCTTATTGGTCCCCTGCCTCCATCGGAGGGCCACAGGTATATACTGTCCACAATAGACCGAATGTCTCGTTGGGTGGAAGCCATCCCCTTACCCAACATCACAGCAAAAACTGTGGCCAAAGGATTCATTTCTTCTTGGATCAATGGGTTCAGCTGCCCCTCCACCATCACAACAGATCAGGGTTGACAGTTCGAATCTGCACTTTTTACGATTCTCTGTAATCTTTGCGGTATTAAAAAGCTCCATACAACAGCTTACCACCCGCAAAGCAACAGGTTGGTGGAGTGATGGCACCGCATCCTTAAAACTGCGCCCAGGTGCCATGACTGTCTCTGGTCTGAGGCACTTCCTTGGGTGTTGATGGGTCTACATTCTACATTTAAACCAGATATACACGGGACAATTTCCAACTTCGTTTTGGCAAAAACCTGGTTTCACCTGGGGAACTAATTTTTCCCCAAGATCCTGAGGATTCTCCCTACTTCCCAGACTTTATCGGAAGGATGTGTGCACAATTTAGAAACACCCAGCTACACCCACCTATCAGCCATTCCCCACCTGACACATAAGTGCCAACTGCACACAGCACTTGCTCACATGTCATGGTCAGGGACGACTCTGTCAGACAACCCTCACAATCCCCTTACCTCGATCCCTTCGAAGTACTCTGGAGGGGTGAGATAATGTTCAACATTATGATAAAAGATCACCCGCAAACCTTTTCTCTACCTAGGCCTAAAACTGCCTTCATAGACTCCAACCCCCCTCTGCCATCCCAATCGAACTGCCCGAGCACGTGTTCTTTTGATGAACCCACTAACGAGTCCGTTCAACCTACAGTTGGGTTTTCTCTGTCCAACGAGTCACCACCACAGTTTGTGGGTTTCTCAGGCATGTCATCATCATCCCAATTCACAGGTTTTGAAGAAATTTCAGGTACTAGAGATGCGGATGCCCCGTCCTTCGTTTTGCAGTGCAACATACCACCTGACCATGTTGACGACATGTCGATTATGGTGTTAGATAATTGTGTGCTTGTACTGCTCACCAACAGCCCAGACCCAACCCTCACCAAGGAACTCAATGTCAGGATAGTGCACAGCTTGTCCCTCCCACAAGAGTGTGACCCATCATGTGTTCGAGCTTTCATTTCTTCGGATGGCTCAGTATGCATTCGGGGAAGGCACGCTCACACGCTGCCTCATCTCCCATACTGTTACTCCTGAGTTGGCCGACGTATCATTCCCCCCTGCTGGTTTTCGGATTATGAGTTGGACTGACGGCCATCTGCCGCACCTTCACATGCTGACCCGATGGAGATGGGGCTTCCGGTCGTGCGCCTGTTGCTTCGCACCACTCACACTGACACTGACACCCACACAATCCCCCCTCAGGGCTCATAGGCTGTATTTCATACTGCAGGGAGGGGGGGGGGGGGCTGTGTGGCATCAATAGGTCACATTGACCACACAAATTACAATCTTTGGAACATTAACTGCTCTGACAAGCTGCCATGTTTAATTCAGTCTGCCTTTGTACTTTGTGCAGTGTTCATGTGTATCAGCCTTTATGGTAAAATATATGTGTACCATAGGAAACTTGGAAACTGTTTATTACATATATTACAATCCATATCCAGAATCCCATATGTGCATTGGGCTGCTATAGGTGAGTGGTTGCCTTTCCCTTAATTTAAAAATAACGTTTACTGATGCTCAGAATTCTAGTGCTTTAAACTATTTTCATGCTTTTGTAAATCAAAATTGTGATCTCTTACTATGATACAGAACAAGCCAGTTTCACAACTATAGCACATTTATCCCCCCTCCCAGCCGCCCCATGAACCATGGGATTTGCCGTTGGTGGGGAGGCTTGCGTGCCTCAGTGATACAGATGGCCGTACCGTAGATATCTGTTGAGAGGCCAGACAAACATGTGGTTCCTGAAGAGGGGCAGCAGCCGTTTCAGTAGTTGCAGGGCAACAGTCTGGATAATTGACTGATCTGGCCTTGTTACACTAACCAAAACGGTCTTGCTGTGCTGGTACTGCGAATGGCTGAAAGCAAGGGGAAACTACAGCCATAATTTTTTCCAAGGGCTTGCAGCTTTACTGTATGGTTAAATGATGATGGTGTCCTCTTGGATAAAATATTCTGGAGATAAAATAGTCCCCCATTCAGATCTCCGGGCGGGGACTACTCAAGAGGACGTTGTTATCAGGAGAAAGAAAACTGGCGTTCTACGGATCAGAGGGTGGAATGTCAGATCCCTTAATCAGGCAGGTTGTTGTTGTTTGTTGCGGTCTTCAGTCCTGAGACTGGTTTGATGCAGCTCTCCATCCTACTCTATCCTGTGCAAGCTTCTTCATCTCCCAGTACCTACTGCAACCTACATCCTTCTGAATCTGCTTAGTGTATTCATCTCTTGGTCTCCCTCTACGATTTTTACCCTCCACGCTGCCCTCCAATACCAAATTGGTGATCCCTTGATGTCTCAGAACATGTCCTACCAACCGATCCCTTCTTCTGGTCAAGTTGTGCCACAAACTTCTCTTCTCCCCAATCCTATTCAATACTTCCTCATTAGTTACAAGATCTACCCATCTAATCTTCAGCATTCTTCTGTAGCACCACATTTCGAAAGCTTCTATTCTCTTCTTGTCCAAACTATTTCTTGTCCATGTTTCACTTCCATACATGGCTACACTCCATACAAATACTTTCAGAAATGACTTCCTGACACTTAAATCTGTACTCGATGTTAACAAATTTCTCTTCTTCAGAAACGCGTTCCTTGCCATTGCCAGTCTACATTTTATATCCTCTCTACTTTGACCATCATCAGTTATTTTGCTCCCCAAATAGCAAAAGTCCTTTACTACTTTAAGTGTCTCATTTCCTAATCTAATTCCCTCAGCATCACCCGACTTAATTCGACTACATTCCATTATCCTTGTTTTGCTTTTGTTGATGTTCATCTTATATCCTCCTTTCAAGACACTGTCCATTCCATTCAACTGCTCTTCCAAGTCCTTTGCTGTCTCTGACAGAATTACAATGTCATCGGCGAACCTCAATGTTTTTATTACTTCTCCATGAATTTTAATACCTACTCCGAATTTTTCTTTTGTTTCCTTTACTGCTTGCTCAATATACAGATTGAACAACATCGGGGAGAGGCTACAACCCTGTCTTACTCCCTTCCCAACCACTGCTTCCCTTTCATGTCCCTCGACTCTTATAACTGCAATCTGGTTTCTGTGCAAATTGTAAATCAGGCAGGTATATTACAAAATTTAAAAAGGGAAATGGATAGGTTAAAGTTAGATATAGTAGGAATTAGTGAAGCTCGGTGGCAGGAGGAACAAGACTTTTGGTCAAGTGAATACAGGGTTATAAATACAAAATCAAATAGGGGTGATGCAGGAGTAGGTTTAATAATGAATAAAAAAATAGGAGTGCAGGTAAGCTACTTCAAACAACATAGTGAATGCATTATTGTGGCCAAGATAGACATGAAGCCCATGCCTACTACAGTAGTACAAGTTTGTATGTCAACTAGCTCTGCAGATGATGAAGAAATTGATGAAATGTATGATGAGATAAAAGAAATTATTCAGGTAGTCAAGGGAGACGAAAATTTAATAGTCATGGGTGTCTGGAATTTGAGAGTAGGAAAAGGGAGAGAAGGAAACATAGTAGGTGTATATGGATTGGGGGTAAGAAATGAAAGAGGAAGCAGTCTGGTAGAACTCTGCACAGAGCATAACTTAATCATAGCTAACACGTGGTTCAAAATCATAAAAGAAGGTTGTGTACATGGAAGAATCCTGGAGATACTAGAAGGTATCAGATACATTATACAATGGTAAGACAGAGATTTAGTAACCAGGCATTAAATTGAAAGGCATTTCCAGGGGCATAAGTGGACTCTGACCACAATCTATTGATTATGAACTGTAGATTAAAACTGAAGAAACTGCAAAAAGGTGGGAATTTAAGGAGATGGGACCTGGATAAACCGACTAAACCAGAGGTTGTATAGAGTTTCAGGGAGAGCATAAAGGAACAATTGACAGGAATGGGGGAAAGAAATACAGTAGAAGAAGAAGGGGAGCTCTGAGGGATGAAGTACTGAAGGCAGCAGAGGATCAAGTAGGTAAAAAGACAAGGGCTAGTAGAAATCCTTGGGTAACAGAAGAAATATTGAATTTAATTGATGAAAGGAGAAAATATAAAAACGCAGTAAATGAAGCAGACAAAAAGGAAAACAAACGTCTCAAAAATGAGATCAACTAGAAGTGCAAAATGGCTAAGCAGGGATTGCTAGAGGACAAATGTAATGATGTAGAGGCTTATCTCACAAGGGGTAAGATAGATACTGCCTACAGGAGAAAAGAGAGCCACTTGTATGAATATCAAGAGCTCAGATGGAAACCCAGTTCTAAGCAAAGAAGGGAAAGCAGAAAGGTGGAAGGAGTATACAGAGGGTCTATACAGGGGCAATGTACTTGAGGACAATATTATGGAAATGGAAGAGGATGTAGATGAAGATGAAATGGGAGACAAGATACTACATGAAGAGTTTGACAGAGCACTGAAAGACCCGAGTTGAAACAAGGCCCCGGGAGTAGACAACATTCCATTGAAACTACTGACGGCCTTGGAGAGACAGTCCCGACAAAACTCTACCATCTGGTGAGCAAAATGTATCAGACAGGCGAAATACCCTCATACTTCAAGAAGAATATAATAATTCCAATCCCAAAGAAAGCAGGTGTTGACAGATGTGAAAATTATCGAACTGTCAGTTTAATAAGTCACAGCTGCAAAATGCTAATGTGAATTCTTTACAGACGAATGGAAAAACTGGTAGAAGCTGACCTTGGGGAAGATCGGTTGGGATTCCACAGAAATGTTGGAACATGTGAGGCAATACTGACCTTATGACTTATCTTAGAAAATAGATTAAGGGAAGGCAAACCTACATTTCTAGCATTTGTAGACTTAGAGAAAATTTTTGACAATGTTGACTGGAATACTCTCTTTCAAATTCTAAAGGTGGCAGCGGTAAAATACAGGGAGCGAAAGGCTATTTACAATTTGCACAGAAACGAGATGGCAGTTATAAGAGTCGAGGGGCATGAAAGGGATGCAGTGGCTGGGAAGGGAGTGAGACAGGGTTGTAGCCTCTCCCTGATGTTATTCAATCTTTATATTGAGCAAGCAGTAAAGGAAACAAAAGAAAAATTTGGAATAGGTATTAAAATCCATGGAGAAGAAATAAAAACATTGAGGTTCGCCGATGACATTGTAATTCTGTCAGAGACAGCAAAGGACTTGGAAGAGCAGTTGAACGGAATGGACAGTGTCTTGAAAGGAGGATATAAGATGAACATCAACAAAGGCAAAACGAGGATAATGGATTGTAGTCGAATTAAGTCGGGTGATGCTGAGGGAATTAGATTAGGAAATGAGACACTTAAAGTAGTAAAGGAGTTTTGTTATTTGGTGATCAAAATAACTGATGATGGTCAAAGTAGAGAGGATATAAAATGTAGACTGGCAATGGCAAGAAAAGCGTTTCTGAAGAAGAGAAATTTGTAACATCGAGTATAGACTTAAGTGTCAGGAAAGCGATTCTGAAAGTATTTGCATGGAGTGTAGCCACGTATGGGAGTGAAACCAGATGATAAATTGTTTGGACAAGAAGAGAATAGAAGCTTTCGATATGTGGTGCTACAGAAGAATGCTGAAGATTAGATGGGTAGATCACATAACTAATGAGGAGGTATTGAATGGAATTGGGGAGAAGAGGAGTTTGTGGCACAACTTGACAAGAAGAAGGGACCGGTTGGTAGGACATGTTCTGAGGCATCAAGGAATCACAAATTTAGCGTTGGAGGGCAGCATGGAGGGTAAAAATCGTAGAGGGAGACCAAGAGATGAATACACTAAGCAGATTCAGAAGGATGTAGGTTGCAGTGAGTACTGGGAGATGAAGAAGCTTGCACAGGATAGAGTAGGATGGAGAGCTGCATCAAAGCAGTCTCAGGACTGAAGACCACAACAACAACAACAACAGCACATTTATTTCTACATACATAATCTGCAAACCACTGTGACGTGCATGACAGAGGATAAATTTCATTTTCCATGTTGTTAATACATCTTCCTCCATTACATTCATATTTGAAGTGTCGGAACTATGACTATTTAAACACCTAAGCACAATGAGAAACTCAGACAGGAGAGTACTGCAAATGTTAGAATAAGGAAAGGTTCTCATAAAAGTATAATTAAAAATAATGTAAGTATATTTCATCAAAATATTGGGAGTTTAAAGAATAAAGTAGATGACTTCTGGTTTGTTTAGAAGATTTAGAAGCTGAGAATGAAATAGATATACTATGCCTGTCTGAGCATCACATTGTTACTGATATGGATAAGGTAAATGTAAGTGGATATAAGCTCTCTGCACATGTAATGAGAGAAAATATGGAGAAAGGAGGAGTTGCCATATATGTCAAAAGTTATCATTGTGCAAAAGGTATAGAAACAAAAAAGTTTTGTGTAGAAAAACATATAGAAGCATGTGCCTGTGAGCTTAAATTAAATAAAGGCACATTTATAATTGTAACTGTATATAGGTCCCCATCAGGAAATTTCCATCTATTTCTGAAAAATTTGGACTCCTTGTTGTGCTATCTGTCAGACAGGGGGAAGCAAATTATTATTTGTGGGGACTTCAATGTAGATTCTCTGAAAGAGGGTAATAGGAAAAATGACCTTGAAGTATTACTCGGTTCTTTCAATTTGACACCCGTTATTGATTTTCCTACTCGGGTGGTAAAGGATAGCAGCTCACTGATAGATAACTTCTTTATAGACCAAGATAAGTTTAACCAGATAAATGCTCAGCCTGTTGAGAATGGTCTTTCTGATCATGGTGCACAGCTAGTTACAATATATGACATAGCTCCATTCAGCAATACTAAACAGTCCTCCAAAGTAGTACGTTCAGTCAACGATTTAACAATTGCAAATTTCAGGGAAAGTCTACAGCAGATAGACTGGGGTGAGGTGTACCGTGAACCTGATGCCAATTTAAAATATAATTTATTTCATGACATTTTTGTAAATGCATTTGAAAACTGCTTCCCCAAGAAAATAGTTAAATATACTCGTAAGAAACCTTGTAACAAACCATGGCTTACTAAGGGTATAAAAATATCTTGTAACCGGAAAAGGGAAATGTATCTGACAGCAAGAAAGAGTAGTGACCCAGAAACTATCAAAAATTATAAAAACTACTGTGTTATATTAAGAAAAGTTATTAAAAAATCCAGGAGTATGTGTATCATGTCTGAAATCAGCAACTCTGATAATAAAATTAAAACAATTTGGAATATTATTAAAAGAGAAGCAGGTCAACCAAGAGCAGAGGAAGACAGTATTACCATCAAATTGAATGAAAACTTTACGAACAAAAAGTCAGAAGTTGAAAATATTTTTAATGATCATTTTCTAAATGTTGTGGATATAGTAGGATCCAGGTGTTCATTAGAAGATGCTAGGCTGTTAATGGAAGAAATCTCACCCACTTCTCCCTCTGAAATTAGGAAAATAATAAACTTGCTTAAAAGCAAAAACTCACACGGAATTGATGGCATTTCCAGCAAAATACTAAAAGCTTGTTCTCAACAGATAAATAAGATTCTCAGCCACCTGTGTAATAGCTCTCTGGAACAGGGCATTTTCCCTGATAGACTGAAATATGCTATTGTTATACCTTTGCATAAAAAGGGGGATAGATCTGATGTCAACAATTACCGTCCAATCTCCCTTCTAACAGCTTTATCCAAAATTTTTGAGAAAGTAATGTATTCAAGAGTAGCTTCACATATCTGTAAAAATGAAGTACTAACAAAATGTCAGTTTGGTTTCCAGAAAGGTTTTTCAACAGAAAATGCCATATATGCTTTCACCAGTCAAATTTTGAATGATCTGAATAACCAAACACCGCCCATTGGGATTTTTTGTGATCTCTCAAAGGCTTTTGATTGTGTAAACCATGAAATTCTGCTAGACAAGCTCAAGTATTGTGGCATGAGTGGGACAGTGCACAAATGGTTTAATTCGTACCTAACTGGAAGACTGCAGAAAGTTGAAATAAGTAGTTCTCGTAACATGCAAAGATCAGCACATTCCTCAAACTGGGGAACTATCAAGAATGGGGTTCCACAAGGGTCAGTCTTGGGTCCTTTGTTGTTCTTATTATATATTAATGACTTGCCATTCTATATTCATGAAGAGGCAAAGTTAGTTCTCTTAGCTGATGATACAAGTATAATAATCACACCTGACAAACAAGAATTAACTGATGAAATTGTCAATACTGTCTTTCAGAAAATTACTAAGTGGTTCCTTGTAAACGGACTCTCACTGAATTTTGATAAGACACAGTACATACAGTTCCGTACAGGGAATGGTATGACGCCATTAATAAATATAGACCTTAATCAGAAGCATATAGCTAAGGTAGAATATTCCAAATTTTTAGGTGTGTCCATTGATGAGAGATTAAATTGGAAGAAACACATTGATGATCTGCTGAAACGTATGAGTTCAGCTACTTATGCAATAAGGGTCATTGCAAATTTTGGTGATAAACATCTTAGTAAATTAGCTTACTACGCCTATTTTCACTCATTGCTTTCATATGGCATCATATTTTGGGGGAATTCATCACTGAGGAATAAAGTATTTATTGCACAAAAGCGTGTAATCAGAATAATAGCTGGAGTCCACCCAAGATCATCCTGCAGACATTTATTTAAGGATCTAGGGATATTCACAGTAGCTTCTCAGTATATATACTCTCTTATGAAATTTGTTATTAACAACCAAACCCAATTCAAAAGTAATAGCAGTGTGCATAACTACAATACTAGGAGAAAGGATGATTTTCACTATTCGAGATTAAATCTAACCTTGGCACAGAAAGGGGTGAATTATACTGGCACTAAAGTCTTTGGTCACTTACCAAATAGTATCAAAAGTCTGACAGATAACCAACAAGTATTTAAGAAGAAATTAAAAGAATTTCTGAATGACAACTCCTTCTACTCCATAGAGCAATTTTTAGATATAAATTAAGAAAAAAAAATATTTAAAAAAGAAAAAAAAGAAAAAGAAAAAAGAAAAACAAAAATACAAAAAAATAAAGTTATTATATTAACTTAAGTATGTTGTTAAATTAACTTAATTATGTCATGTATTAGAAAATTTGACTCGTTCCACATCATTACGAAATATCGTATTCATGATCCATGGAATTAGTATTAATCTAATCTAATCTAATCTAATCTAATCTACCTTCTAACACTTTCTTGGATGACAAGAGACAGTGTTGTGTTGGGTTGCACGACTCACATATCTCTTCCCGTTGACTCATATATTGTGCATGCAGCTGATCCTCTTCTTTGGGTCATCAGCTATGTCGCTCTCACCATTTAATTCTTCTTCTAAGACTGTATCAGGTTAAAGGGAATAATATTAACCTACTCTCTATTCTTGAAATAAATCATGTACTCATAGAATATTTTCAGTTCAACAACAATATATTTTCAACTCTCACCCCCAAAGTAACAATTATTCTGTACAAGCTCCAGCAAGCCAAATGGTTCCAAGATGAATGTCAGAATCGACAAAACACCCATACAATTACATACATGCAGCCGCATACAGAGCCAAGATATGAAGTAAGAGTCTCTATACAATACACGCTTCATCTGTCTCTGTAGCAATCCTCATGACACCAAAAACACAGAACATCAAACAACAGTCTTTAACTTTTTGATATAAATTCCAATGCACTGCTGGTAACCATTTGTCGGCCCGCTCGTCTGACGCAGCTCCTGGCTTCTCGTGACAGCTGTCCCTCCCGCACACACAGATATGTGTGGCACAGTAAAAAAGGCTCTTTCAGCCTCGTCATTAAAATGTTAGGTGTTTGAGATGGAAGAGAGCCAAGTGTTTCTAGAATTTACCCCAAAATTCTCAAAGCACTACAAACTCTGTGTACACTGTAGTTAGTCTAAGCTTGTACTTGCGGTCCCTACAGAAGTGATACATAGGTGACTGCACTATATTCCTCAACCAGAGTGAAAAATGCTCCTATCAGCACAAAAAAGTGAATATGTCCTGGGCAGAGTTAGTGATGTAAAAGGAGAAAACTATCTTTTCAGCTTATCTGGGAGCTTCAAAGACATCTAAGTCAAAACATCTTGACATACGTGGTGTGTCTAAAAAGTTCAGTGAATGCTATCAGACAACAAACAAAACAAAAGATACAAACAAATGTTCTTTATTGCCCTTCAAAATAGCCACCAACCGCTGCAACACACTTTTGACAACATTTGCACAGCTTCTGGAAACTATCACCAAAGACCTCCTGTGGAATCGATCGCAGAATGGATGTCACATGGTGTTTGATGACATTCACGTCCACACAATGTTCACCTTTCATGGATACCTTCAAGCAGGGAAACAGAAAGAAGTCCGCAGGTGCCAGATCAGGGGAGTATGGAGGGTGTTCAAGAAGCAGTGGCATAGTCATGGAACAGCATCCATTTTGCAGTCCTGTGCAACTCTGGCCAAACTCGCCAGATACGCTGTAGCAATCAGTTCAAAACAGAATGGTAAAATGCAGCATTAATGGTTTGACCTGCGGGAACAAATTCCTTGTGGATGATGCCATTGTTGTTGAAGAAAATCATCAACAGTCTTTTCTAATTGGAATTTTCCAGACAGTTTTTCTTTGGTTGTGGCGAAGAAAGTGAACACCATGACATCAATTGCCATTTTGATTCCAGATCGAACTGGTAGTACCAGGTCTCATCTCCCATGACAATGGCATTCAGAAGCAGTGGATCCTGGTCACACATGGAAATGAAATCACCAGAAGTTTCCATCCGTTTTGCTTTCTGCTCATCTGTGAGCTTGTGCAGCACAAATTGGGAGCAGACCTTCTGCTTACCCAAATCATTGTGGATGATGGTGTGCACTGTGCCCTTGTTAATGCTCAATTCCTCTGGAATCAAGCTGAGAGTCCATCACTTATCCCGTGCCAGCATTTGTCACACTTTCTCATATCTGGGGTTCTGCTTGTCAATGGCTGACCTGAACATGGCTCATCCTCAGTTGTTTCCTTCGCTTCATTGAAGCATTTAAACCATTCATAAACTCATTTTCTGCTCACAGCTTCTCTCCTGTACATTTGCACCAACATTTCATGTATCTCCATTGCAGTCTTCCCCAGTTTGTAGCAGACCTTGATGTTTACATGTTGCTCCATTGCACTATGATACTTCCTCATACACTGACTACATTCAACTGGTTGCAGTCTATTTACACAGCAGTGCAAGCCATGTGTCAATTCTCTCTGTCTCTGTAGACCCATATGCATGCCCGCACACAGGCACCAAGTTGCTGTTCGGATATGACACCATTCATTGAACTTGTTAGACACACCACGTATTCACACTCTTTTACTTGTTAGTATCAGTAGCCACATCACACAATATAATGTATCATCTTAAGTAAAGTAACATGACACATGATGTCATCCCACCATTAACAAATCCATCCCCAGAAATTTTATACCCCCAGAAAACACTTTTTTGCTGTTACATGTATGCTCTTTACCCATATGATATTATATAGTGTTTACTATGGGTGCGGAATCTTCTGGATTTTGAGCACAGATCAGGGACTTTAGCCAATAAATTGGAAGATGCAGGTGGTCAATAACTTGTAGCTAAGAGAGCTCACTGCACTGGGGAGGTTTGATTATTTCATAAAAAAGTGTGGACATGTCAAGACGTTCCAATTTAAATGTCTATGAAGCTGCCAGATAAGTCAATAAGCTAGTTTACTTTTCTTACATCCCTAACTCCATCCAGGACATATTCACCTTTTTTGTGCTATCATAGGAGCATTTTTCATTCTGATTCCCAACTTTCAGTCTACCATAATTTTGATATTAGACTTATGTAACTTTTCCGTTGACTCATGTTACAGCTGACCCAAGATAGGTTTTTTTTATTGTCTTTTGAACCATATTTATTATATCATGGCAATGGATAAGGCTTTCACAAAACAACAGGATGACCATTAATGACACGTATTTGTCTAACCTCTTACAAAATTGGAACCAATTCACATAAGTTTGAAACATAGATGTGAGGTGCATAAAAAGCTCACAAAAATATGTCTTCTGCACCTAAAATCTGAATGGAGCCAAGTTTTTAAAAGTGAGTTTTCAATTTTACAATGAGAATGCATTTTTTATTTATTTGAACCACTTTAAACCATTTCTGCACATTTAGTTCATGTAAGAATAAATATTATGTGCTACATTTTAGCTTGATTTTAAACCATCGTATCTCGACA
Source organism: Schistocerca serialis cubense (assembly GCF_023864345.2). NCBI lineage: Eukaryota > Metazoa > Arthropoda > Insecta > Orthoptera > Acrididae > Schistocerca > Schistocerca serialis. The sequence goes on from NC_064639.1 coordinate 876,638,612, forward strand.
AAAATTAATATATATATATATATATATATATATATATATATATATATATATATATATATATATATATATATATATATATATATATATATATATATATATATATATATATATATATATATATATAAAAAAACAAAGATGAGGTGACTTACCGAACAAAAGCGCTGTAAATATGTCTGCTTGTGTCTGTATGTGTGGATGGATATGTGCGTGTGTGCGAGTGTATACCTGTCCTTTTTTCCCCCTAAGGTAAGTCTTTCCGCTCCCGGGATTGGAATGACTCCTTACCCTCTCCCTTAAAACCCACTTCCTTTCGTCTTCCCCTCTCCTTCCCTCTTTCCTGATGAGGCAACAGTTTGTTGCGAAAGCTTGAATTTTGTGTGTATGTTTGTGTTTGTTTGTGTGTCTATCGACCTGCCAGCGCTTTTGTTCGGTAAGTCACCTCATCTTTGTTTTTATATATAATTTTTCCCACGTGGAATGTTTCCTTCCATTATATATATATATATAGAGGGAAACGTTCCACGTGGGAAAAATTATATATAAAAACAAAGATGAGGTGACTTACCGAACGAAAGCGCTGGCAGGTCGATAGACACACAAACAAACACAAACATACACACAAAATTCAAGCTTTTGCAACAAACTGTTGCCTCATCAGGAAAGAGAGAAGGAGAGGGAAAGACGAAAGGATGTGGGTTTTAAGGGAGAGGGTAAGGAGTCATTCCAATCCCGGGAGCGGAAAGACTTACCTTAGGGGGAAAAAAGGACGGGTATACACTCGCACACACACACATATCCATCCACACATATACAGACACAAGCAGACATATTTTTGTCTTTAAATATGTCTGCTTGTATCTGTATATGTGTGGATGGATATGTGTGTGTGTATGTGCGAGTGTATACCCGTCCTTTTTTCCCCCTAAGGTAAGTCTTTCCGCTCCCGGGATTGGAATGACTCCTTACCCTCTCCCTTAAAACCTGCATCCTTTCGTCTTTCCCTCTCCTTCTCTATTTCCTGATAGGGCAACAGTTTGTTGCGAAAGCTTGAATTTTGTGTGTATGTTTGTGTCGGGAGTATGTGGCTGAGGGACTGCGTCAGCTTTCAGACAACACCACATACAAAGTTTGCCAAGGTAATCCCATTCCTGATGTCCAGGCGGAGTTTCAAGGAATCCTCAGAACCTTAGGCCCCCTACAAAACCTTTCACCTGACTCCATCAACCTCCTGACCCCACCGACACCCCGCACCCCTACCTTCTACCTTCTTCCTAAAATTCACAAACCCAATCATCCTGGCCGCCCCATTGTAGCTGGTTACCAAGCCCCCACAGAACATATCTCTGCCTACGTAGATCAACACCTTCAACCCATTACGTGCAGTCTCCCATCCTTCATCAAAGACACAAACCACTTTCTCGAACGCCTGGAATCCTTACCCAATCCGTTACCCCCAGAAACCATCCTTGTAACCATTGATGCCACTTCCTTATACACAAATATCCCGCATGTCCAGGGCCTCGCTGCGATGGAGCACTTCCTTTCACGCCGATCACCTGCCACCCTACCTAAAACCTCTTTCCTCATTACCTTAGCCAGCTTCATCCTGACCCACAACTTCTTCACTTTTGAAGGTCAGACATACCAACAGTTAAAGGGAACAGCCATGGGTACCAGGATGGCCCCTTCGTACGCCAACCTATTCATGGGTCACTTAGAGGAAGCCTTCTTGGTTACCCAGGCCTGCCAACCCAAAGTTTGGTTCAGATTTATTGATGACATCTTCATGATCTGGACTCACAGTGAAGAAGAACTCCAGAATTTCCTCTCCAACCTCAACTCCTTTGGTTCCATAAGATTCACCTGGTCCTACTCCAGATCCCATGCCACTTTCCTTGATGTTGACCTCCACCTGTCCAATGGCCAGCTTCACACGTCCGTCCACATCAAACCCACCAACAAGCAACAGTACCTCCATTACGACAGCTGCCACCCATTCCACATCAAACGGTCCCTTCCCTACAGCCTAGGTCTTCGTGGCAAACGAATCTGCTCCAGTCCGGAATCCCTGAAGCATTACACCAACAACCTGACAACAGCTTTCGCATCCCGCAACTACCCTCCCAACCTGGTACAGAAGCAAATAACCAGAGCCACTTCCTCATCCTCTCAAACCCAGAACCTCCCACAGAAGAACCACAAAAGTGCCCCACTTGTGACAGGATACTTTCCGGGACTGGATCAGATTCTGAATGTGGCTCTCCAGCAGGGATACGACTTCCTCAAATCCTGCCCTGAAATGAGATCCATCCTTCATGAAATCCTCCCCACTCCACCAAGAGTGTCTTTCCGCCATCCACCTAACCTTCGTAACCTCTTATTTCATCCCTATGAAATCCCCAAACCACCTTCCCTACCCTCTGGTTCCTACCCTTGTAACCGCCCCCGATGTAAAACCTGTCCCATGCACCCTCCCACCACCACCTACTCCAGTCCTGTAACCCGGAAGGTGTACACGATCAAAGGCAGAGCCACGTGTGAAAGCACCCACGTGATCTACCAACTGACCTGCCTACACTGTGATGCATTCTATGTGGGAATGACCAGCAACAAACTGTCCATTCGCATGAATGGACACAGGCAGACAGTGTTTGTTGGTAATGAGGATCACCCTGTGGCTAAACATGCCTTGGTGCATGGCCAGCACATCTTGGCACAGTGTTACACCGTCCGGGTTATCTGGATACTTCCCACTAACACCAACCTATCCGAACTCCGGAGATGGGAACTTGCTCTTCAATATATCCTCTCTTCCCATTATCCACCAGGCCTCAATCTCCGCTAATTTCAAGTTGCCGCCACTCATACCTCACCTGTCATTCAACAACATCTTTGCCTCTGCACTTCTGCCTCGACTGACATCTCTGCCCAAACTCTTTGTCTTTAAGTATGTCTGCTTGTGTCTGTATATGTGTGGATGGATATGTGTGTGTGTGCGAGTGTATACCCGTCCTTTTTTCCCCCTAAGGTAAGTCTTTCCGCTCACGGGATTGGAATGACTCCTTACCCTCTCCCTTAAAACCCACTTCCGTTCGTCACCCCCTCTCCATTAAAACCCACACCCTACCCTCTCCCTTAAAACCCACTTCCTTTCGTCTTTCCCTCTCCTTCCCTCTTTCCTGATGAGGCAACAGTTTGTTGCGGAAGCTTGAATTTTGTGTGTATGTATGTGTCTGTTTGTGTTTCTATCGACCTGGCAGCTCTTTCGAATGGTAAGTCACATCATCTTTGTTTTTAAATATATTTTTCCCACGTGGAATGTTTCCCTCTATTTTATATATATAATAAGATGAATATAGTAGAGGGAAATATTCCACGCGGGAAAAATATATCTAAAAACAAAGATGATGTGACTTACCATACGAAAGCGCTTGCAGGTCGATAGACACACAAACAAACACAAACATACACACAAAATTCAAGCTTTTGCAACCAACGGTTGCTTCATCAGGAAAGAGGGAAGGAGAGGGAAAGACGAAAGGATGTGGGTTTTAAGGGAGAGGGTAAGGAGTCATTCCTACCCCGGGAGTGGAAAGACTTACCTTAGGGGGAAAAAAGGACAGGTATACACTCGCATACACACACATATCAGTCAGGCTGCTGCTAGTCTCTTACCAATGGAGTAGGATGACACAGAATGTTGCAGGGAGTCCAGTACTTGTTCTTGGATGGCAGACATGTATGTGAAGGGGTTATGATGAGCTGATGGCTTCTGTGGTGGTGGTCAGATATGGTTGACTGAAGCCTTGAGGACGGGTATGCCTTCCTTCAAGTTCCCACGCAGTCCAACACTGGACCACTGCCACATTCAAATGCCTAACAAATGTACAGGTGCTGACAGATTGAGTACGGGAGTCCTTTATTTTCAATAAAAGAAAAGGGATGAACAAACAACCTTTCTGCTGATGGAGTGACGCTTACGGAAGCGTTGCTTGCCTAGGCAGAGCTCCTACAGCAGCCAATCAGAAAGGTCCAGGAGATCACGTGTAAGCGCCCACTGCGCTGAGCTGCGCAGACAAGCGGGTGGATCGCCCTCTTTTACTGACAGGCCCCCGATGAGATGAGACGCATTGGCCAGTTGCCTCTGTGCACTTTTCGAGCCCCGGCTCAATCTGTTTGTGCCTTAGGTCCGCTAAACTCACATAATGTACCCCACTAGGTCAATCAGTAAATGTTTTCTCAATAAACAGGAGGCAGTTTGCCAACCCGAGTTGAAAAATTAACACTTGTTCTTTTTTAGACCCCACTTTCACCTCAGCCACATCCTGACATACACAACTGGTGTCAGTGAAGTGGGATCTGACCCACCATGTGGTCTAACAAGTATTGAAATTACGGCTAGATGCAGGAACATTTTCTTTGACCTGGGGGCCATGCAGCAAACTAACTTCTTGTGGTGCTGGTAGCACCGATACGATACTGCATTATTAGATGCAGCTGTCCCTGTTTCTGTCGCGTCGGCCTTGGTGGCCCGTTTTATTTCAGCATTAACGCACGTGATATTGTGACATCGTCGCGAGGTTGACCATCACGCCGCCAGCCGAGCCGCAGTCAGCCGGATGCTACTGTATCAGATGCTGCTGGGGCAGCACTTCTCACCGCCACTGTAGCGTCGCTGCACAGCCTGCAATCAATGCCGCTTCATCTGCCTACGCTGCCTTTGCCGCCACCACCAACGTAGCTGCCTCCAGCATAATGAAGTAGTGTAAGTCGCAAGAAATTGCAGTAGCCTGGCCTCGCTATCTTTGTAGCAATTCCTTGAGTTGTTTGTGAAGTCATTTTGTAAACATGCCTGACACCCGTTCAAATAAGCAAGCTGGAGCTGCTGCTGAAATTCCTAGCGCAGACCCTGTCACTATGTTAGAAGAACAGATAAGACAGTTTACCGTGCAAAAGATGGAATTCCAAGAGCAGTGCAATGCGCTTGTGGCAGAAAGCAACAATAAAGTTACAATTGAACAAGCAGCTGCAAGCGCTAGTCACGCCTCTGCAGTTAGCACAGTTCCACCTATGTCCACTCTTGTTGGCAGTTTCCCTACCGTAAATTTCATCCCGATTTACGCGGGTAAAACTAACAAAAATGTAACGACATTTTTGCAGTGTGTCAAAGATGTAGGTAGGACTTGTGGCTGGCCTGATAGTTTCCTTTTGAGTGTGCTGAAGCTGAAACTAGCAGGAGATGCTCGAACATACACTCCTGGAAATTGAAATAAGAACACCGTGAATTCATTGTCCCAGGAAGGGGAAACTTTACTGACACATTCCTGGGGTCAGATACATCACATGATCACACTGACAGAACCACAGGCACATAGACACAGGCAACAGAGCATGCACAATGTCGGCACTAGTACAGTGTATATCCACCTTTCGAAGCAATGCAGGCTGCTATTCTCCCATGGAGACGATCGTAGAGATGCTGGATGTAGTCCTGTGCAACGGCTTGCCATGCCATTTCCACCTGGCGCCTCAGTTGGACAAGCGTTCGTGCTGGACGTGCAGACCGCGTGAGACGACGCTTCATCCAGTCCCAAACATGCTCAATGGGGGACAGATCCGAAGATCTTGCTGGCCAGGGTAGTTGACTTACACCTTCTAGAGCACGTTGGGTGGCACGGAATACATGCGGACGTGCATTGTCCTGTTGGAACAGCAAGTTCCCTTGCCGGTCTAGGAATGGTAGAATGATGGGTTCGATGACGGTTTGGATGTACCGTGCACTATTCAGTGTCCCCTCGATGATCACCAGTGGTGTACGGCCAGTGTAGGAGATCGCTCCCCACACCATGATGCCGGGTGTTGGCCCTGTGTGCCTCGGTCGTATGCAGTCCTGATTGTGGCGCTCACCTGCACGGCGCCAAACACGCATACGACCATCATTGGCACCAAGGCAGAAGCGACTCTCATTGCTGAAGATGACACGTCTCCATTCGTCCCTCCATTCACGCCTGTCGCGACACCACTGGAGGCGGGCTGCACGATGTTGGGGCGTGAGCGGAAGACGGCCTAACGGTGTGCGGGACCGTATCCCAGCTTCATGGAGACGGTTGCGAATGGTCCTCGCCGATACCCCAGGAGCAACAGTGTCCCTAATTTGCTGGGAAGTGGTGGTGCGGTCCCCTACGGCACTGCGTAGGATCCTACGGTCTTGGCGTGCATCCGTGCGTCGCTGCGGTCCGGTCCCAGGTCGACGGGCACGTGCACCTTCCGCCGACCACTGGCGACAACATCGATGTACTGTGGAGACCTCACGCCCCACGTGTTGAGCAATTCGGCGGTACGTCCACCCGGCCTCCCGCATGCCCACTATACGCCCTCGCTCAAAGTCCGTCAACTGCACATACGGTTCACGTCCACGCTGTCGCGGCATGCTACCAGTGTTAAAGACTGCGATGGAGCTCCGTATGCCACGGCAAACTGGCTGACACTGACGGCGGCGGTGCACAAATGCTGCGCAGCTAGCGCCATTCGACGGCCAACACCGCGGTTCCTGGTGTGTCCGCTGTGCCGTGCGTGTGATCATTGCTTGTACAGCCCTCTCGCAGTGTCCGGAGCAAGTATGGTGGGTCCGACACACCGGTGTCAATGTGTTCTTTTTTCCATTTCCAGGAGTGTATGTTGAGTCAGTCGACGCTCTGCAAGATGCTATCTTCTGAAGCCTTGGCTAAAGGGTTAGCAGAGCGCTATTCTGATAAGAGAGGTGTCAGTTATTATCAGGATTTGCTGTCTACCTTACGACAGAAAACCAATGAAGATTTAGAAGTATTTGCTGATCGAATCCACACGGTATCGTGTCACACTTATGTGCTTAGCAACTGCCAGGCCTGTAATGAAGTTTTAATAGAGGAAGCAGAAGCAAGGGCTCTAGATGTGTTCATTCGAGGGATTAACCTGCAAACCAGGACAGAAGTGAAAATGGCTTCCCCTACTACATTGCACAAAGCTTGTCGAATTGCACTGCTACATGAGGAAGCAGGGAGATTTGTTTCTAACCCATCACAAAGTAACGAGTCGCGGTGCGTGTTTCTTAATGATGCAAAATGTCAGTGCTGCAGGAAGTTTAATCATACTGCCGCACGCTGCCGCACTCTGCCAGGCACCGTGTTGTGGCAGATGCCACAAGATCGGGCATACTAATGCCACATGCCCCCAAAACAATGTAACAAGACAAAGGCAGCAAAATGGTCCACAGACAAACAGGCAATGGGGTAGTTACCAACAGGGAAATGTCGGGGGGCAGGCTCAGCCACCTACCCTCACCCCCGATAAAAGTAATGAAACCGGTGTATAAAAAATAGCAGAAAGATGAGGTGGCAAATGTTTTGCTAGAGGGTAAACTCAGGGGTAGACCAATTAGAGTGTTAGTAGATATGGAGCACAAATTAGCGTGCTGTTTGTCCCCTATCACGATAAGCGGAGGTTGAAACTGCCCCGCTATCACATTGCTGGATTGGGTGAGGGACTGATCATTCCTGCCAGGTCATCTTTCGTTAGTTTTCAGTTAAGTAAAAAAACATATGGTTTTCATATGGAGGTTGTACAGAAACGTAGGAGGGACTTTGATATCATTCTAGGCAATGATTTCCTCAATGAGTACCAAGGGGTAATCGATTATAGGACGCACACCGACCGATTTGGTGAGGAAACTCGCTTTTTCGGCGGCGTTCGGACTGAAAGCACGCGAGGAAACTGTGAGGGACAGCCGCTCTCACAGGGTCCAACAGAACCGCGTACTTGGCCCATTAAATCGTTATGCCCAGTTACCATTGAGAGTGGGACAGGCAAGGTTCTATGGATTGATATCAAACTTCCATTGCCTACTAGTTCAATCGTTTTTGTGGATCTGCTCCGTCAAAACGATGTGCTGGACAGGTTACAAGTTCATGTGAAGAGAGGTTTATGTGCTGTAGAGAGAAAAGGGAAGAAGTTTTGTGTACCGGTATGTGTCGATAATTTTGGTTTGAGAAAGATAGAGATTCCACGTGGAACAGTTTTAGCAAGCGATCAGGAAATAGCAGATGATGATTTTTCAGTGATAAATGAAGGTAAGAGTCAAAATAGGAAGCAGTTCCCTATTAGAGGTGCATGTACCCTGATACCCTCTTTGCAAAAGCAATTTAATGAAAAGTTAGAGCATCTGAGTATAGCAGAGAAGAGGCAAATATGGCCCGTATTGGAAGAATTTGCGTGGTTGTTTGAGGGAAGGCAATATTTGCCTGCTACTGACCTCATACAGCACGAGATTCCCACTGGGGATGCTAGACCTATATCTCAAAAGGCATATAGGATCCCTTATCATTTACAACCAATAGTGGAAGACACAGTTCAACAGTAGCTAGCAGCAGGGATTATTCAACCCTTTGGCAGCCCCTGGTCGTCCCCAATCGTTCTGGTTCGTAAGAAATCAATCAATGGCAAGAAGAATTATAGGCTCTGTGTTGATATGAGAGCGGTGAATAAAGTAACAACACCTGGTACTTATCCTTTGCCTCGTATTGACGAAACCCTAGATCAATTAGGAAACTGCAAGTATTTCACCACTTTAGATATGCGATCAGGGTTATCATCAGATTCCTATAGCTCCCAAGGACAGACCTTAAACTGCCTTTATTGTGCCTTTGGGTTTATATGAGTTTTTACGCATGCCATTTGGTCTCAGGAATGCTCCTGCAACCTTTCAAAGATTTGCGGACTTATTGTTACATGGTTTAAAGCCCACCACATGTTTAGTTTATTTAGACGATATTATTGTATTTTCTAGAACTATTGAAGAACATGCAGAAAGGTTGAGGTGTGTTTTGTTATGTTTGCAGAGTGCCCATTTAAATCTGAAGATAGAAACATGTTCATTTGCACAGTCACAAGTCCAGTACGTGGGACATGTCATTAGTGCTGAAGGTGTCAAACCAGATCCTCGGTTGACTGAGGCTGTGAGAGATTTTCCCACACCAACCAATGTAAAAGAGTTACAATCACTGCTTGGCCTATATAATTACTATCACTGGTTTGTGAAAGATTATGCCACCATAGCTAAGCCATTAACCAAGTTGTTGAAAAAAGGTGCAGTTTTCAAGTGGTCAGAAGAATGTGAAGAAGCTGTAAAGAAGATTAAAGAAGTACTAACAAGCTCACCTCTGTTAGTCTATCCAAATTTTGAAAAACCTTTTATTCTTGCAACCAGTGCCTCATATTTTGCTCTGGGTGCAGTCCTTAGCTAAGAATATAACAGAGAGGAAAGACCTGTTGGGTATGCCTCCCGCCAGATGAATCAGGCTGAAATAAATTATAGTACTACTGAAAAGGAATTGCTTGCACTTATGTTCGGGGTAAACTATTTTAAATGTTATTTGTGTCATAGAAAGTTCACTGTAATAACAGATCATGCGGCATTAACTTGGATGTTGAATCTGAAAGATCCTAGCAGTCATTTAACTAGATGGGCTTTAAAACTTGCCAAATATGACTACAAGGTTAAGCATAAACCTGGTAGACTGCATTCTAATGCTGACTCCCTGAGTCGTAAAGTAAGGGTAGTTCAAACAAATGATGTTTTGATTGAGGAACTGAAAGAGGTGCAAAGCCGAGATGTTGAATGTCATAGGTATGTTACCAGTGTAGATTTCATTACTGAAGATGGTATTTTATACTGAAAGACTACGGGTGGTAATAGAGTGGTAATTCCTAAGGAATTGCAGTCCAGAATAATAGCTTAATGTCATGATAGTTTGCAAGCATGCCATAATGGGTGAAGAGCAACAAATGCAAGGATAGCTGCATGGTATTGGTGGAAAAACAGAAAGAAAGATGTTCAAAAGTATATTCAAAATTGTTTACCTTGCGCTCAAAGAGCACCCCCTGCTAGGACCAAAATACCTTTACAAAGCCTTCCAGAGGCGACAAGAACATTTCAGAATATTGCCCTGGATATCATCAGTCCTTTTCCACAAAGCAATCGAAACAATAAATATATCCTGTCCATTATGGACCACTTTTCTCGATACCTTGTTTTGGTACCTCTCGCTGATATGACAGCAGAGACAGTCGTTAGAGAATTTGTCAGTCACTTAGTTTTGCCTTTCAGCAGCCCTGGCGCTGTTCTAACAGACCAAGGGACAAACTTTATGTCGGCTTTATCCGTTCAAGTGTGGAAGCTTCTAGGAAACAAAAAGTGGAGAACCACCCCCTTTCATCCAAAGGCAAATCGCCTCCTGGAACGGGTCCACAGGACAATTAAGAAAATTTTAAGTTACTATGTAAACAGAATGCATTCAGATTGGGACCGTTATATCAATATAGTCACTTCAGCCTATAATAGCCGTGTCCATGAGTCAACAGGCTATAGTCCTTATGAGATAGTTTTTGGCAAACCTATGAACTCACCTTCTGAATTGGACAAATTGCCCCCAGGTGTGGACATAAGGGAAGTCAAGAGGTTAACTCGCCATTTAAAGTCAATTTGGAAACAAGTTCAAACAAATAATTCCAAAGCCACCAAAAAACAATTACAGCAGAGTAATAAGAATGCAGTAATGCGCCTTTAAAGGCTGGAGATTTAATCTTATTGCATAACCCAACAGTAAGACGAGGAACAACAAAGAAGTTTGCACCTCAATATGAGGGACCATACCCTATCATTCGGTTAATCTTTCCAGTAAATGCTGAAATCCAGTTGCCAGATCGGTTAGTGATAGTACATTTTGATCGTCTGAAACCCTTTTATTGAAAAGCACCTTCCATTCCAACAGTTTTGCCTAATCCATCGCCTAGTAGTGTATCAACTATGCCAGGACCTGCTGTGACTAAAGTAAAGAAAAAGAAGGTAAAACCTTTACCTGTCAGACCTAGATATTCCTTAAGGAACAAGCATCCTTATGCATTGAGGTCAAGAGACTAAGTTTGTATCTTGTTTTGTAGTGTATCAAGCATAGCTGTTAACTCATATTCATTTGATGTGTCATGCAATACTTGTTCAGTTGCATGCGCTGCTGCAGCCTTAAGTGTAGCTTACTAATATGTAAGTGCAAAGTGTAGAGTAAGTAGCGAGCAAGCAAAGTGCTGGAAGTATGGGTGGGAACGGCAGTATAATTATATTCGATGAGGAGATATCTGCTCAAATAGTACGATAAGTTGTTGCAAGGGCTCCTAACCACTTCCTGAATGGAAAAAGTAATTGACAAATAATACGAGACTATCATGATCCTACATTAACACAAGTTTAAAACTCAATCCTGGGATATTAGATCAGTTATAGCCACTGTTTGTATCCATGTAATTAAATTCTCCAGAGGTTAAGGTAACGGAACGATTACAGCTGTCCTCATTTTCTGCAGTTCCTGTGTATCACACTAGAGGATATCAGACCCAATGCTTGTAATCACTGGGTCACTCTCATACTAGCTTCATCTGCCTCGTTGTAAATATCACACCACATCTCTCTCTCCGTTTCCCACCCTGAGAGTACAAATCCATGCTTGAACTATGGAGTTTATCCCAGAGTTTAATCTATGTATCAATAAGGTAACAGGATGAGAATAGTGAGGTTTTGGAATCATTTATTATCGAAAGAAATAATTACACAGTACATACAAACCTAACATTCAGCCTGGAAGGACACAGCAATTTTAATGATATTTCTTTTTACAAGTTGCACTGTCCATATACACCTATGCAAAGTATGTATGACTATCAGTAACAAAATACACCTACTAGTGCCACTGTAATGAAAGAGAGCTGGTAGCTGCACCGAAGTTTTAGCGCATCATATGCCTACACTGAAATGCTGGAGAGTATGACAAAGAACATTGCAAGGTAAGTGTTCTGTGAAGAGGAGTGTTCTGTGTTATGGTACCTGGTATGGGAACTACACTTGCAGTATTTATGCCATTCATCCTCCATACGACAGTACTGGTAACTTCCCTTTTGAATATCACTGCAATAGCTATAACCACAAATCATTTTGTCTAATTCTCAAATAAAGTACACCTTTTCATAATGATGTCTGTCGATGTACACAACCAAATTGCTATCTTTTAAGATGAACTTTTATTGATTGCCTAGTGGAAGCTAGTGAAAACTTTTCCCAGGTTACAAATCAAGTGAATATTCAATGTAAATTCTTCAATACTATGTGATGAAAAAGTAACTTATTTAGTCCAAGCTCGCATAGAAAGATTGTTGTCTATGTGCTGATGTATACTGGCACTACTACGTAATTGGTAGAGGACGCAATCATTTCTAATGTAATGCATCTCAGTTCGTATGGCGCCCAATAATATTTTTCCACTATCTTGGAGAACAGGGGTTAAAAGTTTTTGTGTTCCACCGTTAAAGAGACTATTGGTATTCGCAGTTGCAAGTTAAAGGAAGTAGTGCCGCTCTTGGGCATCTTCGGGCGTACTCCTTCGCCATACACAATCAAGAATTGGCAGATATACATAACTTAGTGTAGCCGGCCACTACGATGTGCATTTCTGTATCCAACCTGGCTATGTACGGAGGGGAGCTGCACTTGGAATCGTCCGATAGAGAGCACTACTTTAAGAAGAATAGAATCAGAATCGTAGTTAGAGTTGAAGTATTGAGTATCGCAACTTCACTAGTCTGGCATAGTCAAACACTAGTGTACTAATGTCATTCACCTACATAGTGATAAATAACAGGCCATAACATCACAGACAAAAACAAAACATAACTAATTGTACAAAGAAGCGCACAGCTGCCTGATAGAGCATCCTTGCTGGAGGCACCAGAGCAGCGCATTCCGTTAGATACACAGCTGCACGCACACCCACACACCAGGACACACTACGTCAAATGAATCACTGCGCCACATTTTGTCATTTGTTACATCATCTAATGAACCACACATGTCCTAGTTGATGAATTACACTACTGCACGAAGTATCTTATACCTAACCAAATGCAAATTACATAAAACACACTAGTAAACGAAATTATTCCTACCTTATCTACAGCCTTGCAAATAATTCACACTCTTATGCTGTCTGAAATGCAACCTATGGCATTCAACAAGCATGTATGAGAATTACAGGATACACAACTGCCGTGACACGCCATGAAACAGGTTCTGCACTACTAGTGTAAATACGTCTCACATATACACATTTGCTGTCTTCTACAATGCAGATAATCATTTTCCTTAGCTAATGAAGAATAGAACACTATTAGCTTTCATACAAGTGATCATTATAGAAGGCTAACTCAGAGAATTATTCACTGTTTACATACGACACACCTATAAAATTATGTCTTACTGATTGCAACAGCGGCTCACAGAGCAGATGCCACAGGTAAGTCATGGATCGTCGAGATGTCGCTGTGGTGCTACAGTACGTGCTCAGGTAAGTCTCCAGGATTATGGAGATACATGATAGAAAGAGGATAGGGCATGGCACACACCTACTGACAAAATAGAGGCAGAGTTAATGACAGCTGTTCTGCATAATTGCTCATGCAAGTCTATGTTTCGAGTCAAGCTCAATAGGGTATGCATACTTTACCATAACAGAGTAAGTGGATTTAAAGAAAGAACCATTTATTAGAGAGTGTGGCAGGGGTTATAGGTGGTACAAAACAAGTGAGAGAATCTCATCATTTCACGGCCACGATTTTATTACAATTTAACACCTCAATGAATTACATTTGACTCACATCACCACAGTCCCACTTGCTCCTATTTGCTATTACCGTCATTTACTCACTTTGTACCGATCACACCACCTTGCATTACAAGAAATGTTTTCACACACCCAGTAATGGATGTCCTTAGTATTCATAGCCATGGATCATGACAGTCTCCTTTCAAGTGACGTAATTCGTCTGGAATTAAATGTCTAACTGCCAACTCGTAGCAGATTGCACATCTATTACTCCTGAGATGATTATACTGCCTTCCAGTCACTTTGCAATGCTTGCTCACTGATCTAAGTCTCAGTGTCCACAAGCTAATTTATGCTGTGTGTTTCATTTTATTGTTTTGTATTATTATATTGTGCTGCTAATTGCATTATGCCTCATGTCAGTTTATTATGTTGTATGTGTGCATTTTTTTGTCATTCTGTGTTGTATACCTTCAGTTTGTATATGCAGGGAACATGGGGCCATGTCTCAGCCCTCCCCCTCCCATCACTGTATTAAGGGATAGTTACTTACTATTATCTTTCCTTTATGAATCAAAGAGCACCTAAGCCATGCCGGTCATTCTGCTACCTTGCATAACAAGGAGAGGCTCCGCAATAAAAACTAATACACCTGTTTGTCTGTGGAAATGTTTCGCTGCCACCGCAGCGATGGAAGACTATCTGACACAGTCACTAACATGTCAGATTGATAGGTTGGACTCAGTAAATTATGGGAACTACTCAGGAATGGGCCCAAGCGCTACGTAGTAATTGGCCAAGGGTAAAGGAACGCCTGCTAAGTTGGCCTGAATCACAACTGGCTAGTTCAGCGAGAGACAGATTCGCACTCACAATGGACAACAAGTAATAGGGACAACTATTTCGTTGGCTCGGTTTTTTCACGCTACTGACAACACATGACATGCTGGTATCCATGCTGCCGAATCGGTGGATACCTGCAGTCGCCTGTGATTGCAGTTAATTTTTGAAGCCCTCCCCTTTTATTACTTACTCTACTGCTGAGCCCTCAGATCTATCCTGTCTTTCTTCTTTTGTTGATGAGCATGCAGTGGTACTGTAAATTACTCCAACAATACCAGTCCTGTCTGTCTTTCCAGCCATTTTTCTCATCGAGGTATTGTCCCTCCCTTGTTGCAGTGTCCATGTTTAAGCTATTCTCCAACAATCTATTGTGAAGTGAGAATCGTGTCTCTGCTATCTAGCTAAGTGAAGAATCAGTGTCCTTCAACAGTAGGCAAAAACCTGCGTTGGAAATTTTTAAAGATGTAACCATGGGCATTACTTGGTTGTTCCTAAGGAGAGCTTTGTCCCTCCCTTAAATTACATAAATAGAATCATTGTGTTCGCATTTTCACTTTTCCTAGCTGCTCATGACTTTTTGTGACACTAAACACAAGTGTGACGCATAATTTGCATCATAGCAATGATACGATACATACTTGGAAGAGCCACCACACAGTTCTTAGTGCCAACATAAATTATCTCTCAGCGTAACTCGCTAAACTAAGTGCACAAATACTCGGTCGTGTAAGAGGGAAGTTTTATTCCCCGCGCGTACTACTATGAAGCAGTGCAGCACGCAACTCACGTGTGTGTGCGGGCACGAGCTGCCTGATCAGCAGCCATGTGCATACGTATTGTAACCGGTAAACTTTACTGTTCGGCTACGCTTCACCTCTCAGAATCTTTATCCACAGAATGGGCAGTAAGTCACTCTGAGCTTTAAAATGCTATACATTATTACAATGTTGATTCACCTTTTCTTGTATTACAGTCATTACATACTGCATTATTTCACTACCTTCTTAGAACCCGAGTATTATGCCAGGTGTTGGCACATTTCTTCTCCAACAGTCACATCAGCGAATCTCGTGTTTTCATAGGAGTAAAGAGCCGAAGTATCGGTCTTGTTAAGTTGCTGTTCCCAATTTGCCTGAAGCAATCGGGGTGTAGTAACCACTTCAGTCATGCTGTTAATTGCTTAATGCCTGATATCATAATGAGTGTGGTCCTCGGTTGTTGCCAATGCTTCTCATGTAACCATCTCTCCGCAAAGGCTTGATATTTCATCTCTTTCTGCCATGCTCTGCCTGACTTTTACCTGATGCCGGGAAACATTTTGTTATCCTCATAAATATGCACTGGATTGCTTAATCCATGAATCTTGACCACTCAATAACAGCAGTAGCAAGTCCTTCTTCAAGTTAGTTACTATTCAGCCCATCTGGAAATCGCAACCTTGTACACCAGAATCTCTTTCACGGCAGCTATCATTGGTTTTTCCTCTCATTACCTCTGGTGTTTCTATGATGATGAAGTCCCATCTCGCTTTGGCAACCCATAGCGAAGAATAGCCACATATTGTCAGACATAGTGTATGAACTACATTTTATCACTTCGTGAACACCCGCACAACGTTCTTTACACATTCACAGACACCTCATCCACATGATACCTATACACAGCCATACTCACCCCACCCTGAAAGGGAGAGTATAAACTCTTCTACAGGAGATGTATTAAAAGGATTCAGCTGCACTTGTTTTGTTTGCATTTCTGGCGGTTAAACTCTCTATCTGGTTATCACTTTTGCATTTACTCACTTTATTTGGAGAGAATTATTCGTTAAATACTTCTGACTGGGAAAACCTGTTACAGTTTGTGCAGAAAACGCTTTTCAACATAGTGCACAATGTGTTGTCTAGGGTAGCTACAGCGATCTGAACAGTTACCCCGGAAATAAAAACTCCGTAGATAAAGGGCCTATGGAATTTTCTGTAAATTGTTATCACTTACAAAATGTAATTACCACCATTCTCTACATGTGTGTAACCTTCTCTGTAAAGGAAACAAGCAGTCATGTACTTTATCACATGGTTAAGTGCTTCCATCAACATGCTTAACCGTTTATCTGCACCTAGCGGCTAAGAAACCTTCCACCTCAACAGATTGACTCTCATTGATATCGCACCAATATTCTGGGTGAAGACCCATAAATATCTATATATAAAACAAAAACACACATAAATAACACGTAGGCGCTGCTGATCCCCTTTCAGTCACACTTCTTACATAGCCGCGGGCTTATTCCGCTGACTAATTCACTCAGTCAGATTGTGAAATTGCCGTGTCAGTCTTCTACATGTGATCGCTGACTATAGGTACTTGTCAGCAATGCTGACAACCCTCTTCTGGCTACTTGCTATTGTATAAAGACCTGTGACCACTCACTTACTGGCCAGTTCAGTATTAACAGTGAAGTTGCATCCGCCTCATCGGAACATACTAGTCTCTGACTCTGTTGCATGGTAAATATTAACCAAACACTATTACGCACTGCTGTGATATATTTTGTCGTCATTACTACATACAGTCACCTAGAGATATTCTCATACCTTCTCTCTCTTCTGAATGCAGGACACTACTACACTCTGTCTTTTCATCAGCCACTTCAGCAGTGTCACTCATAATCTATTGGAGTTGTTGAATAACTACCAGGAGAATATCGACCAGACATTACACCATGAGATGCTGTGCTTTATTGATTCTTTTTACTGGAGCTGTCAGTCTCCCACCCTCTAGTGATCGTCCGTCACCGTCAGGCATCATGTTTGAACGTTTGAACAACTTGCTATATACCTCCCATCAAGTGGTAATACGTGTCGATATACAACTAACCTCCATTAAGGAAGAAGAGCTAGCTTTACAACAACTTATCAATTGCCTATTGGCCTGTGAACCTTTACTTGAACAATCAGGGCAGACTTCCACCTTACGCACTCTGTGGGATTTAAAACAAGCACTGTTAAACACTCAAGAACAACTACGAAGCATCTTCAACACTGTGCCCCTAACTCGGGTTAAGAGAGCCTGGTTCAATGCCGGAGGTGCGATACTCAAAACTATCTTTGGTACCACCGACCATGCTGACACTAACCACTGGGACCAAACCCTTCGCCAAGTAACTTTTACTACTAACCAAAATCGGGATGTACTGGTCCACCAGCAATTACGTCTCACCCATATTGAAGACAGTTTATTAGCTGCTACTAGACAAATTCGTATCATGGCAACTGACCTTGTACACCGGTATGAAACATTCAGGAATGTTATCCAAAGGGACCTTGAGTTTTTACATCATACCATAACTAATGTGACCTACACTTTGGAGATAACGAGAGCGCTACAGATCTTACTATACAACACCCATGCCATTCAGTTACATATTAACACCTTCCATACTATTACTCTGCTAGGACTACAGCATAAGTTTAGCCCTACTTAATGCCTGCAGAAATGTTCCTACAAACTCTGGCTAATGTTTCGTTTCATCTGGCATTGCCAATGCAAATGCTTTACCCCGTATGGGAATCTTCGCTACCCCATTATTATGCGGCAGCTACAGTACATCTTGTGCGAACTTCTCAAGGACTGTGCACACAGGTTTCTCTACCCATCACATGTGCCAACTGCGAGTTTGAATGCTACCGATTACACACCTTTCCGGTTACTTGGGTTGCCCTACAAAAGCAAGTGACTTGGCAAACTAATGATATCTTAGCTATTAGCAAAGATCGCCAAAGACATTCTGTCATGCAGCTGACTGACCTCCATCAGTGCCTTCAAACTAATTAATATATGTGTTCAAACTTATCCATTCATACTGGAACTAAGGACTGTGAGGTGGCCTTGTTTTTAGAGGAAACAAACCCCCCCCCCCCCTGTCGTCATATGTTATCGATCTTGCGTGAGCCTTGGTTTAAACCAGTAGGGGATAGTTTATTATATTTTGTACCTCAAACATCCACAATTGCTTTAATATGCTATGACCATGCTTTCGTGTCTCGGACACACTAGAAAACAGTGGATTACTGTTCAACATGTCCACCTGTGATTTAATAACACCTACTGTCAAACTGTCAGCACACCTAACACAAGAGAAAAATTTGAGCCTCGGACCCCTTTTACTTTATTTACCTGAGATACCCGTGGTACTTCCATCACCAGATAGTGTACCCAGGCTACCCAACGAGTCCGATGCTCGATTACTTCAGTCAATTGACGAATTACAAGCTCATGAAAAGGGCCAAATTGCCCTGGATCGAGCTGTTGCTCACATAGCTACCTGGTGGACACAGAAACAATTGTATACGGTTACTCTGCCCAGTGCCCTGACTGTTCCAACCCTGATAGTCGCAGGAGCCTTTCTCTGGTGCCTGTATAAGAAAGGATATTGTAATCACATTAAGTCAACACAACCAACTGTCCCCGAGGCACAGCCCGAGGGTGAATTTCGACAAGAGTAATGTCAGGCATGGTCTACCATAGTGAAATACACTCTTTAACTGAAATAAAGTTTGTATTGTCTAATGTTCATTTACTATTATTGTTATCATGTATCAATGTATCAATGTATCTAATCATGTAAACTATTGGGTAAAGATACTAGAGATGACCACTGAATTTGCTACGGAAGCCCACCCCTGCAAACTTTACTGATACAAATGGCTCTGAGCACTATGGGACTTAACATCTGAGGTCATCAGTCCCCTAGAACTTAGAACTACTTAAACCTAACTAACCTAAGGACATCACACACAACCATGCCCGAGGCAGGATTCGAACCTGCGACCGTAGCTGTCACGCGGCTCCAGACTGAAGCGTCTAGAGTTGCACGGCCACACCGGCCGGCTTTACTGATACAATCCCTGGGGGGTGTTTCAGTACCTGCCTACACAATAAGCAGCTGCCACCATGTCCCTCCTTCCTGCTGTCCCCACCTGAGGGAACGAGAGTGTATCCAACGCCTCGCGGCGCCCTGTGCACATGGGCCACCCAATCACAGCGCGGCATCTGACCCAAAGATTCTCATTCTGTTTATTTTTCAATGATTATCTATATTATATGTGGAAGATAGACCATCAACAGTTAGAACTTTATTGTGTTTAACCAACTGCAATCAGTGTCTCTACACAGAAGCAAATGCCTTTTATGTTACATTATGAACATCTTTTAACTTTCTATTATCTGTATATGAAGCAATTTTTTAGGTTGTTAGTGTTTCAATAAGTCTTTAATTATTATTTTGAAGCTATTGACCATAGAAACTACCTCTCAGTTTGAGAATTTCTATGTTTTGTCTAATTATTTATTATCTTCATATTCTGTTTATGTTAACTATGTTTGTCAATTGAATACTTTTATTTTGTAGAATTAACTAATTTGTTACAATTACTACCTTCATATTTTAGTTTATATTCTGGAACTGATTCCACTATGTAGCAACAAGTTTAATGTTTGCCAAACAACACAAACAATTACACATTTCTAGAGGCGCCTGTAACCTTCAAAAGGTCAGTGCTGATTCAGTTCAGCCAGCATCTACACTTCTGCTACACTGAGTTTAGCATTGAAAGTATATATGAGTAACAGAATCTGTAATACTTTATTCAAACTCACAACAATCTTCCTGTATAATATAGTTTTTTTTCTTTTTATTTTGTTGTAAAACCACTCCAGTATACATAGATGTTTTTGTAAAACTTAGATTCACCTCAGCCCCATTTTTGCAAATATTAGCACACCCTACCAAAGGAGCAAATTGTTTTCTTTTATCAACAAGCAACAACTAATTTTCACCATAAAACCTCGCTCCTGCGGAAGGGGAAGGAGATGTACAGGTGCTGATAGATTGAGTACGGGAGTCCTTTATTTTCAATAAAAGAAAAGGGAATTTTTTTTAAATGCGTGAACTATGGTTGGCAATGGATCTTCACAAAGCCGTGCATGGGCCCTGGGTTGGCGACACATCAGATTTTTCCAGTATGTGCCACTATCCCACGGTTTGTTCACGTGCTTGACGAACAAACAACCTTTCTGCTGACGGAGTGACACTTAGGGAAGCATCACTTGCCTAGGCAGAGCTCCTACAGCAGCCAATCAGAAAGGTCCAGGAGATTATGTGTGAGCGACCATCGCGTCAAGCTGCGCGGACGAGGCGGGTGGATCGCCCTCTTTTACTGACAGGCCCCCGATGAGATGAGTCACATTGGCCGGTTGCCTCCGTGCACTTTTCGAGCCCCAGCTCAATCTGTTTGTGCCTTAGGGCTGCTAAACTCACATAATGTACCCCGGCTAGGTCAATCAGTAAATGTTTTCTCAATAAACGGGAGGCAGTTTGCCGACCGGAGTTGAAAAGTTAACACTTGTTCTTTTTTAGACCCAACTTTCACCTCAGCCACATCCTGACATGCACACAAATCTGAATATTTCACAGTTCATGTTGTTGTTGTTGTTGTGGTCTCCAAGTAACTACTGCAACCTACATCCCTCTGAATCTGTTTAGTCTTGTGGCGCCGATGAGGTCGACACCAGTATCGATCTGAGCATCATCTTTGAACCAAGCAAAACATTATCTTTGTGTAGTTCCACTGGCGAGTTCTTCGCAAGTTCTCACCCAAGCAACCCTCAGTGCTACTCTCCAATACTAAATTGATGATCCCTTTATGCCTCAGAACATGTCCTACCAATCCCAGCTTCTATTCAGGTTGTGCCACAAGTTGTTAAATGTTCTACCAACCTGATCTTCAGCATTCTTCTGCAGCACAATATTTCAAAAGCTTCTATTCTCTTCTTGTTGAAATTGCTTATCGTCCAAATTTCACTTCCATACATGGCTACACTCCACACAAATACTTTCAGAAACGACTTCCTGACCCTTAAGTCTATACTCAATGTTAACGAATTTCTCTTCTTCAGAAATGCTTTCCTTGCCATTGCCAGTCTACATTTTATATACTCTCTACTTTTTCTATCGTCAATTATTTTGCTACCCAAATAGCAAAACTCATCTACTACTTTAAGTGTCTCGTTTCCTAATCTAATTCCCTCAGCATCGCCCAACTTAATTTGACTACATTCCATTATCCTCGTTTTGCTTTTGTTGATGTTCATCTTATATCCTCCTTTCAAGACACTGTCCAGTCTGTTCAACTGCTCTTCCAAGTCCTTTGCTGTCTCTGACAGAATTACAATGTTATCGGCGAACCTCAAAGTTCTTATTTCTTCTCCATGGATCGTAATACCTACTCCAAATTTGTGTTTTGTTTCCTTTACTGCTTGCTCAATATACAAATAACATCAGGGATAGGCTACAACCCTGTCTCACTCCCTTCCCAACTGCTGTTTGCTTTTCATACCCCTCGACTCTTATAACTGCCATCTGGTTTCTGCACAAATTGTAAATAGCCTTTTCCTCCCTGTATTTTACCCCTGCCACCTTCAGTATTTTAAAGAGAGTATTCCAGTCAACATTGTCAAAAGCTTTCTCTAAGTCTACAAATGCTAGAAACATAGGTTTGCCTTTCCTTAATCTATCTTCTAAGATAAGTCATAAGGTCAGTATTGCCTCATGTGTTCCGCTATTTCTATGGAATCCAAATTGATCTTCCCTGAGGTCGACTTCTACCAGTTTTTCCATTCGTCTGTAAAGAATTCATTTTAGTATTTTGCAGCCATGACTTATTAAACCGATAGTTCGGTAATTTTCACGTCTGTCAACACCTGCTTCCTTTGGGATTTGAATTATTATATTCTTCTTGAAGTCTGAGGGTATTTCGCCTTTCACATAAACCTTACTCACCAGATGGTAGAGTTTCACCAGATGGTAGAGTTTTGTCAGGGCTGGCTCTCCCAAGTCTGTCAGTAGTTCTAATGGAGTGTTGTCTACTCCTGTTGCCTTGTTTCGACTTAGGTCTTTCAGTGCTCTGTCGAACTCTTCACACAGTATCATATCTCACATTTCATCTTCATCTACATCCTCTTCCATTTCCATAATAATTTTCTCAAGTACATCACCCTTGTATAGACCCTATATATTCTCTGTCCACCTTTCTGCTTTCCCTTCTTTGCTTAGAACTGGGTTTCCATCTGAGCTCTTGATATTCATACAAGTGGCTCTCTTTTCTCCAAAGGTCTCCTTAATTTTCCTGTAGGCAGTTTCTATCTTACCCCTAATGAGATATGCCTCTAAATCCTTACATTTGTCCTCTAGCCATCCCTGCTTAGAATATTTTGCACTTCTTGTCGATCTCATTTTTGAGACGTTTGTATTCCTTTTTGCCTGCTTCATTTACTGCGTTTTTATATTTTCTTCTTTCATCAATTAAATTCAATATTTCTTCTGTTACCCAAGGATTTCTATTAGCCCTCGTCTTTTTACCTACTTGATCCTCTGCTGTCTTCACTATTTCATCCCTCAAAGCTACCCATTCTTCTTCTATTGTATTTTTTTCCCCATTCTTTCACTCGTTCCCTAATGCTCTCCCTGAAACTCTCTGCAACCTCTAACCTCTGGTTCTGTCAGTTTATCCAGCTCCCATCTATTTAAATTCCCACCTTTTTGCAGTTTCTTCAGTTTTAATCTACAGTTCATAACCAATAGATTGTGGTCAGAGTCCACATCTGCTCCTGGAAATGTCTTGCAATTTAAAACCTGGTTACTAAATATCTGTCTTACCATTGTATAATCTATCTGAAACCTTCCAATATCTCCAGGCCTCTTACATGTATGCAACCTTCTTTCACGATTTTTGAACCAAGTGTTAACTATGATTAAGTTATGCTCTGTGCAAAATTCTACCAGGTGGCTTCCTCTTTCATTTCTTAACCCCATTCCATAGTCGCCTACTACGTTTCCTTTTCTTCCTTTTCCTACTATCGAATTCCATGACTATTAAATTTTCATCTCCCTTCACTATCTGAATAATTTCTTTTATCTCATCATACATTTCATCAATATCTTCAACGTCTGCAGAGCTAGTTGGCATATAAACTTGTACTACTGTGGTAGGCGTGGGCTTCGTGTCTACCTTGGCCACAATAATGCATTCATTATGCTGATTGTAATAGCTTGCCCACACTCCTATTTTTTTTATTCATTATTAAACCTACTCCAGCCCCTATTTGATTTTGTATTTATAATCCTCTATTTGCCCCACCAGAAGTCTTGTTCCTCGTGCCACAGAGCGTCACTAATTCCCACTATATCTAACTTTAACCGATCTATTTCCCTTTTCAAATTTTTTAACTGACCTGCCTGATTAAGGGATCTGACATTCCACGCTCTGATCTGTAGAATGCCAGTTTTCTTTCTCCTGATAACGATGTCTTCTTGAGTAGTCCCCACCCGGAGATCCAAATGAGGGACTATTTTACCTCTGGAACAGTTCATCCAGCCAGTCAAATGGAGGCCCACAATGAGATGTCTTCCAAATTCTGTCAGATGCTGATAATACTGTCTCACACAAGTATGTGGCATTTCTGTGTCCTTCATGGTGTTCACTCAACATCTGATGCTGTTCAACTCCTTATCAGTCAATGCCCAAAAGCGTACAGTACCAATCTGTTCCAAAAAGCCATGCACAAAAAGGTGATTTTTCAGGCAGATATATCTCAAGTTCTGTTGATTACTATGCCAAAAGTATGCATGTAATATGTGGTCTGAGGAACATACATAGTTTTACTGATATAGTGAACACATGGCAAGTGGTCTGGGGTTATTGCAAAAGTTTTGAGGTCAAGAAACTGTGTTTCTCTTCTTCTTCTACTCCTCATGGCATTACAGCCCTGTGTAGGTCTTAGTCTCTTCAATTCAACCTGTTTCATCCATTCTGCTCTCTTCAACACAATTCTCACCATCCTCTGACTCTGAGAGATTTTGTATCTTCTTTCATGTAATATATCCACCATTTGTGTGGCCTCCCTCTCTGTCTTCTTCTAGCTAACCTCCATTCAAAAACCTTCTTAGTTGTTCTTCCAGTTTCCATCTGAAGAACATGTCCAAGACAGTCTATTCTCCTACTTTTTATTATTCTTACAATGTCAGCTCCTAGTATGATGAAATCCAGCTCAATCTTCTTTCTATATCTCTAGGAACCATTGTCATCCTGAAATGCCATACAGATCTTGTGCAGACCCTGGGGTTCAAATATCTTGAGCTGTTGCTCATCAGTACTCTTTAATGTACACGTTTCACATCTGTGGGCTACAACTGGCCTGATCATTAACTTATACATTTGCAGTGTCAGCTGTCTATTTAATAACTTAGAGGCCAACAATTTCTTAAGTATGTGGAAGTGTCTAGTTATCAAAGTTACGTTTTTCTTCCTCGTTAAATTCATGTACTTAGTCTCCATTTCATTAGTAGGAAGGCATCTAGGTTGTGCGGCTTCTTTCAGCTCACATATTATTGTTTCTAGTGGAAAGTCTTCTTCTACTAACAATTGCTACATCATCAGGATTTGCATATATCAAGGTTGACTTTGTAATTAAGCAACCAGATATCTGAAGCTTTTGAATGGCTGCTTAAAAAGTCAAATTAAAAAGCATTGTAGAGGCAGCATTACCTTGTACAACTCCTTTACCAATGCTAAACCATTTACTGAATTCTCCATTCATTCACAATGCAGCATTGGAACCAGCCAATGTTGCTTGAATAAGTGAAACTTAATTAGGTGGTATACCAAGCAGTGGAAAATCAGTCAGCATTTCTGCCATAAGACTACCAAAAGCCTGTTTGAAATCAAAACAGAGGTTATGAAGCACAATATTGTATCCTTACACCTTTTCATCCATTTACTTCAGCACAAATATCTAATCTGTTGTTGACCTATTGGGCCAAAATCTACACAGATATTCTCAAAGGACCTCTTCTGCATTTGTAACTAGTCTGTTGTACATAATACTAGAGACAATCTTATAGGCTACCTTCAGCAGGGTAATTCCTCTGTAGTACAAACAAGTCTTGTCTCCTTTGTTATGTATTGGTTAGATTGCAACCAAGATCCACTCTTCTGGGATTTTTTCCTGTTTCCATATCAACCTGATAAATTTATAGATTCATGTATGGAGACCAGTTCCCCCACTTTTCAACAAAATACGTTTTACTTGCCATTTTTTCACCAACAAAACTGTATGATGTGCTGTCCCTGTAAAAAGGGCACCTCAAGACTATACAGGCTGTCTTGACTTGAAAATTACGCGATGGTGCCACCTGGTAGCGTAACCACCTTACAAAAAATTATTTTGTCATACCAAATTCTCTGTAGTTGCATATCAAACACCACATAGGTGTACCCTAAAAATGTTGTGCATTTTTATTTACTGTAGTGTAAAGTGAACTTTAATTGGATGGTTGGCAAATATGTGTTAGCATATAAATAAACCATCAAAACTTTAGTGACCCCTATAATTTGTTTTATACAAGCAGCATGTGCTGCTATAACAGGGAAAAGATGGGACTATAACAGAGAAAAGAAGGGAACCGGCTGAAAAATGTTGCTGTAGGAGCACAAAAAAGGCAAATATGCTCCTCTTTAAAAGACTGCATCAATAATTGACCATGTGGCCACAAATATGGACAGGGAAAAATGTGATGTAGCTGTAAAAGATCTTGGACTATCAGACCAGCTCTGTCAAATAACAACAGTAAAATCAGGCATCAAATCATTCCATAAACTACAAGCCTACAAATGACATCCATCAGAAATCAAAATAAAAGATTTTTCAAAAGAACTAGAAAAACAAAGCTGGGATGAAAATATAAGGAAACCAATGTGAATATGAAATTCTCTAAATTCTCCACATTGTTTAAATTGAACTCTGAAAAGGCATTTCCAAAAGTATGCATGTCTGTATCAACATCTCACAAAAACAGATGGATAACAGCAGGTATTAAGGAGTCCTCCCAAACACTTAAACATCTCTGTTCCCTGAAAAAGATTCACAATGATCCAGAATTCTTGAATTTCTATCATAGATACAAAAAGATCTATAGGATGGTGCTGACTGTTGCAAAAAAGTCATTTAATGAAAAAAAATATATAATGCAGAGAATAAAAGCAAAGCAATCTGGTATGTTATACCAAAGGAAATGGAGAGAGGCAAATAAACGCAGAATAACATAATGCTAAGCGAGGGGGATAAGGTAATAAATGATCCACAACACTTATCAAACTATGTAAATGAGCATTTGTCAAGTATTGCAGAGAAGTTACAGCAAAAATTCCCCAAAACAAATATAACATCTGTAAATAATGTTGCACTAAATACAGTGATCTTACTTCCAACCTCAGAGAATGAAGTTAATGAAACTGTTCAAAACTAAAAAATAAAAAGTCAGTAGGCTTAGATGAAGTACCAATGTGTGTACTGAAACAATACATAGGGATTGTACAAGGCCCCTTAATAAATATAATAAATGAATCTTTCACATCAGGGACATTTCCTGAGCAGGCAAGAGTTGTACCTTTGCTTAAGAAAGGTAATGCATAAGACATAGAAAATTGCCAGCCCATTTCCCTGTTGTCAGCATTCTCAAAAAGAATAGAAGCAATTATAAAAGACAGATTAATGAATTACCTGAATAAATACAATCTTTTAAGAGAATCACAGTTTGGTTTCCGAAGTGGCAAAAATACGGAGTCAGCCATAGTAGAATTCACAAAATTTGTACTTGATGCTCTTGATAAGGAAGAGTGTGTCACAGGCATATTTTTGAATCTTTCTAAGGTGTTTAATACAGTCGACCACAAGATTGTACTAAATAAATTAGAAGCATTAGGAATAAGAGGGGTAGCTAATGACAGGTTTCAATCATACCTAGCAGATAGGGCACAAAGAGTAGAGATAACACATACTTCAAATAGTTCTAAACATTTAGTAAAACAAGAGAACTCCTTGCCGAGAAAGCAAATGAAACTCTCAAGGAAGTTTATGATTGCTCAATAAGCAATAAAGTTACATTGAACATAAAGAAAACTAATGCCATGAATTTCAGTTTGAAGACAAAAAATGACAATGTAATTTAATGTAGATGGCACATCTGTAGACTGTGTAACAAATGCAAAATTTCTAGGAATGAATATTGATTCTTAGTTGAAGTGGTGTGAACACACAAAGGTACTTGCAAACAGAATGTCACCAGCATGTTATGCCCTTAGAATCCTCTCATCAATGTGTAACATGCAGTGTCTTTTAGTTACATATTAATCATATGCACACTCAATTCTTAGCTATGGCATTCTTTTCTGGGGAACAAAGGCACAAAATATGAACACAATTTTCAAATGTCAGAAAAGAGCCATAAGAATAATAACCAAAAATACTCATTGTGAAGATCTGTTCAAAACACTGGGGATTTTAACTGCTCCATGTGAATACATTTACCAGTCAGTTGTACACATCAAAAATAACATTGGTAGTTACTGCACAAACAGCTCTGTGCATGACCATACAACAAGAGATAGACTCAACTTACATTTACTAAGAAAAAATAAACATAAAACTCAAAACAGCATTTTCTACCAAGGAATAAAACTGTACAATAAATTACCAAAAGAGATTAAAGAAACTGCAAAAATACATTTATTTAAAAAGGCAACTAAAAAGTACCTGTTATGCAATACATTGAAGGATTACTTAGATAAAACAGGGTAGGGTTTTGGTAAAAATAAATGTTATACAAATAAATAATAATGATTATAAAACATTCAACATTCCACATAACACCTTCACTTTATGTTTTTTTCCTTCTTTTTTCGTTTCTAGAAACACTCTCCCCTCAAGATATGCATAGCACAATACTAACACCTCTTCCTCTTTCTGAGCTCAACATCTCACTCATTATGGAGGGATACTGACTCAGTTTTTCAGGATAGCAAATGGGAAGTTGCAGTACAGAAAATGGGCCAGTGATCAGGAGGTGTGTGTGTGTGTGTGTGTGTGTGTGTGTGTGTGTGTGTGTGTGTGTGTGTAGTGAGTGAAGTGTTATGAAACAGTGTGTGTATAGTGTGTGCAGTAACTGATAGTGAGATTATTTCTAAAAAAGTATTTTATACCAGGAGTAAAATCTAATGATGATCTCTAACTAGAAGTCTGTAAATATGTGTGTATACAATTAGCTTATTTTAAATTGGTCTAAATTTGTAAATACTTTGACATGTCCCATATCCTTGTAAAAAGAGATTTTTGTGCCTTTTGGGCTGAAACAGAGTGGCAGACACACAGTGATGCTGGAAGAAAGAGGAGACGGTGACAGTGGGAGAGAAAGAGAGAGCAGACAGTGATGGTGGGAGAGAGAAAGTAGCTGTAAGAGAGAGACAGAGAGAGAGAGAGAGGGGGGGTGAGGGGGGGGGGGGAGGGAGAGTGGGCAGGAGGTCGAGAGAGCTGGATGGAGATAGTAGCAGTGGGAGCAAAAGAGGGAGAGAACAGTGGAAATGGAAAGGAGAGATAAGAGAGATGAGGGGTGACCATATGTGTGCTTGAGGGGCCTGGGCATCCCACCTTCCCCCTCCTCCCTCAACCAACAAATTTTAACACAAAAAATTTGCCCACTCTGTCCCATGTGTTAAAGTTCTCCCGTCTAGTGGTCAAAGCCCTGAGCAAACCATTCCCAAGGACATTTGTAGAGAGACAATAGAGGTGCAAGATAACAGACAGTAAGTGAGAAAGAAAGAGACAGTGGTAATGGGAGAGAACAAGAATAGTACGAAGACAATGACAGTGGAACAGAGAGACAGTGAAAGTGGCAGAGAAGGAGACAGTGGTAAGGAAGAGTGAGAGAAAGGGGTGAAGACAGTAACAGAGGGAGCAACAGACAAGAGAAAGTGCCAATGGGAGAAAAAGGAGGCAGGTGCAGAGAGACACATGTACTTCAGAAAACATATATACTTTAGAGAAAACTTCATTTTGCAGATAAATAAGTTCCCCAATCATACCGGCAATCATCAGTGGAGGCTAAATATCCAACAATCAATTGGGAAAATTACAGATTTGTTAGTGGTGGGTCTGATAAAACATCATGTGAAACATTTACTAATGTAATTTCTCTGAAAGATACGTAGAACAGATAGTTTGGAACCCCACTCATGATAGAAATATATTAGATCTAATGGCAATAAACAGACCTGATCTCTTTGAGGATGTCCAGAGCGAAACTGGTATCAGTGACCATGAGATGACTTTAGCAAAAATGAATATCAAAGTGCAAGAAATTGTGGTTGAAAGTAAAGGCTGTTAGTGGCACCAAAGTCAGTGTCTAGTCCATAGCAAATGCGACAGAAATTGAAATTGAGGATAGCAAAGCAAAAGCTGACTGCTTAACTCCATTTTAAAATGTTTGTTTATGAAGGAAAAGCCAGGGGAATTGCCCCAATGTAATCCTCGTATTACTTAAAAGATAGATGAAATAAATGTTAGTGTAAATGGTGTTGGGAAACAGTTGAAATAACTAAAATTAAACCAAGCACCAGGGACCAATGGAATCCCTATCAGATTCTATACTGAATTTGTGGCTAAGTTAGCCCTTCTTTTTACTGTAATCTATCGTCTATCTCTCAAACAAAAGATCATGCCCAGTGATTGGAAGAAAGCACAAGGAACACCCAGTTACAAGAACCAAACAACAGAAAATCCAGGATGGAATGTAACAATATTATGAAAAGGAAAGTTGCTACTCACCTTACAGCAAAGATGCTGAGTCACAGATAGGCTTCAGCTGCCAGAGACTGTAATCATGTGTGTATGTGTCACATGTGTGTGTGTGTGTGTGTGTGTGTGTGTGTGTGTGTGTGTGTGTGTGTGTATGTGCAATATCTGCGACTCAGCATCTCTGTTATATGGTGAGAAGCAACTTTCCTTTTCATAGTATTGTTTACAAAAATGGTAGTAGAAGTGATCCACAATACTACTGTCCAATATTCTTGACATCTATTTGTTGTAGAATCTTATAACCTATCCTGAGCTCAAACATAACGAGATACCTCAATATCTCAGACAAAATAACTTTCTCCTTGTTAACAAGTATCGTTCATGCAAAACCCAACTTACACATTTGTTGCATGACATACTGAAAGCTTTGGATCAAAGCAGTCAGGTAGATGCAGTATTTCTTGATTTCCAAATATCATTTGTCTCAGTACCACATCTATGCTTATTATCAAAAGTGTGTGGTATGTGGCATCAAGCAAAATTTTTGACTGGAATGTATGTTAATGACCTTGTAGACAATATCAATAATGACCTCAGACTTTTTGCAGGTGATGCAATTATCCATAATGAAGGACTGTCTGAAAGAAGCTGTATAAATATTCAGTCACATCTTGATAAGATTCAATTTGGTGCAAAGATTGGCAACCTGCCTTAAATGTTCAGAAATGTAAAATTTAGCACTTCACAAAATAAAGTGAATGACTGTAATATTTGTGGGTCATAGTTGGAATCGACCAACTGATACTGGGTGTAACATTTTGTAGGGATATGAAATTGAATGATCACATAGGCTCAGTTGTGGGTGAAGCAGGTGGCAGCCTTTTGCTTTATTGGTAGAATATTGGGGACGTGATGATACTACAAAGGAGGTTGCTTACAAATCACTTGTGCTACCTATTCTGGAATATTTGTCAAGTGTGTAGGATCCATACAGAGAAGGGTAGCATGAAAGCACAGGTTTGTCTGACCCATGAGAGAGCATTATAGTGATGCTGAAGAAGCTGTACTGTCAGACTCCTGAAGATAGACATAAAATGCCCTGAGAAACTCTTCTTACAAAGTTTCAAGAACCAGATTTAAATGATGCTTCTAGGAATATTCTACAACCCCCTGCTTATCACTCACATAGGGATTTTGAGGACAAGATTAAGTTAATGACAGCACACACAGAGGCATTTAAAGAATAATTCCTCCTGTGATCCACATGTGAATGGAATGGGAAGAAACCCTAATAACTGATACAGTGGGGCATACCCCCTAGCATGCGCTTCACACTGGTTTGCAGAGTATAGATGTAGATGTATGGATAGTGGCAGTGAGAGGGAGATGCTGAATACAAATGCTTCACTACAAAGAGAGATTGGTTAGAATGATTTAGAATGTTCTGTGTTAAAAGAGTGTGAATACGTCTGCATGCTAAAATTTTTGGTGAGGAAAGTGGAATGGGGATCAAGGCAGCCAGTTTCCCATGTATTCATCTTTTCTGTGTTCCAACAGGAGCATTGATAGCTGGTGCTTTTGTACCCTACTAGCCTTGGTAACAACACTACAAATGAGCAACACTATTGCACTCAGTTGGTGGTTCTATCTTTCATAGAGAATTGCAACTCTGATATCATTTACATACCTGCCTACATCTACATCTACATCTACATCTACATTTATACTCCGCAAGCCACTAAATGGTGTGTGATGGAGGGCACTTTACAGGCCACTGTCATTACCTCCCTTTTCTGTTCGAGTCGTGTATGGTTCGCAGGAAGAACGACTGCCAGAAAGCTTCCATGAGCGCTCGAATCTCTCTAATTTTACATTCATGATCTCCTCAGGAGGTATAAGTAGGGGGAAGAAATACATTCGATACCTCATCCAGAAACACACCCTCTCGAAACCTGGACAGCAAACTACACCGCGATGCAGAGTACCCCTCTTGCAGAGTCCGCCACTTGAGCCGGCCAAACATCTCCACAATGCTATCACACTTACCAAATAACCCCGTTATGAAATGCGCCGCTCTTCTTTGGATCTTCTCTATCTCCTCCGTCAACCCGATCTGGTACAGATCCCACACTGATGAGCAATACTCAAGTATAGGTCGAACGAGTGTTTTGTAAGCCACCTCCTTTGTTGATGGACTACATTTTCTAAGGACTCTCCCAATGAATCTCAACCTGGTATCCGCCTTACCAACAATTAATTTTATATGATCATTCCACTTCAAATCATTCCACACACATACTCCTAGATAATTTACAGAAGTAACTGCTACCAGTGTTCGTTCCACTAACATATAATCATAAAATAAAAGATCCTTCTTTCTATGTATTCGCAATACATTACATTTGTCTATGTTAAGGGTCAGTTGCCACTCCCTGCACCAAGTGCCTATCTGCTGCAGATCTTCCTGCATTTTGCTACAATTTTCTAATGCTGCAACTTCTCTGTATACTACAGCATCATCTGCGAAAAGCCGCATGGAACTTCCGACACTATTTACTAGGTCATTTATATATATTGTGAAAAGCAATGGTCCCATAACACTCCCCTGTGGCACACCAGAGGTTACTTTAACATCTGTAGACGTCTCTCCATTGAGAACAACATGCTGTGTTCTGTTTGCTAAAAACTCTTCAATCCAGCCACACAGCAGGTCTGATATTCCGTGGGCTCTTACTTTGTTTATCAGGTGACAGTGCAGAACTGTATCGAACGCCTTCCGGAAGTCAAGGAAAATAGCATCTACCTGGGAGCCTCTATCTAATATTTTCTGGGTCTCATGAACAAATAAAGTGAGTTGGGTCTCACACGATCGCTGTTTCCGGAATTTATGTTGATTCCTACAGAGTAGATTCCGGGTTTCCAGGAACAACATGATATGCGAGCTAAAAACATGTTCTAAAATTCTACAGAAGATCGACGTCAGAGATATAGGTCTATAGTTTTGCGCATCTCCTCAATGACCCTTCTTGAAGACTGGGACTACCTGTGCTCTTTTCCAATCATTTGGAACCTTCCGTTCCTCTAGAGTCTTGCGGTACACAGCTGTTAGAAGGGGGGCAAGTTCTTTTGTGTACTCTGTGTAGAATCGAATTGGTGTCGCCTAGCAGGTTCAGTGGACTTTCCTCTGTTGAGAGATTCCAGTTGCTTTTCTGTTCCTTGGACACTTATTTTGATATCAGCCATTTTTACGTTTGTGCGAGGATTTAGAGAAGGAACTGCAGCGTGGTCTTCCTCTGTGAAACACCTTTGGAAAAAGGTGTTTTGTATTTCGGCTTTACATTTGTCATCCTCTGTTTCAATCCCATCATCATCCCGGAGCATCTGGATATGCTGTTTCGAGCCACTTACTGATTTAACGTAAGACCAGAACTTCCTAGGATTTTCTGTCAAGTCGGTACATAGAATTTTACTTTCGAATTCACTGAACGCTTCATGAATAGCCCTCCTTACGCTAACTTTGACATCGTTTAACTTCTGTTTGTCTGAGAGGTTTTGGCTGCGTTTAAACTTGCAGTGAAGCTCTCTTTGCTTTCGCAGCCTAAGGTGTGTGTATGTGTATGAAGGTACATTGACATCCACCCATGTCTTCTGTTATGTTTTTATTTATTTATTTATTTTATATGACAGTGTAGTTTGTTGATCATATAAATCTTTCTACTTGTTTTAGTTGCCCATTGTACTTCGTTAATCACTGTTACTATGAGTGCATTTATGGTCACTGGTACCAGTTTCTATGTGGACATTCTTGATGAGGGCAGGTCTATTTGTTGGCATTAGGTCTAATATATTTCCATCATGAGGGAGCTACTGAACAATCTCTTGTAGATAATTTTCACGGAAGGCTTATAGTAATGTTTTGCTATATTTCTTGTCACACCTACCTGCTACAAAACTGTTATGTTCTCACTTTATTGTTGACTGTTTTAAGTTTTCTTTGATGATGACAGTACAATTAGGGAGGTTGTGTGCTAATGAACTGAGGTTTTTTCTAAAGTTTATGTTTAAATTCGGAGGTGAGGCTAGTGGTCAATAGAAGGATTAAGTTATAAGTTTATGTTCATCCTTGATTCTGAGCTTTGCCCAAACAGTCTCACACACAGCTTCAATTTCTATCTTAGTGGATCAGAGATATTTTTCTGCTGTGATAAATAAACCTTCTCAGTTGTCCATTAGCCTGTCCTTCCAGTATACACTTTTGCCTCAAACTCTCACTGCTACCAAATTCAGGTTTTAACCAACTTTCTGTACCTAGTATTATGTGATCTCCACTGCTTTTTAGGAGTGCTTCAAACTCTGGCACTTTGCTGAGAATGGACTGGGAGTTAATCACCAGCTAATGTTTCCAGTTGAATACAGGGAGCAATATGTAACATAATTTGTCTCACGTGCAGTATATCAGTGCATTCAGGCTGCAGCTGCTAGTACCTTGAGATAATGTAACACCACAGAAGCTCTGGCACACAAGCAACTGGACTTTCATTCAAGAGAATGACTGTTCAGATCCCCATCTGGTCATTCAGATTTTTCCTGTGTTTTTCCTAAATTGCTTAAGACAAATGCTCTTCCTCATGTGCTCCATCTCAACTTCACCACCAACTGGATGTTAAACTCTTGTCTTCTATCTTTTGTTTCAGAACAATATTATGAAAAAGATAATATTGTTGTTATTGCAACCTGGACTTTCGAGTGTTTGATTTTTCCTTTATTTCATCATTGAACGCTATGGGATATAAAGAGTTTTAATGTTTTACCTGATGAAGGACCATTTTAAATATGCAACAGGAAATTTAGGCCATTAGGTGTTGTCATCTAAACTTCATGACAGTTAACAGGACAAGCATTCCTTTATTAGCAGATGATAGCATGCTGTTTTGTTGGAGAGGTCTGGTAATATAATGGAGAAATAATTTTCCTTTTGTGCCTTTGTCACTCAGTCGTGCAGGGTCAGCATGGTTATTAACAGATTTGGGAAAGTCAATTTAAGAAGTGGCTGGATGCCCTTCCTGTTGCCACCCTGTTACCCTCTCTGCCCCAACTATCTGTATGCATGTGAAAATGTGCAAAAGTTTTCTAAATGATTGTGAATCATGTAACCAAAGTGGAACTTAGTTACTAGTCTGATATTCACCTAGTGGAGTGTGGGAAACCACCTAAAAACCGAATCCAGGCTGGCTGGCACAATGACCCTCATCGTTAATCTGCTAGTGGATTTGATCCAGGTCTGATGTACCTCCTCATCCTGGAAGCAGTGATTTACCATACATACATATTCAGGTGGGTATACTAGAAAAATGATTAAACAACAATTATGTAAAATGTCTGTATTTGTATTAGGTTACTAAGATGACAATTTCTATTTTATTTTTGTGCTAAATAAATACATTAACAACTTAAGGAAGTTATAAGCAAAATAAATTAGATTAAAATACATAAAAAACAATTAAAGTTAATCTACATCTTCCATAAATTCCACTGATTTCCCCACGTGCACATCTGATACTTTTCCAGCATTAAATAGACTGTTATCTGATCCAAAAGCTAAGCTGGTGTATTCATCCTTTGTCACCTGAAAAGATGCTTGATTTGTATTTTGTTACATAAATTATTTGTAGCAATAAAAGTTAGATGATTTTCACAGCATTGGGGTAAATTACTAATTTCTATAGACGCCATTTATCACTATTAAACAACCATTGACCTTTCATTCCCACTCATATGAGTTGCACAAATGGCACACTTTGTCAGTTACTACAGCTTCTGCAATTTACACAGACTGATACAGAGCTGCATCTACAAGACAGCTACTTGAGTATAAGACAGCTACCTGACTGTCATTTTCTGCTGTCAGTTTCACTAGTATTATTTGCAGCAGTAGTATCAATAATGGAATTAAAAACTGATATTAAAACTTCAAAATATAATAATTTTTTGTTTAAAATGATTGTGTTACCTGGCCACGATTTTGATTTTGATGCTGAATTGAGTTTGAAACAACCTTCAATGACAATAAAGTCTGTTCTGTAGTTTTTCATTATTTGGAAAATGTCATAAAATATGTGAAGATTATAATGGTGTAATCAGGCATAAAATAAATCAACACATAATGGCAAGATCAGTTTAATGAGTGAGACAAGCTTGAGAAGAAATGAAAAGTATTCTTTTTATTTGATATTTATAATTTTTATGCTTTGTATATCCACACTAGAAAAAAAGACTTCTTAAATATAGCAGTTGAATGACCATTAAAGAATAATGTTATGAGTCACTCCCAAACTGTTGTCTGACTGTTGAGAGCATAACTGCCAGTGAAAATGGGTGATATGTTGTAATATGTGGTGGGATGTCAACTTATGCCACCACTATCTCACTCACAGAGTTCACATTTGGTGCCACTGGCAGGCTAACGAAGTGAGATTGATTGATTGATTGACTGTGAGAAAGCCTACTTCACTTGTCAACAGTGCCCATACTAACTGAGTGGGGACGACTGCACACTGGCAGCGTGGTCCACTCTTTGTGTTCATGCTCTGTGCAGGTTCTACCTGCCAGTTAGAACTGTTCAGTAATATTTTTATGATGAACTTGTTTGTTACTGGACTTGGCCTTGCTCTGCTCCCACTGCTTTTGTCCACATGTGTGTGTAATCTCTGTTGATCAGTTAGTGCAATTGTATTATTGTATACTTTGTTAACAGCAATAAAAATGTAGGTACTACAGTCTTTGGTGATGGATTCATTTTTTTCCATGTGTGTTCCACAAGCACAAAGGATACAGCATTTGTTCAGTCATTACAACAACAGTTGCAGCAGTTTGAACAGAAACAACACCAGTTAGACGTGCTTCACCAGCTGGTTATGATTTACCAGGGTGGCACTGTCCTTCCATTCCCACCCTTGCACACCCACCTGCATTCCCAGCTTTTCCACCATTCAAAGAAGTGAAGGAAGAGGGATTATGTGTGCCATTTGCAGAATCATTACACAGTGTCCAGGCAGTGGTTCTGACTCTGTATTAATCCTTTATCCTGTCTTGCATTGCACCCAGAACATTCCATTTGCTTCAGAAACTTGCCCCATTGATGCATCCTGTGGCATTGTAATTTTTTTCAAATGTGTGAATTGCTCAATGATTACTGTCATAAGGAAACCCACGTTGTGACTTCCCAGGTGGATTTTTGCCAGTGACAACAGGAACTGGACCAGTCCTATCTGGCATAGGTAGCTGACCCCTGCGGGTTAAGTCTATAAAATGCTGATTTATATGTAATCATCACCATCATCCTATGCTGACCCTCTGATACATGATATCATTCTTTCTGCTCCAGACAGAGGTGAATCAGAAGGCACTGAGCTGGGGGATCACACAGTCAGGAGTAGGGATTTTGCTAGTCACTTAGGAGTTCAAAGTGCCTCAGGCTGTGATGGAACAGTTCAAGGATGTAATGGGTGCAGCAGCAGTGTGTTTGGTCCATAGAAACAGCATTGTTCAGTGACACCCTCATCGTTTTCTTCTTGTTCACACTATTTGCCATCTTCCTGACACAGTTTCTGCTCATGTCCTGATTGTATCTGTGCACACATCCATAGTTGCCATCTACATCAGCACACACAGTATGCAGTTTGCCATATACAAAGCCATGTGGCAGATGTCTGTAGTGGCTGCCCATGTGGCTTGTCCTCAGACATGGATGTGAAGTTCCTGGCAGAACATAGCATCGTACCAGTGCTCAGCTAGGAGCTCAGAATACCCACCAAAATTTATACAAGTATAATGCTGAATTCTTTTCCAGGTTGATATTGGGCCTTCTGTTTCTCTCATGAATCTTGAAATGTGTCATTGGTTGGATCACCCTTCTCTTTCCTCCACCAATCATTATTTGGTTACTGCAATCAGCTGATTCCTCTTTAAGGCCAGTTCTTGAACAAAGTTGAGTATCAATATGTCACCATGGTGGTCACATTTTTGGCCATTGAATGTGTGACATTCAAAAACATTTCTGGCATTGAGGCATCATGGTTCTTGGTTTTTCAAATTCAGGATGGTGTGCATCTCATTTCTGATTCTATCCCATTGCTCCCACTGCAGGTCTTGGACAACCTATGTCAAGAGTTCAGGTCATTGTTGTCACTCTCTTTGCTTGGATTGGGTGCTTTAAAAGACTGCCAAGGGCCACCCCCCTCACCCCCTTCCCCCATCCAAACTGACAGTCAACCCCAAATTTTGTTGTGCTTGACGTACGCTGTTTGCTCTGCAGCCAACAGTTAAGGAAGAACTGAACATCTTGTACAGCCTGGGTATCACTAAACTCATTCCTTCCAGCCCATGGGCTATGCCTCTGGTGTTACCCAAAAATCTTTGTTTGTGCAACGAGTTCAAGTCCACCACTATTGCCCAATGTGTAGTGGATAGCTGCCCCATTCCCCACCCAGAAGAAATACACAACTGATGGGTGATGAATGTCTTTCTAAAATTGACTTGGCAGAATTGTACCTGCAGCTTCTCTGCCTCTCAACAGATAATGTTGATCAAGTCCTCCAGGTTGTACCATTATACACATCTGCTCTTTGGCACTGTGAGTGTGCCAGCTATTTCCCAGAGATTTTTAGAACTGTTAACAGAAAGTGCTCTGTGCTGTGCAAACTATCTTCATGTCATCATCATCATAATGGGTTTCTCATGGCAGGGACATCTCACTAACCTTTGGATTCTGTTTACTAAATTACAAGGGGTGAGCTTCAAATGCAATCTGCAAAAATCAAAGTTTTTTAGATGGAAATCAAATATTTGGCTCACGTTCTTTTTAAGGACAGTATCAAACCTATGAAGCACCAGGTAGTGGGAATTGGTAACCTCCCTAAATCAGGGAACTGGAAGGAACTCCAGTCATTTCTGTACAAAGTCAGTTATTATCTGAAAATTTTCCCTAACACATTGGACATAAAACAGCCATTGAATGAGTTGCAATAGAAGGCGTTCCTTTCATGTGGTCAGTAGCCTGTGACAGAGTGTTCAGTCAAAGAAAGATGCTGCTAAGGGAACTCTGTGCCTTGTTACCTTTAACCCTGGGCAAACAACTCATCCTGGCAATAAATGCTTCCAATACAGGGTTAGAGAAATGTTTACTCACAGAAATGCTGATGGCACTGAACAATATCTTCCATGTGCCTCCAAAATGTTGATAGCTGCTCAACACAGTTATTCTAAATAGAAAAGGATGCTTGGGTCACTGTTCAGTCCCCATTTGTAACTTCCCAACAGGATCCCACAAATATTCTCACTTTGGGCTCTGTTTTTGGGCATGTATCACAATAAGATTTGTTACAGATTCATGGCACAGCATGCTAATGCTGATGCACTGTTGTGCTTGTCCATGGGTCCTGACCTGGCTTTAGATAAAACTGCTGTTGCCTGTTTCCAAAGCAGTGTTCACTTGC
Source organism: Schistocerca serialis cubense (assembly GCF_023864345.2). Classification (NCBI taxonomy): domain Eukaryota; kingdom Metazoa; phylum Arthropoda; class Insecta; order Orthoptera; family Acrididae; genus Schistocerca; species Schistocerca serialis. The sequence continues at coordinate 876,678,315 of NC_064639.1, forward strand.
AGCATGTTGTGGACAGACTTCTGGTGTCAGCTCATCACATTGTGCAGGTCATATGGCAAGATCCCTTCTCTGTCAGATGGTCAATTTTGTGTGAAATTGTTGGCAATAGTGTTCCATAGTAAAAAAAATGACTCTGAGCACTATGGGAGTTAACTGCTGAGGTCATCAGTTCCCCTAGAACTTAGAGCTACTTAAACCTAACTAACCTAAGGACATCACACTCATCCATGCCCGAGGCAGGATTTGAACCTGCGACCATAGCGGTCACGTGGTTCCATACTGTAGCACCTAGAACCACTCGGTTCCATAGTTGATGGTGCTCTACTCTTTAGCACGTACTCAGATGACACTCAGGTTGTTGTCCTTCCAGTTTTGTGGGCTCGTATCCTTGGTCTCTTACATTGTAGCCACTGGGGTGTGATACACATGAAGGTACTCGTTCCGCATATTTCTACTTGCCTGATACTGACTCAGTGATTGAGATGCTCATCCATGAGTGCAAACAGTGTGCCAAATGACAAGCGGCACTGTCAAGAACTTTTGCTCCAAGGCACATGACACGTCAGCTGTGGAACCATGTTCACATCGATTTTTAGGGTGTTTTCTGTTATTCTATGTGGTTGGTGGTGGTCAATGTGCTGTCTAATGACCCATATGTCCAACACATTCACTGTGCATGTGCTCCATGGAAGCTACAGTGTGGGTTCTCAATCAGGTTCTTGCAATGAAGCGTTGTCCCTGACAATCATCTCTGATAATGGCCTGCAATTCCTACTGGGATTTCTGCACCTGCAGTGGTATTATCAACTTCATGTCCACATCTTTCCAACAATAGTCATATGGAGAGGTGCAGCTTATAGTATACACCTTTGAAATGTAGTTGAAAAATGCCAGCACCTCTGTTTGTGATGAAGTAAGCTGGGATAATTTTAATTCCCCTCTTGTTCTGTCATCTGCCTCCTTAAAATTCATTTTGACTTAATTAACATTAACATACGTGAATATGATCTGCATTTCCATAAAAGAGAAAGATAGAGGTTGAGCTGTAAATTACTTTATTTTCACATGACTGGTTTCAGACTGTTAGAAGCCCATCCTCAGGTGATGTACTGGAAATAGCAAAAGATGGGAGATAATTTTCACATGGCACAATGCACATAAAAACAAAAAAACAATTTTTTTCTAAATAAATTTAAAATTTTTTAAAAAATATTTCAAAACTGCTGGTCGGGCTAGGTGCTGCGAAACCTATGTCAAAGCACAAGGGGCACCATACAGTACTATGGACAACTGCCTGGATAGGGAATATACAAATGATATCACGACGCTTACGCTGTGCTGTGGTCCCCGAGCTCCACGTGTTCCAGGAGCGGTGTGCTGCCTATGACCACAGAACAGGGAGTAGCGGATGCAAACAAGGAGGCAAATTGGTAAACCAGAGTGGCAAAAGTGCTGCCATCTATTGACGGAGAGAACAACATGGGGCCACTAGCCAGGCCATTCACAATTTGGATTTAGTGGTTTACATTTAAAATGAATAAGAAACAAAAAAATTACATACAAATACACAATATAAGTTAAAAGCGCATTGTACATAGTAAAGGAGTGTATTGAACAGTTCAGGCCAGAACTGTAGTAAAACTGAGGGGAAGGTGCGATATAAAACTATTATATAAACCGTAATGCGCAATGAAACTTTCCTTTTACATGAGTGGCAAACAAGTTTTAAATTTAGTGGGGATAAGTGGCAACATCGAACACATGCCACAGTCATCAGTTAAAAGAACATGCACATGTGGCACTCCTGTTTACAAGCTCTTGTTACTGATCAGCAAGGAAAGTAGTGTAACCTTACAGTCTGTACTGTCAGAAAGTGATATGCCAATCTTATCTAATGTAAGCCTTGATTAGTTGTCGTCTGTTGGTTAGCAGTTTTAAATTGGACCCTACTTTTAATGTGTCCTTTTAATGCTATTGCTGCTAGCTATTAATTGGCATATCACTTGCTGACAGTATAGACTGTAACATTTCGCTACTTTCCTTGTTGATCAGTAACGAGAGTTTGTAAATAGGGTTGGCACATGTGCATGTTCTTTTAACTGATGACTGTGGCATGTTGTTTCATGTTGCCACTTATATATCCCCAATAAATTTAAAACTTGTTTGCCACTCATGTAAAAGGAAAGATTCATTGCGCTTTATGGTTTATATAATAATTTTATATCGCACCTTCCACTCAGCTTTACTACAGTTCTGGACTGAACTGTACAGTATGGTCCTTTACTATGCACACTGCACTTTTAACATATATTGTGTATTTTTTATGTAATCTTTTTGTTTCTTATTCATTTTAAATGTAAACCACTAAATTCAAATTCTGAACGGCCGGGCTAGTGGCCCCCTGTGTTGTTCTCTCCGTCAATAGATGGCAGCACTTTTGCCAATCTGGTTTATCAATTTGCCTCCTCATTCGCATCCACTACTCCCTGTTCTGTGGTCATAGGCAGCACACCGCGCCTGGTACATGCGGCGCTCGGGGACCACAGCACAGTGTAAGCATCATGATATAATTTGTATATATTCCCTATCGAGGCAGTTGTCCGTAGTACTGTATGGTACCCCTTGTGCATTGACATAGGTTTCACAGCACCTAGCCCGACCAGCAGTTTTGAAATGTTTTTAAAAGTTTTTAAAATTTTTTAGAAAAAAAATTGTTTTTTGGTTTTTTATGTGCGTTGTGGCATGTGAAAATTATCTCCCATCTTTTGCTATTTCCAGTACGTCACCTGAGGATGGGCTTATAACAGTCTGAAACCAGTCATGTGAAAATAGAGTAATTCACAACTGAAGCGGTATTCTCAACCTCTGCAAAAATTCTATTGTTGACATGTAAACAAGTATAAATTCTGTAATAATTGTAAATATTTGGAAGGCAAAGTAATAGCAATCTTTAAGTATCTATTTGGCTCTAGTCAGAAACATTAGCTGAGCCAGCCCTTCATTAATTACAAAGTAATTAACAGTTTTGTCAAAAGCATTGTTTACATAACTATATTTGTTAATTTCACAATTTAAACAGATAATTTGGCATAATCCTCATAGTAGAAGAAACTGCTAAAAAGAACCAATTTTTCAATGTATTCAGTTAATTTAATGAGTTAAGTTTTAATGCAATTTCTGTAAATTAAACTTTGAACGATGTGTAGTTTCAGTACCGATTATTGTGATGATACATAAGGGCCCGATTTTTGGTCATGAGACAGTCAGTCCACGGCCAAGTTTCAGACGAGTAGCTTGTGCTGGTTAGAACAACAACAATGCTTCAGTTTAACAATGTAATAAGTGTTAAACAAGTAGGCCATGTGCTAAAACAGTGACAGTGTCTGCTCCATACGTACCTGATTATTCTTCAAGAATTGTGAACTTTGTGGTTAGGTTTTACTGCTTGTAGATGTTCAACAAGAAACTATTGTAGCAGCATGTAGAGTTTCACCTGCTGACTATTAATGAGGCTTATCAAATGTTAAACAATTGTGCACTGGCCATATAACTGTGTGTTATTAGGGGATTGTGAACAGTGAAATTAAAAGTACTGCAAAAAGTAATTGTGCATCTGTCGCCTATATCATTTAAAGTAAATTGAAAAGTCTTTTTTTTTTTTTTTTTTTTTTCCTCAGACTCACAAAGCACCTTGACATTCATAATTCTCTGAGTTAATAATGTGATAATACTGTCAAAGTCCATAAAAATAAAGAAAGATGGGAAAGTTATTCTTCTTAGTATTAGTGCACAAAATTATTTCTTTTAATTTCTGAAATGTAGTAGACATTACAGTCTAACAGCTTATCATAACATTCATTTAATTATTTTTGATAGTTTTTATTTTTCATTTATTGCTTTCATGTTATATAACTTGAGAATCTAGTTAAACAACAGTAGTGATGGGGGAAATTTGTATTATCTGTAATAACACTCCGAAATCCATGAAACCTGGAATGAAGAACTGCTGAATCCTTTTTTGGAGGGAAAAAAGGCCACATATTACAAAACTATGCTGTGTGAAGAGGTGTGGCACTGCACTTTGGCACACTTAAGACAAAATAACACTTCTTACATTTCCTCAAAGTTATATGTTTTATGCATCAGACTCTTCAGAAAGATGTGCACTACAAAATGAACATATTTTACTTTTTAATTTTTGACGTCCTATCTCAAACACTCTAGGGAGGCGGGTGGAGGGGGGTCCCCACCATGTAGTATTGCCCTGGTTCGAAATATCGTAGATCCGGGTCTGTTGCACAGAGCAGTCCGAGGTAGGGGTAGGGGGTAGTCAGCCTCCACGTGATCCGTGTTTACACTTAGTGATCTTGCTGTTTCCTCTTCGTTTACTGCTCTTACATCAAATGAAAAATCCTAGGAATGTAGGGACTGGAGTGAAAATGACGAGGAAATAATTAGGAAAACAATAATTTTGGTTATTACCTGTCTACATTTCAGAAGTTCCAAAGCTGTACCATTATGGTAGCAGAAGACATTTCTAATGATCAACTCAAATATTGATAGTGAAAATATTTGGATAGTAAGAGCAGAAGTCACCAGACTGTGTGCCAATATTCTGAATTAAATAACAAAGTTTTCTGATGTTTTTTTTGTGATGAGAACATATTAAACCTGGGTAGAGACAGAGAGAGGCAGGAGGCAGGAAGAATGGTTGAGGCCAGTTTGCTGGCTAGGAATGCGAGAGGGAGAGGTGGTAGGTGCACGGGACAGGTATGTGAGGCACAGGTGTTGGAACTGTTAGGGAGTGGTCTACACCGAAGATGATCCGTGGATGCGGATTGGGAGGTGATGGTAGGATGGAGGGAAGGGAAAACTGTTGGATGCAGAGTGTTTGGACAGTGGGTTACCAGAGATCGAGGCCAGGACAGTTACAGGAGTGAAGGATATGTTGCAAGGATAACTCCCATCTGCATAGTTCAGAAAAGTAGGAGGTGAAGGGAAGGATCCAGATGGCCCAGGTTGTGAAGCAGCCATTGAAACTGAGCATGTTATGCTGGGATGCATGTTGTGCCAGATATGTTCTCGGCGACCATTTGGCAGTCGCCAACCATTCTCGTGGACAGCTGGTTGGTTGTCACACTGACATAAAAAGATTGTGTTATGTTTGCAGCACAGTTGGTTTATGACATTGCTGCACTTACAGGTGGCATGGCCTCTGATGAGTAGGCTAAGCCAGTGACAGAACTGGACTGGAAGTGCTGGGTGGATGGATTGAACAGGTCTTGCACCTGGGTCTTCCACAGGGTCCCTGTTGTAAGGGGTTGGGGAGTAGGATTAGCATAGAGATGGATTAGAATGTTGTGTAGGTTACTTGGGTGATGTAAAACCCCTTTAGGAGCAGTAGGAAGGATCTTAGGCATGATGGTAGATAATAAAAGCTCAGATGAAGGATGTGCTTCAAATAAAATGGCACAAATTTAGAAACTTTACTAGTCTCAGACAGATGTGATTTTATGTATATAGACTGAAGCAGAGAGTGAAAATTTGTACCAAGGCTGGGAATCATACCTGGGTGTCCTGCTTACTAGGCACGTGCTTTAGCCACTAAGCCAAATTAGCATAGCAGTTCGAACAACTGCACAGGTTACCCTAGCACACCTCCATCCTTGATCCAAATTCTCACTGCTGCCCTAGTCTAAATTCCCACTTACATACAAACAGATATGGTTCAGCTGTTCCATCCCAGAGTAATACTGGGTGACATGGGGGCACTCCATTGTACCTGATTCTTGGTTGGTGGTGGAAGGATTGGGGGTGTGTGAGCACTTGGCATGGGAAATCTGCTTGTAAACTGGGTTTGGGGGTACTGCCTGTCTTTGAAGGCCTTTGTGAGACCTTCAGCACACTGGGCAAGGGAATTCTCATTACTGGAGACATGTTCTCCACCGGTGTCCAGGCAGTATGGGAGAAAAGTTTTAGTGTAGAAGGGATGGCACCTGCCAAAACACAGGTAATGTTGGTGATTACTGGGTTTAATGTCAACAGAGGTGTGTATAGTGTCAGAGAGGTGGAGGTCAACACCCAGGAAGCTGGCACATTGGGTGGAGGAGGAACATGCAAAGCAGATGGCAGAGTAGATGTTGAGGTTGTGTAGGATTGAGGATAGGGTGTCTTGAGTCCAAATTGTGAAGATATCATCAATGAATCTGAAGCGGACTAATGGCTGGGGTTTTTGGGAGGACAGGGAGATGCCAGGTGGCCCACAAACAGGTTGGTGTAGAAGTGTGGTAATGCAGTAATAGGTGCAATAATGAATAAGAAATAGAAATGTATGTCAATATGAAAAGCATAGTGAATGCATTATCATAGCCAAACTAGACATGAAGCCAACATCCACCACAGTAGGACAAGTTTATGTGCCTACTAACTCCACAGATGATGAAGAGAGAGAAACAATGTATGAGGTTCTCTGGTCCAGCTCTGCTTGAGTGTTCATAATGACTAAATGAATGACACTTCTATTGAATCTTTGAAACTTTATTAGAAATGCACACCTGACGTCTCTCTTATACATGGATTGGACAGAAATGCAATAATTCAGAACTCTAATCCTTGACATAAATAGAAGTTGATTACAGGTTACAGTTTGGTAACATTATGCAACAGAACATTGGCAAGGAGTGTACATTACCAACAAATTCACAAAAAACAATGGACAGAAAACATATAAAAGCATAAAAAACACAGTGCTCCTGGCAGCTGAATACAGAACTGCTCAGACAGCCATGTTTCACTTGCTAAGAACACTGCACTGCACTGTACATTACATATCATTGAACTTCATTTTAATGCATGATTGCTGACATATAGGCTACTATACAAACTCCCAGGTAGAAGCGGAGCATCAGGATTGAGGAATCACACTGGGAAGTGCACCCGACTGCCAGAGTGAGTTGTCTGTGTTGGAGGAGGAACTGTTTCAGGAATTGGATTCTGCAGTGGTGGCACTTGCAATGATAGTAGCATCTCAATCTGAGGTGGGTGGATGCCTCCATTGAACCACTGTCTGTGGTGCATCAGTTTGAAGGTGAGGTTTCCTCACCTTTGTAGACTGAAAGGACGCATTATATCATGAAACTATGTCTTTAGCCCACTGCACTGGTTTAACGTGGTTTAATGAAGACAGTTGCAGCCTTGTCAATCACTAGATTGTCCATTATTTATGTATGTCATTGGAGAACTTTATATGGGCCAGAATATTTGGCTTGTAGTGGTGGTCTAATGCCTTGCGTGTGGAGCATAACATGTTTACAATGCTTGAGATATTGGTGCATGAAGGAGGGCAATGGGCTATGCCATGAAGCTTTTGAGTTATGGATCCTGGAAATGAGTTGTTTCAAGTGATGTAAAACATTTGACTAATCACGCGCAAATATCTCTATTGTGTCTGTGTCAAAAAAAAATCACCAGGCATTTGCAGTGTTTCACCATAAATTAATTCTGCTGGTGACAAACCAATGTCAGACCTTAGTGTTGTTCACAAGCTGAGTAGTACCACTGGTAGTGCTGACAATCAGGCCTCTACATAGCAGATTAGTGCTGGCTTGAAACAATGGTGCCAGTCTTTGATCATCCTGTTTCTTGCCAGGTGATAGCTAGTGGTTATATGGTGGGTGAATTCACCAACTATGTCGAAGTACAGGCAGAAACTATTATTGACCAGTATTGCATCAGGCAAATGAGTATAATGGTCAATCATGTTAATAAGTACCTCTGTCCATTTAATGCAGGAAGCAGTCCTACAGTGTCCAAATGTACATGGGTGGAGTGAGTGGTGGTACCTGAGAAGTTGCCAATTGGGGCTTGGACATGATGAGTAAACTTGCAGCATTGACACTGGAGACAGTATTTGCCCATTCCCAACAGTCTTTCTGCATTCCCAACCACACAAAATGCTGGGACACTAAGTGAAAGGTTGGACACACCCCTGGATGGAACAACTCATGGACAGTGTTAAAAGCTTGCCAACTGAATACCGGTGGCAGAAAGGGGAGAGTTCAGCCACGAGAGATGTCATACTACAGATGTGTTCCTTCCCCTGGAATATCAGTGAGCTCTAGCTTCAATGCTGATGTGGCATCATTCACATACAGAAGGAGTTCATTGTCTTCTTGATGCACTTGTGTAAGAGTGGAAAATTCTATTGAACTGGAAACACTGTTGACCCATGATATATAACCCATGACAACATTGTTGGTCCCAGATGTGTGCTTAATGTCCATTATGAATTGCGTTAGGGATTACAAGTGGTTAAATTGTCTGGGTGAGCTTTTGGCACTATTCTGTCTGAATGCAAACGTCAGTAGCTTCAGCTCCGTATAAATTGTTAACACTCACACTTCGACTTGAGGATGAAAGTACTTTACCACCTGGTACATAGCCAGGAGCTCACGATCAAATGTGTATGATGTTCTTTGTGAAGGTGACAGTTTGTGTGAATGGTATGCCAGTGGTTGCCAGGCTTTGCCTGCCTTGCATGCACAACTATAGCTAGTGGTGTGTTGAGCTGCAGGTATGCCAGAAGTGCTGCATCAGCCAAGCTCTTCTTTGCTACCTCACAATGGAGCACGTATCATGTCTCCACTTCACCAGAGACTTACCATTAACTTTTGGGCCTGATAACGCTGCCTTAAAATTTTCCTGTAACTCTGCAACACAAGGAAGGTGCCATTTACGAAGTTAAGCACACCCAAGAAACATCATAACTCTTTGATTGTAGTTGGCCAGGATAGTTGTGGTACCATGTCCACCTTCTCAGGCAGAGGAAGGGAGCCCACAGCAGAGATCTTATGACTGAGGAAAGTCACCTCTGGCTGTCCAAAGACACACTTGTTCATGTTCAGGATGAATCCGCATTGTTCCGATTGTCTGGACACCTCCCACAGATATTGTCGATGTTGTTCCGGGTTCGCGGAGAACACTAGGACAACATCGAGGCAGGTGAAGCACTATGATAGCCCTCGGAGAATGAAGTCCATAAATCTTCGCCAAGTTTGAGCACTGTTACTTAACCTGGAAGTCATGAACATGCTTTCAAATAACCCAAAAGGTAATCATCTTGTGGTGCAGTTCTTCTTACAACACGTAATGGCAGCAAAAACTCCACCTAAGTTTTGAGTAATCAAAAAACTGCATTGCCACGCGAACACAGGCAAAGAAGTAAGCCTATTTACTTCGCCGACAACACAAGAAAACGTACCACAACTTCAAAATTATGACATGTTGTATATTGTGTAGCATAACAGCTACCAAAACAAGAGGACAATAACGTAATGTAAGTTAAAAATAAAAATAGAACCCACTGACGATAGCACAAAAGTGCTGAAACATGTATGGGTGAAACAAAAGAAAAAAGGTGTCTTGCATGAGGCAGAACTTCTCATCCCATTAACCCAAAAGGTGTTGTTATGGCAGTCTTGGGTATGTCTTTCACACACCCCAGAACAGCAAATATGGAGGCACCATGTAGCACATAATTATAATCCCTCAAAAGCAGTACAGGGTATCTGTTGGGCATTGTTCATGAGTTAAGCACATAATGGTCATCACATGGGTGCTCTGCTCCACCTTTCATTGGTACCAACTGTAATGCTGAGGACATGGACTTTTAGGTGGCTGCATTATGCCTTCACATATTATAAACTCAAATTCAGCCTCTGCTATTGCTAAACAGTTCAAAGCCAAACGTCTTGGCCAACATGCTACAGAGGGTTCATCTGTCATCCTTATGTGGTGCACTGTGTCACGTGGTACGTGCTTAGGAGTACTGGGGGGAGCCTGGCCAAGTTCGGGTAGCTGCTCAAAAACATTGCATATTCACTCCCAGAAGTCTGCATCGACCCGGTGCTGTGAACTGCGCTGTGGTGGAAACTGGTGACTGCTGCTCAGCAATGTCTGGAAGTAGTCTGTAGTGTACCAGGAGGTCTGCTCCAATGAGTGCCTCAGTGACATCCATGATGGTGAAGTTCCATGTGTGTGGGTGGCACAGTCTAATGGTACCACCACATCTGTACATCCACCACCTTGCAGTGTTGCCATACCAACAGAAGATCTACTTCTTGAATGACATTGTTATCAACCTCTGCCATTGCTGGCATTGTTGTGCAACAACAGCATGTGACCTTTGCTGCGAGTGAGTCATGGTTAGCACATGCTAATGTTGCTGCAGTGGCTGCACTGTTGTCCTGTGCTGTGACTGCACAGACCTGTGTGGGTGTGACTGCATCTTGTATTCAATTGGCCAGCTGTGCCATGGCATCTGGCAGCATGTCAGCTGTGAGGAAACTATGGCTTTTATATGCAGTGGCAAATGACTGCTCCATGGTGTGCACAACATATCTGGTACAGTGGTTGTGTCAGCCTTACTGCAAACGTGTCACAGGTACTGGGGTGGCTTTCTAGTGCCTTCGTGACTTTCTAATGCCCGTCACCTCTCGAGTAAGGACTTGCGATATGTGATCCTGTTGTAAAGCAGTCACAAGTCGTATCAATTCTGACTTGAGCTCGTGTACGAGTTTGCTTGTGGTATCACCCTAATTATATCTTGCACTTCAGCAGCGAACTGATGGTCAAGTTGGCTTACTGTGAAAGTGAACTTAGTCACACTGGCTGTTATCTCTCTGCCACAAGAAACTTGCTTCTGCCTGCATTAACCAAAGGATAGAATTATCTGACAGAACAGTGGCAGGTGAACTGCTATTCTCGATACTGTTAGTTCTTCGGCCAACACACAGTTCAAATGAGATTCTGCCAATTATAATGGGGTCACCACTTGTCGAGTCCAGCTCGACTTTTGGCTAATCGACTTTCACTTGACGAGTTCATAAAAACTAAGTGAATGACACTTGCACTGGTTCTTTAGAACTTTGTGAGGAATGCGTGACTGATGTCTCTCTTAAAATGGGCAGGACAGAAATGCCAAAATTTGGAACTATAATTCTTGACATAAAAAGGAGTTGAGTACAGGCTACAACTTTGTAACATCAGGTAACAGAACATTGGCATGGAGCACATATTACCAACAAATTCAGAAAAACACAGTGTCTTTGGTGGCTGGGTACTTAAATGCTCAAAGACCCAAGATTCACATGCTAAGAATGCTGCACTGCACTGTACTTTACACAGCACTGATCTTTGCATTAACACGTGGTGGCTGATGTTTAGGCCACTACAAGGTAAAAGAAATTATTCAGATAGTTAAGGAAGAGGAAAATTGAATTGTGACTAGGGACTGTAATTACATAGGAGGGGAAGGATGAAAAGAAAATGTTGTAGGAGACTGTGAACATGAAAAAAGGAATGAAGAGGAAAGCTGGTTAACAGAATATTGCAAATGGCATAATTTAAGCATTGCAAACATTTGGTTTAAAACCCATGAAAGAGTCCTGGGGATAGTGGAAAGCTTCAGATTGATGGTAAGATAGAGACTTTGAAATCAGATTTTAAACTGTACGACATTTCCACAGACAGATGTGGGATATGACCATAATTTTTTGGTTACCAACTGCAGATTCAAACTGAAGAGATTGCAGAGAAGTAGGATATTAAAGAAATGTGAACTGGTTAAATTAACAGAACCAGGGAGTGTTGATTCAAAGGGATCATTAGGTAAAATTTGACTGAAACAGGGGAAAGGAAATTTGTTATAGTATGTAGTCATTAGATGGCAAAATAAAAGTGTGACTACAGATTAAAACAAATAATTTTTCTGTTTATGTTAGTCACTGTTTGAGCCAACAGTATGTCAGGAATGTGTAACACAGTAGATGATGAGTAGCTGAGACAAGAAACAGTGATGGCAGCAGAGAATAAAATAAAGACAAAACAATACACAATAGAAATCTTTGTATAACTCATGAGTTATCAAATTTAATTGACAATAGGAGAAAACATGAAAATGCAGAAATGAATCAGACAAAACAAAACACAGATTGCTAAAAATGAGACTGACAGAAAGTGCAAAATGGCTAATCAGGAATTCCTAGAGCACTAAAGCTCAGATGGTGACCCAGCAGTAAGCAAAGATGGGAAGGCTGAATGAAATATAGAAGGATTTATAAAAGTTCTATACAAGGAAAACAAACTGCAAGACAATATTATAGAAAAAGGACAGGGTGTAGATAAAAAATGAGATGAGAGATTTGATAGTACAAGAAGAATTTGGCAGAGCACTGGAAGACCTGTCAAAACAAGGCTACTAGAGTAAACAATGTTTCCTCAGAAATATTGAGATTTTTGGGAGAGTAAGTCATGATGAAACTGTTCTATCTGGTAATCAAGAGATATGATAAACAAAAACCTGCAGATTTCAAGAAAATTTATTTGTTTTGTGAACATACTGCTATAGCTTTTTCAGTTTTATTTCCCCTTAACATAAATAGGGGCAAAGTCCACAATGAGCAAGGATTATGGATGCATAACTCCTTGAATTAAAGTGGTTTGGGCTGAGAAGAGAGAACTCTACCTAATTCAAAGTGTAAATGTGCCAAGCTATTACTTTGCTCCACAAGTATTGAGGATATTCACCTTCAAATATAGTCTTTACATAATTAATAGGTTTGTTCAAAGTAAATGAAGACTTAATATTATAATGCAGACAAGCAGTCTGGTCTGAGAAGCCAGAGACAGTGGTCATGTGTGTGTGCGAGGAGTGTTGTCTTGCTTGAATGTGTGTATGGTTTTTTTTCCTTTTCTGGTGTAAGCTTTGGCCAAAAGCTTGATGTGTAGCAGTCTATTCATTGTGCCTGTCTGCAACTCGGTGTGTCATCTTTACAGCAAGTAGAAATCTATCCTTTTCATAATTGTTGTTATTCCATCCCAGAATTTCCATTGTTTGATTTTAACTATGTAATGAAACTGAGGAGGAGAAGATTTTTTCAGAGTAGTGTCTTTTCTGCTAATTCACAATGTTACATTTATTTGAAGTATGTACAAATAGTATTAAGCAGTATAGTGACAGTGTATTGTTAAGTTACGGGTTAATTTTCTAAGTGTTGCTTGACCTTTGTTACTGGGTACATTGACTTGTACCAGATCCCTGAAGATTCACATCCCTGAAGATTCGTCTTCTTAATGAGTTTTATGCAACGTGATGGTTGAATGAATTGTTTGTACTACCTATATTTGTGGAGCATTGCTTCCAGCAAAGGTTGTTAGTCATTCAAATTGTTATAACTTCTTAATGAAGATTGCAAGAAAACAGAACAATATTACATATACGCATTGTAGACACTATGCTGGTTCTGTTTTTCACATTTGAACTGTGAAATCAATTATCTACTGTGAAACACAAACCTTGTCTTCTGGTAGCCTCTCCGACAGTGAAAGCCATCGGTACTTGGCTTCAGTAGAAATAGCCTTTCGCTCTATCTCAGCTGATATTTTCTTTTCATATTCGTCCAATAGTGTGTACATTTCTAACCATTCTTTTATTTTCTCCTCTTCCTGTGATATACGTTCCACTGCAGCCTGTTTTACAGAGTGATGAGAAATATGTAATTTTTGGAATTTTACAACGAAAGGAGGAATATTAATTTTTTTAAAAGTATGAAAGTATTTTGTGGATTATAAAATATATTATCATCTACTTTAACAGTTTATAATACAGCTAAACAGCTCTTATTACACCAGTTAGAGCATTTAGTGTAACCTCATGTGACAAAGTATAGCTGTAAATATTGGTATAAGCTTTGTTTTTTAAATGCAACACTGTGTTCTAAAGGTCAACATAAAATTTGTAAAGATAATGGTTGTGGCAGCAGCAGACTGTCCTGTTTATGAGCTGAAACTGAAACAAATGGTCCAGGTTTGAGAGAGACACAAATGAAACTGTCAACCCTGCCTCCTTTTTGTTTATTTATTTACAATTTTTAGTTCACCCATTACACTGATGACTTCTGGAACCATTATTCATAAGTGTAAAAGGACCTTACAGTAATTAATTGACCCATCTATGTTATTTTAGTTTGTATTGTGCACATCAGTGGTTCTGTGTCTTGTGGAACCCAAAGAGGTTTATCTGTTATTGTTCAGAAGTTATGAATAAAGCCATATTTGTGTGACTTGGATTGACTTTGTGTATTACTTGGTTCCTACACTATTGGCAATGAGTTTGGAATTGTTTCTCTGTGCACAGTTTTTAGGTGCAGTTTCATCAGTTTTATTCATTGAGCAGCTTTCTTCAGCTGTGACCACTTTGTCGGCTTCCATTAACAGACAGGATACCATTCTACTGTTCCATCCACCCACTTTTCCTCCATATGACAATTCAGCTGGGGATTGGGAAGCTTACTAAAAATGACTCTGACACCATTTTTTGACTATCAGTAAGACACACTCAAAGTTCTGCAAAGCCTTTGTCAGCTTACCCCTTTTAAGAACTGGTAGCTCTTATTTTTGATCACATATGAAGTTTATTGTCCAACAATTGTCATAAACAAATGTATGTCATAGTGGTGTGAGCTGTATTCTGCCAATTCCACATGAAACCAAATCAGTCTTACAGGGCCTGACAGCTGAACTCCACAGCTGTAAGTATCACTTCATTACTGATGCCCATAATGACTCTTATGTAGACTCTATAGTGTTCAACACAATTATCTATTTAGCTCCAGACAAGGAAGTGCACCAGAAGGCTTTACTCTGTGAAAACTTGCAGTTGGTAGAAGTTTTTCAAATAGCACAATCTTTTGAAGTTTGTCAGGCAGCACCTGACAAAACTGAAGCATGGGGTGATGTGGCAGTAGTGTCACAAAATGTGCTCCCTAGAATGATAGATAGCTTTCACGAGGAACTGACAGTGGTGGCGGTAAACATGTGGGCCCAGTGCTGAGCAGACCAAATAATAATAATAATAATAATAATAACAATAATAATGGTTTATTTGTCCATAATAACTTTTACAGTCGGGACCAGCAGCCATGACCACCACAGCACCAGCACCAGCATCAGCATCAGCATTCTCTGTTTCTGTCTTGTCCAGCATGAACATTCAGTGGGTCCTAAGCACTGGGCTACATGTAATGCTTGCCAGAAGGCCACATGGTCTCTGTGCGTTATTCGCTGAAGGTTGCTCAGGATATGGACATGGAGGTACCCTGTGTGACTCCAATGCTTGTGACTTCTCCCAAGTTGCTTGCTGAGTTAAGTGCTTTTCATAATTGCTCTGGCTACAGGTCGACATAGGTGCTGTAGTGAGATTATTGAATTCTCAAATGTATTTGAGTGTAGGCTCACCACCATTGAGAACAGTTTTGCAGAATGAACAGAACAAGGTGCTGTTGGAACAATTTAATACATCTGCCTCTTACAAGTCACTGATTCATTCCATTACATTTTTGGTGGCTACACCTACTGATGCCAGTGTTGAGAACTTGTTCGGGAAGGAAGCATTTCAGGCATTTGAGTTTTCTATCCCCAATGCAGTTCATATTGTGTCCAATCAGGTATCATACTCTCAATTGGAAACACCGTGTGAGGAGGTTTTGGAATTGTTTTTGGAAGGTGTAGATTGCGCTATGAATTTTTCCACTCATATTTCCTTGAAATCCATGGCTAACCCTCATTTGTGTCTTGTGCATCCTGAAAGGTCAAGTGAATCCAGAATTGTACAGACTTCAACCTATAGAGGTGGTGCAACATGTTGTGGCTATTGAATGGTTGTCTCTGCGGTTGTAGTTTGGAAACTGTAGGAGAAACTTCGCCTCTGTGATGACTTCAGTACCACTGTCAACGTGCATTCAATTGTGGATACATATCCTCTCCCACACCAGGAGGAACTGTTCGTAAAAATATCGAATGGCCAGTACTTCCCTAAAATTGATTTGTCTGAAGCATATCTACAGGTTCCTGTGGACGAAGAGTCTTGGCGAGTTCTGGTTTTGAATACTCCTTTTGGTCTGTATCAGTATTTACGCTTTCCTTTCAGCATGGATAGTGCAACTGCCATTTAACAATGATTTTTATAGCAACTGACTATGCATGTCCTGGGTTGCAGTAATTAACTGGATGTTATTGTTGTCACAGTCTCCTCCATGGCTGATCACTTAAAAACTTTGCACACTTTGTTTTCTGTCCCACAGTCCACAGGCGTACAGTGTAACCCTGCAAAATCTCAATTTTTTTCAACCTTCTATTGCTTATTTCGGGTTTGAGGTCTCATGGGATGGGATTTGCCATCTGACAGACCACATTTCTGGGTTATGCCTATGCTTCATCCCATGTCCATAAATGAACTTCAGGTCTTCTTAGGGAAGATAGCCTACCACCATCAATTCCTGCTGGAGGTCACCACATTGGCCCATTAGTTGCATCCCTTGTTACACAAGAATGTGCATTTTTGCTGGAGCCCAGACTGCGAACATGCTTTTCAAATGTTTGAATTCGAACTACTCTCAGGCCTCTTGTTTAGCTACATTCTCTCTGGACCAGCACATAATTGTGGAGACTGATGCCTCACAGTATGGCCTTGGCATGATCCTAGCCTACAAATATGCTGATGACTCTGAACGACCTGTTGCTTTCACCTCTACACCTCTCAATCCAGCTCAGTAGCATTACTCTCATGTGGAGAAAGAAACTCTTGCCATAGTCTGTACTCTCCAGAAATTCCATGTTTTTTTTGTATGGCTAAAAGTTTCACATTATTACTGACCACAAACACTGGGTTTCTTTGTTTAAACCTCACACTTCCTTACCTGACAGTGCAGCACACAGTGTACAAGCTGGACACTGCTCTTGTCTCACTACAACTATGAAATCCATTTTTGGCGTACGTCTGAACAACCCAATGTGGACACCTTGTCCCACCTTCCTGTGGGTCCTGATCCTGACTTTGATTATGAAGAATTGCTTTGTTTTCATCTTGACACTGAAACACGGGCCACAGTTGTGGGTTTTCCAGTTAAGAGTTCATGCATAGCAGCTGCCATTCTTAGCAACCCGGTTCTCCATCAGGTGGTTTGATTTGTTCAACAGGACTGACCAGATAAAGTGCTGAGTGGCCTTCAGACCCCCTGTGCAACTATTTTCCCTTATGGTATCACCTCTGATTTTGATGGTGTTTTGCTGTTACCCATGGAAGATCTCTCTCCTAGAGTAGTCATTCTCACCACATTACAACATGCAGTTCTACACCTTCTCCAGCAGTGCCATTGGTGAATTTTGCATGCTAATCTCTTAGGAGACATATTTTTTTGCCCAGTGATTGATGGCAAAATTGTCCATTTTGTTATGGGTCGTGAGCAGTGTGCCCAACAACAGGCAGCTCCCAGGGTGTCTCTGTCTCCCTGTCATGCTCCTCACCAGCCATGCAAATGCATTCATGTAGGCTTTGCGGGTCGCTTCCTGAATTCCTACTGGCTCGTGGTTGTGGATGCATTTTCCTGGTTTCCTTACATTCTCAGATAGGCATTGACATTGACTGAGCTCACAGTTCATACCCTTTCAAGAGGTTTTATAATGAGGGATTGCCTTGTGACGTGTTGCAAAAGCTATCAGCCGCCTATGCCACACTGCAACACACCGCCGTCGGCTTGATTGGCAGCTCAGCCCTTGTAACCATATGATGTTGTCGACCTGCTATTTGCCTCATGACCTGCAGAGGGCCTTCACATACACCAGAAGAAACCACAGAGGGCATGTAAATCAGCAAAAGAGATTGCTTGTGCCATGAACCTTTGGCAGCATCCCCTATGTCACATAAGCCAATCAGAAGGAAGTGTACCTGTGTTATGTGGGTATTTAGGATTGCGCCTGCACCAATCATGGCAGTTACAATGCAGCCAGTGCTGCCTCAACTGCAAGCTGTGTTCACTGCCAAGGGATCTCAGCAACATTCCTGTGGGTCTGTTGATATTCTGTCAGATTCATTTGGCAACACAGTAGAGACTGTGAACTTGTACAGATTGTAACTTATGTGTTAGTCTGTTCCAATGTGCTCCACTCAAGGAAAACAAGGACTTATTATGTTGTTTTTACAACCAAGACTTGTAGGCCAAGTACTTGCATTTATTCATGAACATGTTTTCCTGTTACGAACTAGTTACGAAGTTTGTTACTTGTTTGTGACAGTCAACGAAGACCATTTGTGTTGAATTCATTGTGTTAATAGATGTAGAGGATGAAATACATCCTCGTGTGTTTCTTGCAGAAGTGTCCCAAGTCCCAGATACTTCACCTTGTACCTTATTTTCTGATAATGAGCCCCAGTTTGTTTTCACATCTTTCAATTGTTTTGTTCCTGTCATGGCATTCATCATGTTATGGCTTCACCATTCCACCCTCAATCAAATAGTGATGGGGAATGACTAGTGTGTATGCTGAAGTTCGAAATGAAAAAGTCTTTGTGAATTCTGCACCAGATGATGCCCTTCTCCATTTTCTGGGCACCTATCACTCAATGCCTACGGGGGGGGGGGGGGGGGGGGGGGCAGAGCCTGGCTGAGTTGCTTCACAGCCAACAGCCATGCATGCTCCTCCACCATCTGCAGCCTGTGCTGCACGTGCAGTGATCAGTTTTGTCTGGCTGCTTCATGCCAGGATCACCAGTATGGGCACAATGGTTTGGTTGGCAGCTGAAGTGGATACCAGCCATTGTTGTCCACCATTGGGGATGCTGTCCTTGTGATGTCCATACAGCTTCTCTGTAGAAATTAGTTCAATCACAGATGATTTCTGTCCTATATGAAGAACTGTGGAAGATTTCTAACATGTTTTTAACTAATGTGACATGTCAATGATGCCCAGTGTCAAGCAACCACATGCTATAATTTCTCTATACACTTGCTAAATAGTTTCTGTGAATGCAATTTGAGCAGGCTTAGATCAAAGTATGCCAGTGTGAATCTGTCATCAACAGGCTTCCCCTATAGACAAGTGTTAACATGTATGCAACTGAGAGCCATACTCTCATCAAAACCATATACAAATATGATTGACTGATGTACCTTATCTTTCTCCTGCTCACTTTCTCTTTCACTCATAGGCAGAGTCCAGATAGCTCGCATACACTTGCCAAGTCCAAAGGAAGCAGTTGCCCTCAAGGGAATTGGCAGTATGTCTGGAAGGTGCACAGGTCCTTCTGAAGGTGGAAGCACTGTCTCACATGGTGACCAGAATCCGTTGCAATCAAGCATTGCTGGTTGTGAGAATACCAAGCCTTTTGGCAGGTTGTGTGTACCTGTGTGAATATTACGATAAACAAATAGGAAACTCACCAGCAACTACAACATCCAGTCATGAAAGTCTTCATTGTACATAATTTAGTTTGACAGTAAATGATATAATAAAGCTAAGCACAAAATCATGTAATGCACAAAAGAGATGTTTAATTGCTTGGATGCTATGGTTCAAAACGTAAAATTTACAATAGATTAACGCATATAAGAATGAAATTAAACAGACTAGAAGAGCTTGTTTGTGTTAACTATTTCTTAACATTGGTTGACACTTGAGAGGCTTCTCATCCTGTCATCAACTGGAAGGGTTCAGGAGCCATGCTGATTCATTATTACTCAACATCTGTGCAGAACTTGAGGAGACTCTTCAGAGTAGTGTCCAAGTAATAACTGCGTTTGGGAAGAAATAATTGTAAACATTTCTGATATGATGTTTTGAATTAATTTATTATCCCATTTGTTGCTTTACTGATGTTTTGAATTTATTTAAGAGGGTAAGTCAATTGTTATCTGTAAGCAGTTATAAAATTTTATTGTAATCAAATGTGAAATTTAGAAGAACATTATTTTTCCACATAGTCTCCTTGCGTTTCAATGCTCTTGGTCCCCCCATTGTACAAGCTTCCTGATGCCCTCATAAAAGAAGGTTCTTGGTTGAGCTGTGAGCCAGGAATGCACCTGCTTCCTCCACTGCTTTGTCTGACGCAAATTGATGGTCCCTTAATGATGGTTTGAGTGGACCAAACAAATGATAGTCAGAAGGGGCAAGATTGGGACTATATGGAGGGTGATCCAGTACTTCAAATTTGAGTTTTTGGAGCGTTGCAGCAGTGTGGGCAGCTGTATGTGGACGCACATTATTGTGCAACAACACAACACCTCTGGACAGCAATCCTCGGCATTTGCTTCGAATTGCAGGCTTTAACTTGGCAGCAGGCATCTTGCTGTAATGTACATTGTTTATTGTTGTGCCCCTTTCACCATAATGTTTCAGTACTGGACCTTGTGCATCCCAAAAAGCCATAAACATCAGTTTTCCTGCAGATGGTTGGGTCTTGAACTTTGTCTTGCACGGCGAATTTGAGATTTCCATTTCATACTCTGCCATTTACTCTCCAGCTCATAATGATGGATCCATGTTTCGTCACCAGTAATGATCCTGTCCAAGAAGTTGTCCCCTTCATTACTAGCAATCCAAGTATTTTTTGCAGATGTCCAAGTGCATTTGTTTATGCAACTGTGTTAGTTTTTTGGGTCCCATCTTGCACAAACTTAATGAAACCCAAGTCAGTTTTGGATGATTTCGTAGGCAGAACCATGACTTATTTGCAGACAATGTGTCACTTTGTCAATAGCTAATTGCTTGTCTAAGAGAATAATTTCACATGAACGCTCAGTGGTTTCTGCATTTGCGGTGGTAAACAGTCATCAGGCTCCTTCATCATATGTAACATTTGTGCGACCATTTCGGAATTTTCCAGCCCATTTGATGATTCTCTATTGTGGCAAAACACTGTTCCCATACTGTACCAAAAGTTTTCAATGAATTTCGGCCCCTGATATGCCTTATGACCACAAAAAAGCGGATCACTGAATGTTGCTCTACTTTGGTGCAAATAGTCAGTAGAGCAGCCATGATTAACGGTATGGCAGCGGTAACAAAATTAACCTAGCAGCTTGAAAATTGCAAAGAGATAACAACAAATAAACAAAGCATGTGTAATCAATGTAAAATGACAGTACTACCAAAATAAACAAAAATATAACTAAATTGTGGATAATAATTGACTTAACCTCATACTGTCCCACTAATTCAAACTGATCTTAAAACAGTGAAAATTGCCAATTATTTTTACTTGGTCAGAATTGAAATAATGAATAAGAATATGGAGTGGATAACTGAAACTGGTTACCTTATACAAATAAATCACATTGGGAAGTGTTGCAAGATCAGTGTTAATAATCGGTTGCTCCTATTCTTAGAAAACTATTTAAAATTATTGGTTCCATCAATTACTTTTCAAGCTATCACATACTCATTACAGAAAGATAGATAATGACAAAAATTATTTCGTAGATTAAGTGAAGATATTTAGTGGAGTTGTGGCAACACTTTAAGCTGGAGCAGTTACTGAGAAATGCTGTTGTGACAACCATCTTCACAGGGTCAAGACTTAGTATCTTAAAGGGCACAACTCCCATGACTAGCTGCACTTGATGTGCAAAATAAAGGCATTAATTACACTTGTAGACATCAGAAAATGATGAGGCTATAGTTTCTCAAAAGCCAGCTGACAAAAAATCAACTGAAAACATCATAATATGATTAGCTGCAGTATCTCTTAAAAGCATCTCATAGAATTTCAGAAATGTAAAAATCCTTGATGTTAGCAACATCGGCCATGGATTATATCTTAACAGCCTAGGGAAAAATTGCTCATAAAAATACCAATGATAACATCAACAACAGGTATGAAATACCCAAAAGCGAAATCATCTTAAAATGCAACTCTCAAAAAGCACCTCATCTAACATGCACGAGGAAAGAACCTCAGCATTTTTTATGGTGAGTCACACAAGGGAGGTGCAGCGTAAGTCATTTGAAGCATTTCACCTAGGGCAGCCAGATGACAATAGTCAAAAATTTTGTTTGTCCAACCAGCCAGACAAAAGTGCAAAAAGTGTATTTTTCTTGCATATTAACATACAGTCACTAAAAAATAAACTCACGGAAATGGAACAATGGTTGGAAGAATCAAATTGTGATGTTTTGCTAGTAAATGACCACTGGTTAATTCATAGTGAACTTGAATTAAGTGTTTGTAATGAATTGCAGAGGAGACTGAAACAGTGGCAAAATTACAACAAAAACAATCACTGAAAGATTTATTTGATGAAACAGAGAATTTGAAAAGTTTATTGTTATACTTCTGTTCCTATGACATCAAGAACATGTAATCATGGGGGTGTCTTTGTTACTCATCACTCTGGCCTCCACCACTCAAAGATAACTTTTAAACAAATACATATGTTTACTGCTAGAACAGTTTCCAAACATTACAATTTAGTCATTAGTTCTGCAGTGAAATATAAAGTTTAGTTCATTGCTTACACATATCTTAGTTTGGTGTAACTCAGAGTAATCTGCTTTCTGCTGCTGCTGTGGAATTCATCGTCATGATCCATTTCAACTGCAAACTGGACCTAGTTACGTGAATTCCATGAAATAATCCAGGTACCAAGTTGTTTTATAGTGGTTTATTAATGATAAGCTGCACAACTTCTTGTTGGTGGTAGCCCACTCCACATAACAGGCTACATACCTACAAAACCACTTAGTACAACAGTTATATTATTACTCTGGCATGCAACACAGTGATCACGTCTGTGGACTGTCTCCAACTGCGTCTCCTCTGAGCCTTCTGCTCCCCCTATTTATATGTTCTTAACAATGAAGTTAACAAAACTATAGTGCAAATTTATAAAATTAACAATTAAAAGTTCAAAGTTATTATGAATGACTATAGACAAAACCTTTTGTATTTTATGCCCAATATGAGGTATACAATATAAAAGATTTTTAAATAAGATATATATCACATTAAACTAAATAGTGAAAAACAACAATGCCAACCTAATTTTTCTTAATTATGACTTAATTAGTGAATGAAAAATAATGCTAGCATATATTGGATGAACATGACATATAAGTAAACAAATGAAATAATAAATTTTATGAAATTTAATGTATTATACAAAATCACTTGTTTTGTGCAAGTGCACTAGATACGGTTGGAATTATGAAACTTTCAGTAAATTGTCTCTTCAGAGAGTATTTCATTAGGGCAGCAAAAAAGGAATGTAAAACAAGGGGTTGTTTTATTTCCTGCACCTTATTGATACCAATTAGCAACATGTTAGTGTAGAACAAATGTGAAACACGGTAGTATTTCAATTCTTATAAAAGAAAAAAATTAGAATATGAAGTAATAGATGTAAGTTTTCTCTATATAGAACCAGATTTTGAAGTCTCAGCAATAATGATACCAAGTCAAGAAATAATAGTTATATCAGTGTACCAATCTCCTAGTAATAACACAGAATTATTCATAGAAAATCTCAAGAAATTGATAATAATGCTTTTAAAATATAAAAATGCAGAGTTGCGATATTAACACAGATACTAGGTATAAGACCTAACATGTGAAGCACCTATTAGACATATTAAGATCATTAAACCTGTTGTTGTTGTTGTTGTTGTTGTTGTGGTCTTTGATGCAGCTCTCCATGCTACTATATACTGTGCAAGCTTCTTTATCTCCAAGTAACCACTGCAACCTACATCCCTCTGAATCTGTTAAGTGTATTCATGCCTTACTCTTCCTCTATGATTTTTACCCTCAGTGCTTCTCTCCAATACTAAATTGATGATCCATCTATGCCTCGGAACATGTCCTACCAATCCCAGCTTCTATTCAGGTTGTGCCACAAGTTCCTCTTGTCCCCAATTCTATTCTGTAACTCCCCATTAGTTACATGATCTACCAATCTGATCTTCAGCATTCTTCTGTAGCACCACATTTCAAAATCTTCTATTCTCTTCTTGTCTAAACTATTTATTGTCCATGTTTCACTTCCATACATGGCTACACTCCATACAAATACTTTCAGAAAAGACTTCCTGACACTTAAATCTATACTCGATGTTAACAAATTTCTCTTTTTCAGAAACACTTTCCTTCACATTGCCAATCTACATTTTATATCCTCTCTACTTCAACCATCATCAGTTACTTTGCTCCCCAAACAGCTAACCTCATCTACTACTTTAAGTGTCTGATTTCCTAATCTAATTCCCTGATTTAATTCGACCACATTCCATTATCCTCATTTTGCTTTTGTTGATGTTCATCTTATATCCTCATTTCAAGATACTGTCCATTCTCTTCAACTGTTCTTCCAGGACCTTTGCTGTCTCTGGCAGAATTACAAGGTCATTGGCAAACCTCACAATTTTTATTTCTTCTCCATGGATTTTAATTCCTATTCCAAATTTTTCTTTTGTTTCCATTACTGCTTGCTCAATATACAGATTGAACAACACCGGGGACAGGCTGTAACCTTGTTCCACTCCCTTCTCAAGCACTGCTTCCCTTTCGTGCCCCTCGACTCTTATAATTGTCATCTGGTTTCTGTACAAATTGTAAACAGCCTTTTTCTCCCTGTATTTGACCCCTGCCACCTTCAGAATTTGAAAAAGAGTATTCCAATCTATAAATGCTATAAATGTAAGTTTGCCTTTCCTTAATCTATCTTCTAAGATAAGTCCTAGGGTCAGTATAGCCTCACATGCTCCAACATTTCTACAGAATCCAATTTGATCTTCCCCGAGGTTGGCTTATACCATTTTTTCCATTCGTCTGTAAAGAATTCATGCTAGTATTTCGCAGGTGTGACTTATTAAATGGATAGTTTGGTAATTTTCACACTTGTCAACACTTGCTTTCTTTGAGATTGGAGTTATTGTATTCTTCTTGAAGTCTGAGGGTATTTCACCTGCCTCATACATCTTGCTCACCAGATGGTAGAGTTTTGTTAGGGCTGGCTCTCCCAAGCCTATTGGTAGTTCTAACGCATGTTGTCTACTCCCGGGGCCTTGTTTCAACTTAGGTCTTTCAGTGCTCTGTCAAACTCTTCATACAGTATCATGTCTCCCATTTCATCTTCACCTATGTTCTTTTCCATTTCTAATATTGCCTTCATGTGCATCATCCTTGCATAGACCCTCTATATACTCCTTCCATCTTCCATTCTTTGCTTAGAACTAGTTTTCCATCTGAGCTCTTGATATTCATACAGGTGGTTCCCATTTCTCCAAAGGTCTCTTTAGTTTTACTTTAGGCAGTATCTATCTTACCCCTAGTGATATATGCCTCTACACCCTTACATTTGTCCTCTAGCGATTTTGCACTTCCTGTCGATCTCATTTTTTAGACGTTTGTATTCCTTTTTGTTTGCTTCGATTACTGCATTTTTATATTTTCTCCTTTCAATTAAATTCAATATCTCTTCTGTTATCCAAGGATTTCTACTAGCCTTCATCTTTTTACCTACTTGATCCTCTGCTGCCTTCACTAATTCATCGCTCAAATCTGGCCATTCACCTCCTTCTGTATTTATTTTCCCTGTTCTTGTCAATTGTTCCCTAGTGCTTTCTCTGAAACTCTCTGCGACCTCTGATTCTTTCAGTTTATCCAGGTTCCATCTCCTTAAATTCCCACCTTTTTGCAGTTTATTCAGTTTTAATCTATAGTTCATAACCAATAGATTGTGGTCAGAGTCCACATCTGTCCCTGGAAATGTCTTACAATTTAAAACCTGGTTCCTAAATCTCTGTCTTACCACTATATAATCTATCTGAAACCTTCTGGTGTCTAGAGCCCTCTTCCACATATACAGCCTTCTTTCATGATTCTTAAACCACGTGTTAGCTATGATTAAGTTATACTCTGTGCAGAATTCTACTAAATGGCTTCCTCTTGCATTCTGTAATCCGATTTCATTCCTTAACCTCATTCCATATTCACCTATTACTTTTTCCTTCTCTTCCTTTTCCTACTATAAAATTCCAGTCCCCCACAACTTAAATATTCGTCTCCCTTCACTTTCTGAATAATTTCTTTTATCTCGTCAATCATTTCTTCAACCTTTTCATCTGCAGAGCTAGTTGGCATATAAACTTGTTACAGTGTGGTAGGCATGGTGTCATGTATATCTTTGCACAATAATGCGTTCACTATGCTGTTCATAGTAGCTTACCCATGCTTCCATTTCTTTATTCATTATTAAACCTACTCCTACATTAGCCCTATTTGATTTTGTCTTTATAAACCCGTATTCACCTAACCAGAAGTCTTGTTCCTCCTGCCACCGAACTTCACTGATTCCCACTATATCTAATTTTAACCTATCTATTCCCCTATTTAAATTTTCTAATGTACCTGCCTGATTAAGGGATCTGACATTCCACGTTCCGATCCGTAGAACACGTTTTCTTTCTCCTGATAATTACGTCCTCCTGAGTAGTCCCCACCCAGAGATGCAAATGGTGGATTATTTTACCTCCAGAATATTTTACCCAAGAGAACGTCATCATCGCTTAACCGTGCAGTTAAACTGCATGTCCTCAGGAAAAATTATGGCTGAATTTTTCCTTGCTTTCAGCCATTCACAGTACCAGCAGAGCAAGGCTATTTTGGTTAATGTTACATGGCCAGATCAGTCAATCATCCAGACTGTTGCCACTGGAACAACTTAAAAGTCTTCTGCCCCTCTCCAGGAACCACACATTTGTCTGGCCTCTCAAGAGATACCCCTCTGTTGTTGCTGCACCTATGGTATGGCTATTTGTATCACTGAGGCATGCAAGTCTCCCCACCAATGGCAAGGTTCATGGGAGGACTTCCACTGTCTAAATGACAAACCCACCAGGGTCAGTGCTTGCTTAGATAACGTAATATGCAACTTTCAGC
This sequence comes from Schistocerca serialis cubense, assembly GCF_023864345.2. Taxonomy (NCBI): domain Eukaryota; kingdom Metazoa; phylum Arthropoda; class Insecta; order Orthoptera; family Acrididae; genus Schistocerca; species Schistocerca serialis. The sequence continues at coordinate 876,705,082 of NC_064639.1, forward strand.
CAAATAAAACTGAATTTGCTACCGTAAACCTCAGGATATGAGATCATACAGGTTTATGGCTTAGGCACCCTATAAGCAACAAAACAGACAGTTCTTCAACTGAACCAGGAAGAGTAATCAGGCCAATTAATGGACATAAATTGAATCAGTTAAAAACCAAACCTTAATCACATAAACTGGGAGACAGTACTTACTAATGATATGTTTGCCAATGATTAAACACAGAAATTTTTAGGATTATTAGTAGAAAATCTTGACTCATGTCATCCCAAATATCGCAGAAAACCTCCAAAGCAGAACTGGAGTAATAAACTGCAAGAAATGAGAAAGTGGTACATGCCACAAATGTGCAAACATAGGGAAGAAATGATGGTGCCCTATGACAGATTGCAACAGAATCAGGCTGAAAAGGAAGTGTACATAGCAGCAAGAAGGGTGTATAGATCAGAAATTGGAGCAGCCAAGAGGAAAGCCAATGACAGTTACATACTCAGTTCGACAAATAAGTGTAAAGCAGCATGGAAAGTTGTCAAAACAGAGATAACTTCCAAAATAAAGACAACAACAGTCCAGTTCAACCAAACACCTTAAATCCACACTTTACCAGTTCTGGCTCAAATAAAAATCTCAGTGAAGATGCAAACAAAGCTGTAGTTTTGCTTCCATCTCTAGACAGTAAGCAACAAGACAAGTTCTGCTAGACTCGAGTATCCTACAGACAGGTTAGTGAAGCAACTGCCAAACTTAGTAACTCAAAAGCAGAAGACTTCTATGGACTTTCAAATCATCTAATAAAAAATATAAAGAAAGAAATTCGACTGCTACTAACCAAAATCATCAAGCAAATGCTACATGAAGGAATCTTCCCAGATTGCCTAAAATTACTATAGTATCCCCTGCCCTCAAGAAAGGTGATGAAGCATCTCTTGATAACTATCATCCCATCTCACTCATACCAGTCACGTAAAAATTATAGAATACTGCACGCACATACAGATGAACCAGCACTTTGAGCAAAATAATCTACTTAGCTCATCACAATATGCATTCAGATTTCATTTCTCCACTGTAAAAGCAGTTGAGACTATCATCACAAAATTACGTGATTCTTTTGAGACTAAGAAACAGTCTGTGCAACTCTTCTAGATTTGAGGAAAGCTTTTAACACTGTCTCCCATAGTATACTTATAAAAAAGCTCCAATACTATGGAGCTGGAGAGGAAGCTCTTCACCTCATTGAGTCATACCTAAGTAACAGAAAGCAGGTGGCAACTATAAACAGCCAGAAGTCAGACTCATTACCTATTACAAAGGGTGTTCCAAAGGGCTCAGTACTGGGTCCATTCCTGTTAATTATGTGTGTATGTGTGTGTGTGTGTGTGTGTGTGTGTGTGTGTGTGTGTGTGTGTGTGTGTGTGTGTGTGTGTCTATAACTTACCTTCTTTTTGCCTGGCCAGGCAGTACTGTATGCAGATAATACACCTCTAATCACACAAGTTGATGATACAGAGGAGTTGCGACATAATGTAAGCACAGCTATGGACCGATGCACTAACTGGTTCCATGCAAATTATTTACAGATTAATAACAATAAAACTGAGGATATTGTTTTCAATTTAAGTGTCTCCAATGAACATCAAAAAATAATTAATCAAACTCTTAGGTTTCCACATAGATTGGAAACTAAGCTGGGCGAGTCATACAGAAAACTTATGCTCAAAACATTCTCAAGTAATTTATCTGTTGAACAAAGTGAGGAATAATGTAAATAAAATTCTACCAGTACATGCAAATTTTGCATTTCTTCACTTCCACTTTACCCATGGAAACCTTTTATGCCATAATTGCCCCAGCTCAAAAACTGAATTCAAGTTGCAAAAATAGGCTTCAGATGTACATCAGCACTGATTCCAAGAGAATCCTGTAAAGACCACTTCAAAGAGCTCAACATTATGTCAGTCCCAAGCCTCTATATGTAATGTTGCCTTCTCAGTGTTACAAAGAACTTAAATAATTTTAACATTAAGATATCTGTACATCATCACAACACATGAACTGGACAATCAATTGACATACCCTACAATAGGTAGCAAAGGTTCACAACTGCCACAAGTATCTAGGCCCCAATTTTTCAATAGATTACCAAAAGCTCCACATTCTGTTCACTATAATACATCCAAGAACGTTGTAGCAGAATGGTTTAAGAAGGAAGCATACTACTCCCTGAAAGAATATGAGCAATTAGAGTTATGTGACAGAAGGTTCTGACTACTGTCACATAAAGTGGTAATAAATTACTAGTTAAAAGTTTTTTACATACATAATTCTCCCATTATATGTAATAATGTATCACTTATGTAAATATCTTGAAATTTTTATGTTCTTTGTGTACCTTCGTTTTGTATGTAAATAATTAAGCCAATAACATGTAAAATGTTTGATAGTGGATAAATTCAAATAAATTCAGTGGAACGAAGGTAAGGTGATGAAGGAGGCCAGGCAAATAACCATGCTAGCACAAATATAGTATTGCATTCTCTTATTCAGTAGACCATTTTCCAACATGTTTATGCATGTGGAGAGGCACTGTGTCTCTGTAAACTTGCCTGTCATGGCAGATGTATCAAGAGTCCCATTTCTGTCATGTTTCTCATGTAAGGAAACTGTCCTAGTGACAAGGAAAATCCAGTACCTAATGGATTTCAATGAAGACAATATATGAGGGGAAATCATAAAGTTTTAATTATCAATATTATGAAAAGGAAAGTTGCTGAGTCACAGATAGGCACAACAAAAAGACTCTCACAATTATAGCTTACACACACACACACACACACACACACACACACACACACACACACCTGCACTCTCAGGAAACTGAAACCACACTGCGCGAGCAGCAGCAGAGGTGTATGATGGGAGTGGTGACTTGGTAAGGGAGGAGACTGGGGGGGGGGGGGGGGGGGGGATTGATTGATTGATTGATTTCTTTATTAATCCATGCAACAATTTACATTGGGTGGGTTTTGTCAGCAAAATCATAGACAATACAATATACCTACAATTATACACATAAAATTGGTATTTACACGCATTTTTGAGGTATCTTAAATTAGTTTTATATCCTTATGTAATTTGTAATTTTCTTATAGTACTGTACAATTCTGGATTTCATATTATAATAATTTCCTCATGTATTACAATGCAGGCTACTTTAATTACACTACATGTTTTAATTCAGATAGTCTGTTACTGCGTAATAACTTTTATTTGATAAAAAATTTTTTAGTTTTGTTTTGAACTGTCCAATTGTGTCAATATCTTTTACTTTTTGGGGTAATTTATTATATAATTTAATGGCATTGTAGAACAAGCTCTGTTGAGTTTTAACTTTATTTTTCCTCTCTAGATGCAGATTGTATTGGTTTCTAGTTTCATAGCTGTGGGGTGGCAGACAGTGAAGTGCTGCAGATTAGACAGAGGACAGGAGAGCAATGGGGAGGGGAGGGGCGGGAGTGGGGGGTGGGGGGAAGTAGCGGAAAGGGAGAGAAATAAAAAGACTGGGTGTGGCGGTGGAATGATGGCTGTGTAGTACTGGAATGGGAACAGGGTAGGGGCTGGATGGGTGAGGACAGTGACTAACGAAGGTTGAGGCCAGGAGGGTTACGGGAACATAGGACGTATTGCAGGGAAAGTTCCTACCTGTGCAATTCAGAAAAGCTGTTGTTGTTGGGAACGATCCATATGGCACAGGCTGTGGAGCAGTCACTGAAATGAAGGATGTCATATTTGGCAGCGTGTTCAGCAACAGGGTGATCAATTTGTTCCTTGTCCACAGTTTGTCGGTGGCCATTCATGTGGACAGACAGCTTGTTGGTTGTCATGCCTACATAGAATGCAGCACAGTGGTAGCAGCTTAGCTAGTAAATCACATAACAGATTTCACATGTTTCATGTGATGGTGCATGTGGGAACTTTCCCTGCAATACATCCTACGTTTGTGACGAAGCAAGCTGGGATATTTTTAACTTCCCTTTTTGTTTTGTCATCTGCCTCCTTAAAATTCATTCTTACAATTTTAACTAATCACCATTAACATATGCAAGTGTAATCTGCATTTTCATAAAAGAGAAAGGTTGGCCCTCAATTTTAAAGAATATAACACCAGACCCAATTTTGTGCTTAGTTTTATGTATGTAATTGATTCTGTAATTTATTTCGACTATTCCTAGTTAGTATTTTTTGTTATAGGCTGAAATCAATAATTGTTTCATAACATAAATTCTATTGTTGACATATAAACAAATATAAATTCTGTAATAACTGGAAATATTTGGAAGACGAAATACTAGTAATCTTAAAGTATTTATTTGGCTCTCTTTGAAAACATGTTAGCAAAGCCACCCATTAATTAATTCCAAGGTAGTTAACAATTTTGTCAAAAGTATTGTTTGCGTAACAATATCAGCTAATTTCATCATTTAAACAACTAATTCAGCGTAATGCTTGTAGTAGATGAAACTGTTAAAAAGAACAAATTCTTCAATGTATTCAGTTAATTTAATGAGTTAAGCTTTAATTGTAATTTCTGTAAATCTAACTTTGAACAATGTTTAGCTTCAGTACCTATCTATTGTTGTGATGATATATAAGGGCCCGGTGTTTGGTTACGAGACAGTCAGTCCACACACAAGTTTCACACGAAGAACCTGTGTTGGTTAGAATGACAACAATGCATCAACTTAACAGTGAAATAAGTGTTACACCAATAGGTCATGTGTTAAACTAGTGTCTGTTCCATATGTACCTGATTATTCCGAAAAAACTGTGAATTATATGTGGTTATGTTTTTACTGCTCATAGATGTTCAACAGGAAACTATTGTAGCAATAGGTGGATGTTCATCTGCAAACTATTAATGAGGCTTATGGGAAGTTACAACAATTGCGCACTGCCCATATATAACTGTGTATTATTGGGGGGTTGTGAAAAGTGAAAGTAAAAGACTGTGAAATGCAAACTCTGCATCTGTCGGGTACATTATTTATAATAGACAGTACTGGACATCCATCTCCTCTTTTTCCAGCCAGTACGTCGACACTGAGGACAACAAATGAATAAATAAAACAAAGTAGGTGAATTGCTACACGTTCCCATGACCCTCCTTACCTCAACCTTCATTAGCCACTGTGCTCACCCACCTAGCCCCTTTCCTGTTCCCATTCCAGAACTACACAGCCGTCATTCCACCACTCCACCCAGTCTTTTTATTTCTCTCCTTTCCTCCCACTCCCCCTCCCCACCCCCCCTCCCCACCTCTCCCCAGCCCTCTGCCTAATCTGCATCACTTCACTGTCCGCCACCCCCACCATACGATCCCTCCCCGTCCCCGCCCCAGTCTCCTCCTTACTCCCACCCAGTCATCACTCCCATCATGCACTGGTGCTGCTGCTCACAGTGTGGTTTCAGTTGCCATATGGTGAGTAGCGACTTGCCTTCTCATAATAGTGTTACATCCCATCCTGGATTTTCCATTGTTTCGGTTTTAATTATCATATTAAAAAAAAAGAGCAGAAAACTGGCCAATGGTGTTATTTACTTATTTATCTATCACAATCTGTGAGATCACTGGTTCAAGTTTGTTGGTCCCCTTTCGGGTCTATTGTTTTTTACCTTTGCCCAGTTCCCATAATCTTTTTTCCCCTTCAACCTATCTAGTTAAAATGACACATGTTCTGATTCACTTGAAAGGCACAAATCTTTGCCTCCTGTTCACTGATTTTCTTGTCTCTTTTGCAGGGTCTACAGTTCCATGGAGAGCCTCACTGCAGTCCCAATACAGTCACCCAATTCAGTTCCTCCATACAGGCACCCAAGTGAAGCTCTAGTCCACAATCTACACATACTACTACTTGTCTGATTATCCTACAGTAACACCTACACATATCACACCTTCCAACACAGACTAGACACTTAAAAATAGAATTTTATAGCATAAGAATGGTGCTGTGATGTGGGGATGCTATTGTGTACCAAGGTAGCAAAATGTACCTGAAAAAATGCACAAAACTATTACCTAACATTATTTTTGGAGCAGATAATTAAAACTTTATAACTACCAACTGCATCTTTTGCCATGTGCTAAAGATTGTTGTTGAGGGGACCATTAATTGTATGATGTGGATGGCTGCTTTAGAATACACTCATGCAACAAACTCAGTGTTTGCTAACATGACCTTGACTAGTCAGCTTGGGTGACATTCTTTGAGAATCCAAAAGTAATATATCTACATTAAGGGTAATCTTAGTGCCTAGTGATATAAAGTTAGAAAGGATACTTATGTGAGGTTTGTTGGGAGTTACAAATTTTACTTCTTTCTATATGCTATTGTACGAATTAAGCTAGCCAAAAACAATACATGTGTCTGTTTACATAACAGCTGGTATACAATGTGTATCATTTCATAGGACATTCTCCCTTTCATAATATATGTTTTTCAATTTCAGGGCTAGCACAGGTGGCAGTTGGAGGGTTCATAGGACAAGCCTTACAGTAGGGACAGTCACAGGGGTAGGAGCCATAGAGTAGGGAAATGGGTGAAGAAGGAGCATAGAATGTGCCCATGATTTTGAGGAGACTGGGTAAGTGTGGGGTAAGTGCAATGAAAAGCTATTCTATGTGTGGTGGGCAAAATGTCAGACAGAAAGGACCTCCTTTCAGGGCATGTTTTTAAGAAGTCAAAGACTTGTCAAAGTACCTGATTAACACATTTAAGAATAGGATAGTTCTAAGTGACAGGAGGTGGCATTTGAGGCAAATGTTTTTGTGCAGATGCAAACTCTTCACAGCATTCTCATCTCAGCCTTCATTGGGTGTAATTACTCCACCAGCTTAATTCAAAAGCAGATTCTGGGAACATTACATCCAATTCCACTACTGCTGATCCCTCCAAAAAAACTTAGGAGTATACCTCTTGTCACTTAGTAGCATCCTGGTCTTGAATGTACTAATCGTCTGCTTCAAGAATACTGTGACTTTGCTCACTCGCCAAGTCTCTACAGTATCCTAGTCAGACTTCATGCTCCTACTGACCCTTTTCCCTACCTTATGGCTCCTACCCTTGTGACCATTGCTGCTGTAAGACTTGCATGATGCTCCCTCCTAGCACCACCTATTCCAGCCCTATAACTGGCAAAACATATACTATAAAAGGAAGGCCACCTGTGAAACAACATATCATGTACCAGCTATTATGTAAGCACTGTTTGGCCTTCTAAATTGGTGTGATTACCTCAAAGTTATCAGTCATGGTGAATGGGCCCAGACAGGGGGAGTATACTGGCAACACACAATATCCTGTTGCAGAGAGTATGATCTACAATATGACAGTTGTGGTCTTGGTGTCTGTTTCATCACAAGTGCCATTTGGATTCTTCTCCCTGACACTAAAGTGCGCGTCATTTATGTTGGCGGCTGAGTTTGGGTTCGTTCTGCGCATCTGACATCACAAAACACAGTCAGCCAATGAACAGAGAATGACGTTGCCATATCTAGATTGCCGTGCAGAGCATGAATGAGTGTTTTAGAAACGTTCAGTCATAAATAAAGTAATAGAACAAAAGCAGTGTCTTGATAGCAGACTTTCTTTTACAGAAAGTTTGGAAATAGCATTCTTTATACTAATTGCTTCACATTCTATTAATTAATTAAACCAAACAAGCAATAAGCCTCCTAATTCAGGCGATAGCAAGGAAAGGTGTTTGTATCAATCTCACGAACCGCTTTTTCGCAATAAAGAACAGCGGTAATTGTTTATTTCCTATTGTGCTTCGATGAAGCGTGAGTAATTCATAGTCATACCAACAGTGTTTGTCAGTATTTTGTGTGACGTGTTAGTCCTCATGGCGTACTATAATCAGACGAGCTGCGTTAGCGTAACGGTTAAGGTGTTGGGCTTCTACGTGAAAGGTTAACAGTTCAAAACCTTGTGTGGTACTTAATATTTTCATTATTTAAAAACAATATCGAAGTGCCTTACTTCACGAATTATATTCGTTTGAATGCAATTTTTTGAAACTTCTAGTGCTTTGTCTCTTCATTAACCCTTTCCCTGCTGCAGACACGTGCTCCCCCCATTCCGCGCTGTGCGTGATTTTGTCATCACTGCACTTATCATGCGATTTCACAAAAAGTACTTGGCCCAAAAATTTGATTTTTTCACGTCTTCTTGACTGATACCTTCCCCCATAAATGACTTAATTTTGTTTCGATGTTCAACGCAGTTATTGTGCAGCATTAAATGTAGTAAACCACTGCACGAAATTTTGAAGAGTTTGCAGAGGTGGAAGTCCATAGCGTATACTTTCCATATGGTCGATTTTAGTTGCCACTATGTTGAGAATGAAATGTATATGTGCCATACCTTCAATTGAATGAAGTGCTTTAAAAAAAGCCAAACACGTCTGGTGTAAATAAAACTTTTGTTACAGTCGTTAAAGACGGAATATTTCTCAATATTACATACGACACCTATGTGGTACATAAATGAGATATTGTTATACAGTAAATTTTATATGAAATTTAGGTATCTTGTCCACATTTCATTCTCAACATCGTGGCAACTAAAATCGACCATACGGAAAGTATACTCTATGGACTTTTACCTCTGCAAACTCTTCAAAATTTCTTCCAATGGTTTACTATTTGGGGGGAAGGTATCAGTCAATAAGATGTGTAAAAATCAAATTTTTGGGCCAAATAGTTTTTGTGGAATCGAATGATAAGTGTGTCAAAGCAGTCGGAACACGGTGTGTCTGCACAGGCGAGCAGTGCAGTGACAAAATCGCGCACAGCGCGGAATGCAGGGAGCACGTCTTTGTAGCAGCGAAAGGGTTAATGCGGCCTTGGTGGCTTTACTTCATGAACTGCGCGCTCCCCCCTAAACATAAGCTTGCGAACTATGCTATACTATGGCGCTGCTTCTATTGGCGCGTGCGTCATGTGCAACTGGCAACGCAGCAATCTCCCGTGTCTGGGCGGGCATGCGCGAGCCGCCAAGATAAAAGAATTCAACTATAGTTTCTCAGAGCTCCACAGGAGGGAACTGGTGTTACAACATTTCCTCAGTTCTCAGCATGCAACTGGCCTTAATTTACATCAGTTTCTTCAGTTTCAGCATTTCTTCTCAATAACTATTCATTTCTTTGATCTCTTTCAGTTTTCTACACCTTTTGTTTTCTGAACTGTCATTTTCCCCTGCCCTCCCATCTCTACCACAAATAATTCACTTAGCTTTATACACTAATTAACTCTTGCACAGTGTTTTCTCAGTAACTGCTGTCTTGCTTATTATTCTTATCTTCCATCTCCAAGCTCTCAGGTTTCCAAATCTTGTTTGATGCAGTTCTTAACAATTAATCTTTCCTTCTCATCCTGTCCAGTAAGTTTACCCTGAACCAGGGTTCTGGGTGACTTTTCCATAGGTCTCCCCATTTCTTAAACCTTGCCAGTCCTTTTCATTTGTCCATCTTCCTTCGCCTTTAGTCCTTCTGCTGGAAGAAGGAGCCACTGGCTTCAAAAGCTTTTACGTTTTCTTAACTTTTATATGTGTTTTCCACTGCTGCCAATTGTTGACAAGATTTTTTATCCATCCAATTATAAAATAGTGATTGTAAATCATAGGTTAAATATTTCCCATTACTTAAAAGAAGTACTGCACAGCAAACAGACATATGATATGTTCCTTTACAAGGCAACAAAAAGAAATTAAACCAGCATAACAATCAAACCTTGTGTTCTTTATGAGAAAGCACATGCATGCACACATACAATGCAGCCTCCTCCCTTCCCTGCTCCTCTATTCTCCCTGAACACAAAGCTGATAGCTGAGCTACAGTATTCAAAACCTTCTTCATGTTCCTATATGCTGCTAACTCCATTTTCTATGGCAGGGATTTCAAAATTTTTTCTCTTATGGAACACTTTGAGAATCCTGATACTTTGACAGAACACTGAGAACTCTGTTAGTTTGATGGAAAACCTTGCTTATTTTGAAGGTTAAGAAAATAGGAAGAATTTGTTCTACTCAGTGATTACTTCAATTTTAAATGAGATAAACTGTTAAAAAATCATGTCATTAGTAGTTTTTCCCTGAGCACTTATTCAATTTCTGGAGAACACTGTTATGTCATGGAGCATAGTTGGAAAAACTATGCCTTATGGTGAATCCTTATGTCAAGCATATGTACTTTTCATTATAGCTACTGTTGAAATAAAAGTCATCACTCACCATCAGAAAAGATACCAAGGGATATAATTTCCTCTGGAGGAAATCCAAAATCAGCAAGCCACAGATGTACAACATTCATTATCGCTCTAATTGCAGCCAGAGACAGATGATGGTGTGCCTTTGACTTCTTATTGTTGTTCTGTGAATGAATGTATTTACATATCAATGAATTGCACCAACACTGTCATAAGTCAGTGAACATTTTTAGTTGCTTTACTTAATATACAGTTAAGGTAAAAATTATAACTGAAGTAAATGTAACAAACACCACATGTTTAGTTGAGAAGATTAAAATCATCACTGCTTTCAGACAATGTCCCATAGAGGTAACAAACTGTAAACACACACATACACACACACACACACACACACACAACACAACACAACACACACACAACTGCATGATGGGGAGGGTTGAAGAGGAGCTGCCTTGGCACAAGCGAAGTGGAGGAGTAGAGTGGAGAAGGAGTGGTTTAATTGTAAAATAAAGGTGGCAGAGGGGGACTGCAGAGAGAGAAGTGTGGATTTTGATAAATAAATATACAGATGGGTAAAGCAAGCGTGTTGTCGGTGGAGGGGGCTGGGAGAGTGGGGAGTAGATGTGGATGTGGGACAATTTATTTATTTTCTGTCCATATAACAAAAAGTTTTTGGACATTGTCAGGAAAATTTAGCTTACATTACACATATACAGTAAAATATTTACAGTCTTTCATAACATCATATGGATCAGACACATGTCTGTACACACTATTTTTCAAAAGGGCACTAAAAGTAGGTTCCTCTAGAGTGTAACACAATTTAGCTTATATTTATAATAGTACAGTACACATAATACAGTGTATAATTACATTCTTTCATACCACTGATAGATCAGAGACATTGTCTATATACACTGTTTTCCAAGATGGCACTACAACTTTAAGTCCTCTATAAAGTAACAACACTCATCTATTAATAATTGCTTGAGTCTACTCTTAAGCATATTTAGATTTGCTTTCTTGAGTTCACAGGGTAGTGCATTGTAGAAAATTGCTCCCATTCTATGTGGGCTGTGGTCCGTTGCCTTTTTATTGGTCACAATTCTATGAAAATTTTCCCTTCTCTGTGTATCATAGTTGTGTACATTACTGTTTGTCATATTAAATTCAGGATTTTGTTTCACAAACATGACTGTCTGCAGTATATATACATGGAGTACACAATAAGAATTTTATATTTTCTAAAGATGTCTCTGCAAGCAAGACTCTCTCTTCTTCACCTTGGCTACCATTCTTACTGCCTTTTTTTGTAATCTAAAAAGTCTATCTATATGAACTGCTGATGCCCCTCCCCTCAATACCATACTGAAGGTGCAGATGAATCAACCGAAAATATATTTGCCTTAAAGTATCATGGTCCAAGAAGGCTGAGACCCGTTTCAGTAGACACACATTTCTACTGATTTTCTTGCAAGTATTATCTACATGTTCTTTCCATGATAAGTGTTCATCAACAACGATGTCCAAAAGTTTTTGTGAATTTGCATATGCAAGACCCAATGGGGATGTAAATACAGTACCAGTTACGGCAGCATTATAACTGAGGATGGACTTCATTATTACCATTTTGTCTTTATTTACAAGAAGCTTGTTTGCTGTAAGGTATGCGGACAGAGTATTGAAACTGATCTCATTACTGTTAGCTGCAGACTGCATATCACTGCTACAGCTGATGAAGGAGATGTCATTGGCATAGCTTACAACCATGCAATTTTGGGATTCAAATAAGTTATTTACATATACGAGGAACAGAAAAGGCCATAGTATGCTTCCTTAAGGCACGCCACATTGAAGTGTCCTGAAGGTTGACTTGGTTGTTAGGAGCTGCTCATTATTTTTATAAGTTAGCTTTACACACTGTTTCCTGTCTTTCAAATAGAAGGTAAGTGGAATGAGAATGCTACGGTAGCTCAGTTGGTAGAGCACTTGCCCGTGAAAGGCAAAGGTCCCGAGTTCGAGTCTCGGTCGGGCACACAGTTTTAATCTGCCAGGAAGTTTCAGGAGGTAAGTGGTTTCAAGGCTAGTTCTCTCAACCCGCACTCTTCTAGCTTATACAGAAGAAAGGTATGATTCACAGTATCAAAGGCTTTACTCATATCTAGGAAAGTGTCTATTACCTTGTCACTTTTGTCCAGCTTATTTAATATTTCATGTATAAAAGATGCTACTGTTGTTGTAGTAAATCTCCTTTTTCTAAATCCATGTTGTAGGTTGTTTAACAGATTGTGTTTGGTGAAATATGATTCAACTTGATTTAATATTACTCTCTCTAACAATATGCCTAGTTCTGAGGTTAATGATATTGGCCTGTAGTTTTTAGTGTAAGTTTTTAATCCCTTTTTATGCACTGGTATAATTTCAGTAATTTTCAAAAGGTCAGGGAATACAACATTATTTATCAAGTGAGTCAGGGGTTTCACTAATTCATCCCTGCATTCCTTTAGAAGTTTAGGTGAAATGTCATCCCAGCCACAAGACATTTTTGGTTGAAGTGCTGATATGATTGCCTGGACGTCCCTCTCAGTAATGCCGTGGATATAAAAGGACTGGCTAGATTTTCCAAGACTAAAAATTTGTGGCTTGACATGAACTTCATTTGTATCAATTGTACTGAACTTTTGTATAAATTTCTCACACACTTCTTTTGGGCCATTTATTTCTTCACCATTTTCCTTTAATGTTATGTTGCTGTGTTCACTGGAATTCTGTTTCCCACTTTTCTTTATGCATTACTTTCCAGGCAGTTTTACTGATACAGCTAGAGTTCCTTATTTCAGAGGTATATTTCTGTGCTCTTAGGTTAGTCAAGGACTCTCTGTATGTTTTTCTGAGCAGTTTGTATTTTGTTGAGAAATATTGTAGTTTAGTATCTCTAAAAAGTATATAGCAATCTTTCATTTTCTCCCTCAGTTCAATAATTTCAGAAGGGAGTTTCTTGGCTTTATGGTTTACAGCTTTATATACTTTTTTAACTAAAGGACATGTTTCATTTAAAGTGTTGCTGAATAAATTACAGAAATACTCCCACTTTTCATTCGCTTGAGTTGCATTGTAGACTGGTTCCCATTTTTCATTCCCTAGTGCCATCTTAAGTTTAGAATAATTAAATTTTCTTTTATATATAACTGTATCACTTTCAGTTACATCTATGTTCCCTACATCAATTTCCATAGTAAGGGCTCTGTGATCACAAATGTAGTTTTCTAAGGTGTTTACATTTACTTTCTCTTTTCCTACATTTGTGAGAACATGGTCAATACATGTCTTCGTATTTGCAGTGACTCTTGTAGGTTCTGAGTTCATTTGTTTAAAGTTATAACACTGTAATACATCCATATAGTGTAAATAATTAACGCTATTATTTATTGAGTCTGTGTTGATGCCTCCAACAAGCAACAAGTGTTGTTTATACACTGCTGTCCCCTCCAGCAAGTCCTCTAGGCAATTTAGAAACTCTTCTGTGTTACTTCCAGGTGACATATACAGTGCTGCTATAATAAGGCTGTTGTTTCCATACTTTAGGTTTACTGCTGCAACCTCAAATACCATTTCAGTACTCAGATCATCTATCCATTTCAATTTTTCACATTTTACATCATTTCTACTATAAATGCCTACCCCACCACTTTTGTGTGTCTTTCTGCAGTACAAGTTTATAAGTTCGTAATTTTTTAGCCCATAACCATATGATTCCTCTTCCTTGGATCCCAATTCACTCACTAGGAAGAGGTGTGGCTTAGTTTCATTTAGGTAAACACTCAGCTGCTCTGCTTTATTTGTTACATACTGGACATTCTGATATGCAAGGGTTAATTTATTATGCTTTCCTCTTAACAAACATCACTGTTTACTTTTTGACTGAGAATTCTGTTTAATTCATCTTTTTCATTGATAATTTCCCATATTTTGTCACACAAGAATTTTTTTGCCTTCAAAATCTAGGTGCATACCATGTCTGGTATGTAGGCTTCTGTTCAGTTTGCCTATATCTAATATTTTACATTTGCCAAAAAGAGCACACATTTGTTTCATTTTAATGTTTGTTTTTCGAATCAACTTATTTACACATGAATTGTACATGAGATCATACCTGTGAGGCAGCGTTGTAATAATGGTGTTTTGTGATTTATTTGCTTCTAGGAAGTTTTCCAGGCTTGCTAGGTAATTTCACTCTTCATTTCTTGCGATGTCATTGGCACCAGCTATACACACTACATATTCATTCTCTTCTTTCTTGTTTCCCTCCAGGTCAACATCAGTAACAGATTTCGTACTTGCACCTGGTTTCACTATGCCTATTCCTTGGATATCTTTGTAATTGTCCTGTAAAACACTTGCTCAATTTCTGCCATGGCTGTCTGTTAATAAGAGAACATTGTACCTTTTTTCGATCATATTTTTTACCGTTTTTTGGTTTGTTTCTCCACTGCATAGTTTACGAAATTCATTTTCGCCACATTTCACACTTTCACTATTGGTTTCTGGTAAGAGCTGAGGGACTTTTGGATCTTAAGGCCACAAGGATTTTGGGATCAAAGGATGTATTGGAAGGATGATTCCAGTCTACATAAATCAAATAAGGACTCCACAGATTGTAACTCATATGTGTCAATAAATTAACTTAATGGTATGACTTAGGTTGAGGAGTGACCACTGTGCAGCCATCTATGTGCTTGCAGTGTAAGGGTACTGTATCAACTGTGATGCCAAATTCTTTTGGGGGCTGACATTATTTGAGTAGTAAGGATCAGGTTAAATTAATGGTACACATAAGCAGAGTGTTGGAAGTAGCTGAATTAAAAATGGAAGCAACACACCAGGAGAATGAAACCAAAATTATGGTAATGCAGATAAGCTCTCCTGACACCACACAAAGCAAGGCTCAAGAAGATAGAATATGTACAAAAAGAGGGACTTAAACCAACAAACACAGGTGTTGTGGCATGTGATCCAGAAGTGGAATTTATAAAAACGTTCTGTTTAACAATTTCATCCTGAAAGGTTGGTTACACCCAGTTGTATTTTTATGAAGCTTCAAAGGTACTATGAACAAATGCAGGTGTTGTGGCTTGTGATCCAGAAGTGGAATTTATAAAAACATTCTGTTTAACAATTTCATCCTGAATGGTTGGTTACGCCGAGTTGTATTTTTATGAAGCTTCAGAGGTACTATGAGCTGTGTGTGGCCTGAAGCATAAAAGAGTTGCTTCACCATCAGATTGCTAGAAGAGGAAGCGGTGAACTGAAGTGTGTGACTAGAAAATAAGTTCATGTACAAAAAACGTGAAAACATTTTCGCATTAAGTACAGGTCACACAGCCAACAGGAAGGAACAATAGAAATAGTTACTTACTAATCACACAACAGAAAAGAAGATTGCAATTTTATGGATTTTTTGGACAAGGATCTGGAATAGATCAATTATTTAGAAAGTACCTTTGAGGAAACCAAGCTCATACAATAGATAATAAGAAAACTGTCATCTATCTGCAGAATCAATTATCATGTATGACTGCTGAATCAGTATCAGGCACATAGAATATAATCATAAACTGAGAAAGGAGAATTTGGACACCAAGCATGAAATGATGAGAGCCTTGAGAACTGGAGGCAGGAAGAATCGAATTGATACAGAACATGGCCAAAAATTTAATAAGTGGGAGAAGAGAGGGAGACAAAATAGTGGACCTCCTAATTACTGGTGCTCATGATGTGGAGGTTTGAAACACACTGAGCAGTGACAATTCGTACATAGAGAAGAACTCTACAGAAAAGAACTCAAAAACAATTGATAGTTACATGAAAATCTAGAAAACATAGTTTAATTATAGCACTATCCTACCTGAAATGAAAGCAAAAGTGAGTCAGGCTTCTCTCCCAGTAGTGACAGAATTGAGTGACATGGTGTTGAACAATGACAGGTATGCAGCAAGGATTTCTCACCAGTGCACAGAGTGACGGACCAGATGCTCATTTGGATGATTCAGTACACTTGGTCAGCTGCAGGCAACTACTACAAGATTGAGTGTGTGGCTACCTGGCCATCAGCAGCCAAAAGGAACATTCCAACACTTGAGAATAAGTACACTTTAATTACAAAATAACCATTGGTAGTACAGCATAATAGCTCTTGTGTCACTGATAACTACAACAAGAGCCAAAAAACAAACACTCTGTACGAACTTCTACAGCTCCATGGTCAATGCTATCCTCTCAACTGGTGCTAGTCACCACAGAGCTCCTCCCTGAACCCCCAGGTGAATGGCCAGGAGCTCTGCACAATGATGGGGGACGTCAATGCTAAACATTGCATCTGGTGCTTGCAGTGGAGTAGAGGTCACATGCTGCCCCAGTGAGCTGCCACCAATTGGAGGTGTGGTGGTAGTTTGGTTGTAATGGATGAAGTTTGAACTGGGGAGGTGGTCATATTGAGGAGTGGAGTGGAATCACACAATTCTTAAAGAGCTTCACATGATACTGACTGCGTAAGAGGTATAGCTGCCACACATTCATCATTTAACATCCATGCGTGCTTGACCATATGTATTGAAACAGTCTGGCTTTTATTGTTCAATATGATGTTCACTGTGATATTGGAATTAGTCAGGACATGGCGTGGACCCAAGTAAGGTAGTTGCAGAACTTCCTGTACCATGTTGTTTCAGAGAATAATTAATTTGCAATTAAGTTCACAGTGGATAAATGTTCAGGAGTTGAATGAGGTAGGGATGGAGACATGCAGAGTTTGGTGGTGTGGCACTTAATCTTATCAATAAATGCCAGTAACTCACTTGAAGGTGTGACTGATGAGTGTTCAACAAACTTGGCTGGCAGGGCAAGTCGTTCCCCGTAAATTACTTGTGCCAGTGAAGCCCTGAGATCATCTTTATGTGCTATGTGGATTCCTAGTCATACTCAGGGTAATGCTTGAGTCCATGCCTCCTTGTGGCAGGTGAGTACTGTTCTGAACATACGGTGCTCTCGTTCTATGGGGGTATTGTTCTGTGGGTGGTGAGCAATGGTATGGAATTTAGCTGTACCACATATATGGAGCACAGTTGGGTCTCAAACTTCTGACCCTGATCACTTGTGACTGAAATCTCATGATCCACATGCTAGTAAAAGTGGTAGCTACATAACTGGCAGTAATATCTTGAACAGGCATGGCCTCTACCCATCACATATTTCTATCAATGGCTGACAGTATGTATCTGTAGCCTTTGGATGGTGGTAGGGGGCCAACAGTGTCAAGAACAACCTAACTTAAGTGTCCTTTTAAAACATTAAATTTTCCTAATGCTGACTGATTATGACACCAACCCTACTTTTTTCGCATGAGGTGCATGTGTGTAACCATGCCTGGCAGTCTCTCTTAGTGTGCAGCCAGACAAAATGTTCTGTAATCAAATGTGTTGTTGCTCTAATACCAGAGTGTGCCCGATCATGTACCAATGAGAAGATTCCTCTTCTCATAGCAACTGGGGTTATAGGGCATAGACTGCCTGTAGTGATGTCACAAATTATAGGACTGTCAGCCCCAGGAAGCTATTGTGAAACTATAGTAAGATTTGTGGAGATGTCATGTAACAAATCCTGCATCTCTCTATCTTCTTGCTGAAAGTGAGCAACTCTTCAAAACTAAGTTGAGAAATATTTGCCAGAACACAGAATAATCAATCTGCTACCACACTGTCTAGTCCTTTAATGTATCTGACATCTTCAGTGTACTGACAAATGAGGTCCATCTGCCAAAAACAGCAGGGTGACAGATCTGCTGCTGGGTTGCAGATCGAATGGTGTGACCGGTACATATGGTGACTTCTCTGTCTTCAATGTCATCCAGAAATACTTCATAGACTCATGTACTGTGAATTGCTCCCAGTCAAATGCAGACTACTTATGTTGCAAACTGGATAGTTTCTTGGAAAAGAATCATGAAGGTTGATTGGTTGGAACCACCCAATTGTTGAAGTAAAACTGCAGTGATCACAGAATCTCTCACATCTATGGTGATATAAATGCACGCACCCAGGAAGGGGTCCATGAGTGTAACAGTATTTACTAATGGGACCTAGAGTGCTTCGAAGACTTAAATCACATTGTCTGTCCATCGAACCCAGTGTGAGCCAGATATTTGTTTATCTGCCAAGGCATCTGTTAATGGAGTCTCAATTAATGTGGCTTTGGGTAGGAGTGATGCAATTCTTTGAATGTTGTGGGTCTAGGTAGGAAACACATAATATCAGTCTGACTGGATGGTGGTCAGGAGCCATCAGTATTTATGTTGCAGGAATGTCACTGAATCTCCATGTAATTGAGACATTAATCTTAAAAGCTTCTAAGACTTGCTGGAGATGGGACTGCTGATCCTCAACAGATGTGGAAAAGATTAAAATATCATCCAGATATGCACAGCAAAATGGCATCTTGTACCAGATCGGATCAATAAACAGTTGCCATGTTTGGGTCACATTCTATAGCTGTGTCATCTACTTCAGCCACATGGAAGGTCCAAGGAAAGTATACATCTGGCAGGAACTGAATCTGGAGTTCAGCTGCACTATGATCTTATATCCATCTTGCTAACTGCATGTAAGGATAGTGCACTAGCCGTGTAGGCCAGTGACATAGGACACCACACTCCATGTTGATTAAATATGAAAGATTTGTTGAGATGTTCTGAATGAACAAGTGACCTTATTTTCTGCAGAATTGATAGAATGGAGCATAGCTTGCCCACAGATCCAAGTCATCTGGGATTGTGGCGCCTAATATGACCCATGTGATGCATTTGGGAATGCACATGGAGTTTGCAGTTCCACACTGCATCGCTGAATGTGCTGAAAAACCAGTAGAGGTGGTAAACTGTGTGAGGTGGGTGACTACTGCCAGTTGTACCATCTTTATTTCCTTGCTGGAAGGTCATTGGGTGTATAGCTGTAGACTTGTCTGAAGTTGGGCCAATTCAGCTGGTGAGTAGTGGGAGCTGTGGATGCCTCCCTCCTGGCCACTGAACATCATGCGTGCCCACGATGCTTGTCCTGTCTGTCTCTGCAGGCCGTAAATTAAACTGCTGTCCCAGTGCTGCCACCTGCACTGCTTCCCAGTTTATTAGATGCTGGAATGAGATGGCGGTGCCTTATCACTTGGAACATTTGGTCAGCCAGGCAAATTTTGACATCCAGTGGATCCGTCATATGGGACAAAAGTTGTAATCATAGCTCTTGAGGCAATTTCACTAACCATAATGTGTACAGCTCAGTGTTTGGCACGTGTTCTGGAGTAATCATAAACACTGCTACAACTGTGATAGGGATTTATTCTCTAGATGCTCTTTGTTGATTATTTGTTGAATGGAATCTGCCAGACAAGAAGGGCAGACAATAATAATAGCTTTAGCTGTGTCATATTTGTGGGAAGATACCAGTTTCAATAGCAAGTATCTGATTATATCAATGTTATAGTGAAGATGACTCAGAGGCATATAAAACTAACATCATCATTTCTAACACTGTGGACATCGAACAGACTATCCATTAACGTGAACCACATTCTTAGGTAGTCTCTTTGTTTTGGAGGCAGCTTAGGGTATCAATCTGTAGGGTTACGTTGAATAGTGACTGGTTGAACTGTTGTAGCAAGGCAGATTCATGTGTAGCTTGATGAAATCTCTTAATGTATACAGAGGAAAGGAAACTTATTGTAAATGAAGTATATTCTTTGAGGTAGGGATGGATGAATGTGATAATGCGTTGTAATGGGGAGATATATTTGGATAACGCACCCAGATTCATTCTGTCTGTGACCTCTATGGCCTTTGGATTGGATATCAGACAGTTAAATTGACTTTTGTTGTTGTCAACATCAAGTTTTTTTAGTAATGGTGCGCATACAGTAAAATAGTAAATTTTGACTATTATTTTGTTGGTGTGAAAAGGGTCAAAGAAACTGTAGAATTTTGCAAACATATTTTTCCGTTATGGAGTGTTAAGAGCAACTTTGAGGTTTGCAGTAATGGTAAGATTCATCCCAGATCTATCAGGAATGATAAGATCATTTTTTTTCCAAAAAAATCCCAAGTATTTGTAAAAACTTAACTATGGGAATATGAGTGTATCCAGTCAATGGGATACTAAGTTCTTTGGGAGATGAACATTTATTACGTACTGTCACATTGAGAGTGTGAGTTTTTCAAGCTGAGTTTGCATGCGTTTTCATGTAGCCACTTGCTGGAAGCTGAGAGTCAAGTATGGAAGCATGTTGCAAAGAGAAGTAGAGAGAGTCTTAAGTGGAACAAAATTATGTTACAAATGATGATCGTTAAAAGTGAGATCAGTGTTAATGGAAAGCAAGAATTGGAAGTATAATTAATTAATTCTGAGGAAGGTGGGATAAGAAATCATTAAGTAAGTTACGTTTGTGGTAGTTTAGTGGCTCCATTGTGTAATATTAACAATTGCACTCACAGACGAGAAGTGGTAACTGTAATAAATGGCATTTGATTTAAGCTACAATTAGTTTTGTGGCAAATATTCCAGAGTAATACTAACAAGAGGAAATATAGTTTTGTAATGAACATTATGAGTGTGAGTGTGGACTGAAGTATTTTAGGTATAAATTGTTGTCTGAAGAACAGTGGCTTTAATTACAAGTAAACGAGCTCCTTGTGCAGGCTCTGGCAGCCCAAGAGATGTCAACAGGCCATTGTGTCACCCTCCGCCTTGCAGCATCACGTGGGTTTGGCATGGAGGAGTATGCAGTCAGCACACTGCTCTTCCAGCCATTTTGCCAACTTTCCAGACCTTGGGGCCACTACTACTCACTAAAATAGCTTCTGACTTATCACAAGTCTGTGTGCACTCTGTAGCAGTCCTCACACCAAGGAAAATCCTTGACAGTAACAGAAATTGAACCTGGTTTTTCCACATTGTAACTATCTACACTGAAAACTCAGCTACAGAGGTGGACTTTAATTAAAAATGCCTCTGGTTAATTATTAAAGACCAGTTACTCTCTCTGATCATGTCTTGGATTTGTCTCTCCACTGCTCTTGGCCTTGTTGTTACCATTGTGGTGAAGGCTTTGCACTGGACTTTGTTATCATCTGGGTTGATTGTCCTTGTCCTGGTCTGTTGTCTTGTCTGCACTCTGTCTGTCGCATTTTACTGACCTTCTGTTAGTTTGGGTTACTTGTCTGTAGGTGGGTCTCCCACCCAGTGGCTTCCTCTATTTCTCCATTTCTTCTGAAGCTCTGATGTGCATGCCAATATCCAGCTATCTGAAATATAATATTGGCGATGAGGGAAAAGGAAGTTATTAATAACATGGTTACTAAACTGGTTAGCCTGATGGAGCAACAGCAGCATTTAATACAACACTTAGACTTGTTTCAAAAATCACTCCAGCTTCAGGCAGACAAACTCAGGGCACATGAGGCCCAGTTGCACTAGGCCTCAGAGCCTCCCATACTGATGCCCCCATACATTCTACATCATTTTCAGCTTTCATTGACGCTAAGGTGGACTGTAACATGTACTTGTGTTGTCTGAAACAGCATTTCAAGTCATGGATGATCCATTGCAGAGATCACTGTTTTTGTCTTGGGCTTCACCAGAGACATTCTCTTTGCTCCAAAAGTTGGCCCCTCTGTCAGACCTTGTTGCATCAGACCCATAAGCTGGAGTTAGCAAGCCAGTGAAATCTAGCACATGGGTCACCCTACTGGTCATAAACAGAAAGCCCAGTCATCTCTTCAATTATGTGTGGATTTCAATAGACCATGTTAAGTACCCACTGACGCACACTGGACTAGCATTCAGGAGGATGATGGTTCAATCCCACATCTGGCCATCCTGATTTAGGTTTTCCATAATTTCCCTAAGTTGCTCCAGGCAAATGTGCTCCCTTGAAAGGGCACGGCCGACTTCCTTCCCCATCCTTCCCTAATCCGATGAGACCGATGACCTCGCTGTTTGGCCTCTTCCCCCAAACAACCCAACCCAATCCCCCATGAATACTCAATTACAGGTTGAAACTTATCCTATCCCCCAGATAGAAGACCTCCTTACCAAACTTGCTGGAGGGGAGTACCACTCAAAGACTGACAGTGCCAATGCTTACTTTCAGTTGCCTTTAGATGAGGAATCTCAGAACACAGTTGTCATGAGCATGCTTTTTGGGTAATATAAGTACAAGCGACTCTCATTTGGCATTGCCTCAGCCTGCGCAATTTTCCATATGTATCTAGAACAACTGACATGGCACATTCCAGTAAGTGAGAACTATCTGGCCGGCCGAAGTGGCCGTGCGGTTAAAGGCGCTGCAGTCTGGAACCGCAAGACCGCTACGGTCGCAGGTTCGAATCCTGCCTCGGGCATGGATGTTTGTGATGTCCTTAGGTTAGTTAGGTTTAACTAGTTCTAAGTTCTAGGGGACTAATGACCTCAGCAGTTGAGTCCCATAGTGCTCAGAGCCATTTGAACCATTTGAAGAACTATCTGGATGGTCTCATTGTTAACGGACCCTGCTGCCAGAAGCATTTGTGAAGCCTCCACACCCTCTTTATAACCATGCAGGACACAGTTATGCATTGTCAGTTGGACAAGTGTTGATGTTTTCACCAAAGTGGAGTATTTGGGGTACCAGATCATAAAAGACAGAATCAGGCCTACTGATCAAAATGTAGGTGCCACAGATTCCCTTCCCTGCCCAAGAAACTTACCCAAACTGCAGGTGTTTTTGGGCAAAATCAACTATTACTCCAGGTTTCTATCTCAAATAGCCCATAGCGTGCAGCACCTCAATCACTTGCATAAAAAGAGAGTAACCCACAACTGGACCCCTGCCTGTCACCAGGCTTTTACCCAATTAAAAACCATGTCAAAATCTGTCCTCGTCTCACACCTTTCTTTCCTGAACATCCATTTGTTGTGGTGTCTGATGCATCCACCTACAGCATCTGGGCAGTCCTGGTACACAGGAATGAGGGTTACTCTGAACAGCCCAATGCTTACACATCAAAGAATTTGACACCAGCACAGCACAACAACTCACAAATCAAAAAGAAAGCATTGGCAATAGCATTGACATTAAAAAATTTGGAACAAAATTCTCTCTAATTATGGATCACAAGCCTTTTCTTACATTATGCAGGCCTGATTCCACCTCCTAGAATGAAGAGCTCAATGCCTAGAGTGCTAGCACTGTTCCTGAGTGCATACAATTGTGCCATCCAGTGTATGTCCAAGGCACAACACTCCAACAGCCAACATTGTTGTGTCTACATGCCAGCCCAGACTCTGATACTGACCGACAGGAGGTCCTCTGCTTCCAAATTGATACTGCACAACATACATTTGACTTGTCATAGCAGCATGCTATGCTGCTACCACATGCCATGACCCCACCATGTGCCAAGTCTTCTAATATGTGACCCATGACTGCCCAACCTACCTCACCCACCAGTTGATGAATAAGCACAACCCTTGGAAACACATTTCTTATTTCTCACAGGCTGTTGGTTGTTGATGATGTCATTCACTTGAATACTGAGACATGTATAGGGTAATCATTCCAGCTGAATTGCAGCAATGAGTTCTGAGCTTGCTGCACTGTGGACTTCGGGGATATCCTACATGAAGACAATGGCTCACTGACACGAGAACCGGCTGAGTATCAATATGATGTCAAGTGGATGGCCCATGGCTGCACACTGTGTGTCTGGCACCAAGCAGCACCTGCACAATCATCTGCACCCTGGCCTACACTCAACCATCCTTGGGATTGCAACCAACTCAGCTTCTTTGGGATCGATGTGGTTGCTCATTGTGGATGCCTATTCAAAGTACCCCTCTGTGGGTAACCACTCATCACACATCACAACCAGTTGTGTGCCATGGGAAGCATGGACAAGGACAAACAAACATTAAAACGTAACAAATGAAGGCTTCCACTATTACCTGACGAAAGAATACAATAAACACAAATGTTGTAATTGGGAAAATGGATAACATCTGCCAGTTTTGCAATGTGAAAATTCAGTAGAGAAACACCAGGATTCTATTACATGAATGGAATGATTCGATTACTACCACTGAAAACACCTCAGCAGGAATTTTTACATTACGTGACTGGGGAAACGTATGCCCTCCAATATCCATTAATATTTCTGCATGGAGAGGAGATGGATATCACTGTAGTATGAAATAAATCCAACCTGAAACAGGTATAGAAACAAACAAAACAGTCACTTCCATGGAGTTCTGTGCCTACTGTTTAATGATCAAAGACAATGAAACATACAATCAGATTCTCAACACTCTGTATTTATTCCACCAATTCCTTGTAGATATGTAGACAAAACTAGAAGAGGAACAGTTACTTTACATAAGACTGAATCAGAAGAACTTACACACAGAAGAATACATCCACTTTCGAAAGGCAAGCATAAATGATGGAAACATTGACAACATTGGAACAATGGTAATCTTACCCGCATGGTACATAGGAAGTCTGAGACACATGCACAAATACACTTAAGATGCCATGACCTACCTAAGAAAATATGGACAGCCTGACCTCTTCATAACGTTCATGATCAGAAATCAAAGAACAACTAAGATATGGACAAGTCCTCACATATCAACATAGCATAATAGATTGAGTTTTCCAACAAAAACAAATGAGATTTATCGATGTCCTCATAAAATACCACATCTTTGGAACCATTATATGCTGGATGTACAAATCAAATGGCAAAAATGAGGACTGCCTCACACACACCTTCTCATATGGCTACAGGAGAGAATTCATCCCACACTTATTGACAAAATCATCCAAGCGGAATTTCTCAAAAACATCCAGAACTGTACAAAATAGTAGTGAAAAACATGATTCAGGAACCATATGGGCCATTAAATCCCAATTCACCATGTATGAAGGATAGAAAATGTACAAAAAATACCCAAAACCATACTTGGATGACACACAAACTGGAGTTGATTGCTATCTAAAATACAGAAGACGATCACCCTTAAATGGTGGCTTCACAGCAAAAATATGAATACAAGGCAGCAATGAACTGAAAATAGGTAATCAATGGGTAGTACCACACAACATACTACTTTCCAAAATTTCCAAGCACACATAAACATAGAATACTGTAATCCAAGAAAATCCATCAAATATGTCTATAACAATATTATGAGAAGGGAAGTCACCTATGTGCGACTCAGCATCTCTGCTATATGGTGAGTAGCAACTTGCCTTCTCATAATATTGTTACATTCCATCCTGGATTTTCCATTGTTTGAAATGTCTGTAAGTATGTGAACAAAGGATATTTCAAATAGCTAAAAACAGTGAACAACAGAACAGAAACAATGAGATCCTCATGTACCAAATGGGAAGATACAAAAGTCACTGCTAGAAAAATTGCAAGTGAACCACCTCAGGACACAACATCAATAGGTTTTTACCAACTGTGCCAAATGGATCGATTCGCAAAAACATTACTATATGTCAATGTCCTTACCTAATATGTGTGTGTGTGTGTGTGTGTGTGTGTGTGTGTGTGTGTGTGTGTGTGTGTGTGTGTGTGTGTGTGTGTGTGTGTGTGCGTGTGGGGGGGGGGGGGGAATTTCAATGACCAAAAACGAGGAATACCAGTAGGTGATCTGGCACACTAGGCTGAGTATATACACTATGTGATCAAAAGTATCCGGACACCTGGCTGAAAATGACTTACAAGTTCGTGGCGGTGTTGGCCCATCCTTAGCCTTGATGACAGCTTCCACTCTCACAGGAATACGGTTAATTAGGCGCTGGAAGGTTTCTTGGGGAATGGCAGCCCTTTCTTCATGGAGTGCTGCACTGAGGAGAGGTTGGTCGGTGAGGCCTGGCACGAAGTCAGCATTCCAGAACATCCCAAAGGTGTTCTATAGGATTCAGGTCAGGATTCTGTGCAGACCAGTCCATTACAGGGACATTATTATCATGTAACCACTCTGCCACAGGCCGTGCATGATGAACAGGTGCTTGATCATGTTGAAAGATGCAGTCACCATCCCCGAATCGCTCTTCGGCAGTGAGAAGGAAGAAGGTGCTTAAAACATCAGTGTAGGCCTGTGCTGTGATAGTTCCACACAAAACAACAAGTGGTGCAGGCCCCCTACATGAAAAACACAACCACACCATAACACCACTGCCTCCGAGTTTTACTGTTGGCACTACACATTCTGGCAGATGACACTCACCGGCTTTAGCCATACCCACACCCTGCCATCGGATCCCCACATTGTGTACCATGATTCATCACCACACAATGTTTTCCCACTGTTCAATCATCCAATGTTTACGCTCCTTACACCAAGTGAGGCATCATTTGGCATTTACCAGCATGATGTGTGTCTTATGAGCAGCCGCTCGACCATGAAATCCAAGTTTTCTCATCTTCGCCCGACTGTCACAGAACTTGCAGTGGAACCTGATGCAGTTTGGAATTCCTGTGTGATGGTTTGGATAGATGTCTGCCTATTACACATTACGACCCTCTTCAACTGTTGGTGGTCTCTGTAAGCCAACAGATGAGGTCAGCCTGTATGCTTTTGTGCTGTAGTGTCCCTTCACATTTCCACTTCAGCATCACATCGAAAACAGTGGACCTAGGGATGTTTAAGAGTGTGGAAATCTTGTGTACAGATGTATGACACAAGTGACACCTAATCACCTGACCACATTCGAAGTCCATGAGTTCTGCGGAGAGCCCCATTCTGCTCTCTCACAATGTCTAATGAGTACTGAGGTCGCTGATATGGAGTACGTGGCAGTAGGTGGCAGCACAATGCACCTAATATGAAAAAAAAGTATGTTTTTGGGGGTGTCCAGATACTTTTGATCACATAGTGTACCATATATTTGAACAACACTGAATATTTTTATTTCTAAATGTTGCTACATGAAATACGGGTACCATCAAGTTTCACAGATCACAAGACTGTTGACAGTTACCTATGGCAGACATACAGAGAAGCATTACAACACTTAACACCACTGGAAAACGGCAACCACTGGGAATTAACACTGTAAGAAACCTCATTCACAGCCTCAAATGAACAAACCAGAGACTAATTTGCCATAATTCTAACAATGTAACTCTTCAAATCCAAAATGGCTATGGGTCTCTTTCAAAGAGAGTATGAGTGATTACATACTGTACCAAATATGACAAGCTCATCTTGAGCTGAGCACTGAATTCAATGACAACATCTTCAATGAAACACTCACTCAGCTAGAAGCTAAATGTTTAGCAATAAACAACCAGACCTTAGTACAACCTGGGATGCAAGCATCACAAAAAGATGCTATTAGTGTGTTAAACTTTGAAATTACAAAGGAAAAAAGCTACAATATCAAAGAAACTCTGTTAATACATTGCTCACAACAAATCACTCCTCAGTGACAATTGAAAGGAAATTTACAATGTTGTCATGGACTTGAATGCCAACAACATTAGCAGAATTATTTAGATGGATGCACCAGGTGGCACCAGTAAAATGTCTCTAATAAATCTATTGCTGGCAGAAATACATGCTAAACAACAAATTGCACCTGCACTTGCATTGTCTGGCATTGCAGCCACACTTATGGAAGGAGGATGTACTGCCCATTCTGCCCTACAACTATCACTGAATATAGCTGAAGAACAATTTGCAGTATGTAAAATCTCAAGAGCATTTGGCTGGGGTGAACTTCAAAAGCAAGCTAAAATTATCTCCTGGAATGGATGCTCAATGACACATAAAAAATCACTTGACGCCATGGACAGAACATTATACAAGACTTGCAAGGAAACTCTTAAGTGATGGGTGGAGCTCAACTCATACTATCAGGAGATTTTGTTTTGTCTTTTGATAGTTCAAATTTCACATTTTTTGTTAGTCACAGTATTCGTATGTGGGCCAGAGATGTGATTTTTTAAAGCATGCACTGATCTCATCTGCTGGTGTTGACTTGGAGATAACTGGAAAGTTATCACCAAGTCCACAACAGCAGATGAGATCAATGCATACTTAAAAAATTACATCTCTGGCCACACATAAAAACACTGTGACTAACAAAAAATATGAGAGTTGGACTATCAAAAGACAAAACAACAGCACATTTTGCTCAATAACTCTTACAAATACATGAAGTCATATGTCCTACTGACCAGATGACAGGCCTCATTAAACTCAACAGTAATTTCTGCAACATAGCCACTGGTGCAAACAAACCCATCAACCATATTTTTCCAAACATTGTTCACAACTATACCAATCTGGACTGACAATTTGAAAGGCCCACTAAAAATAATACTGTCAATGATATCGGCTTTAATATTCAAAAGAAAATTCCCAGTGAAAAGAGAATATATAAATTTATTGACATGATGGTAAATGTTGTAGAAAGTGTAAACTTCCTACAGAATTTCTAAACTCTTTGCAAGTACCAGGAATGCCAGTACACTCCCCCAACTTAAATTGTATCTCCAGTGATACCACTCAGAAATCTCAACTCACCAAAACTATGTAATGGAACAAGGATGATTATCAAACAGCTATCGAATAACATCATTGAAGCCAAACTTATGACTCAAAAGGACAAAGAACACACGCTATTTATCCCCAGAATACCACCGACCTCTACTGAACTGCCATTTCGATTTATAAGACTGAAAATTCCAACCAAATTAGCCTACAGTTTTACAATTAACTAAGCGAAAGCACAAACTTTAAATATTGTGACATCAACCTCAAAGACTCCCGATTTTCTCATTGTCAGCTATTCATAGCTTGCTCTCAAGTAGGGAATTCAAAAAATTTGTGCAGATATACCACAGATAAGAAAATGAAAAATCTTGTTCACAAACAAGTATTGTAATTAGTTATTTCAATAAAAATCTTTTGCCTCTTATACTTCAAGTATTGCAAATAGTTGGAATATGTTTTCAATAGTATTTTTTTTACCTCTTTTACTTTAAAGTTTATCCTTTTATTCCAACTACCACACAACCTCATATCAACTCCCTGAGTGAAGCTCGGTACCATAGGTAGGTTATGATAAATGCAGATAATGTACAGGGCTATACCTATTTAACAGAAAACTAGATGTAACACAATATATCAGTTAGGAAATCTGCTACAGTAACTAAATCACAAATGGCTATTTAATACAAACTGCTCATAGATTATGCAACGGACATTGGTACCTTCTGGAAATTCTCAAAAACGCATGTTTATTTGTGCTGATGTGTAATGAAATACCTGCATAATGTATTCTTTGGCTGAATTCTCAGCTCTGTGAGTCACATGACCACTACTGTAGCCAAAACTCCATCTGCAGCCAACCACATTTGGTCACACACAGTCATTTATATTTAATAAATCATATTCATTAAAATTATTCATAACAAACTTTTCTTTCAAAACATACAAAACATACATTAAAGCAGAACTGTTTCATAGTAGATGACTTGTCTTGGCATTTTTTTAATACATTTTTCTCTCTCCCTAGAAAATTATTGAGGAAATTTCTATCACATGGTGCCACAGCTGTGATATGTATTATTGTGTGACACTGCACCCTGTTATCTTACATCTGTAAATACCGGAGATTCACTTATGAAGTGTACAAGACTAAAGTCTTCAAGACTGTGCCCCATACCAGTCTTCACACACTTTTATCTCAATTCAGGAATGAAGGCTTCACTAGCACCATAACCCAACATTTTCAGCACCTCTTGTTAAATGTGTACTCTTCTTCCTTATAAATAATTACTTGGTTTTAGTTTAGTGTGTCGATTGTTTTACAAAATGTAGGTGCTGTCACTTGACAGAAGTTTATGGAGGCCCACAAAAGCCAAAATTAGTTTACCTGGAACAGGTGAATTTTGATTTTTACCAATGTGAAAGCTTATTACCATTTTTGTCTTACCTGTCCCTGTCTATAAACCATACACTACATATGTAATTATATTTCTTTTTTGCACTATATACTAGTTCTTAGAGTTACAGCACCATGATAGGCGGTATTTAACCTGGTCTGGCACTACAGTCAGTTGCTGTATCTCCGGCACACATCTCAATGGCCTTATCTCGGCATGCCACTTTCCCTGGGGCAGTGAAGAATGTGGTATTTTTCTCAGAGCACGCCGTGCCGGTTCCAACCAGGCCACACCAACTTTTGCCCCTGAGGCATCCACCATGTGTGCCACTCCTGGCCACCCCCAGACAGAAGGCTGCAGGGACCACCTGGTAGAGGACACCTGGGGCAACAGTTCCGGGTCTGATGTCACTGCCACTATTGACCGAGGGTTCAGCCTGTAGAAGATACACAAATGACCACTCCCATGGTACAGTCAATATGCGTTTTGAATCATTTCATTAATGCTGTGTCACTGTGTACCAATTTACAAGTTTATCAATGTTAAAAAGTAACTTTTCTAAATAACTGAGAAAAAATTCAAATGTAAGTTTGTTGTTAGATAAAATTGCGTAGTGTGTAGGTCATATAACTGATTTGGGGATTACATTTTTTGAACTAATGCCTGCTGAAGCACCTGTATTTGCTTGTCTTACAGCAAGTACAATGTTTGCCATCACTGCAGAAATTATCATTCAAATTGGAGGCCAGTAATTGGAAAGTGTTACCATTTCTGCTACATTTGTTATTTGAAAACTCAATTTCATTTACCTGGTAATTTATTCTCCTCCAAATTGTTACTACTATATCCTTCTAATGTTTTATTTCCTGCACTTACTGCATTTGTTTTCTGATGAAGGATTGGAAGATTTTGTGATATCATACTAAACAATTTTTAATTCTTGCTTACTGTCTGTTCTTCAAATTAGATATAACATTTTTCTTCCTGGCAAAGGAATGCATGATAGTCAATTTGAAATTCATCATCTTTTCATATTTTTAAAAAGATTTTTTTTCCTGATTGATATCCAAGTTTACGAAATCTGCCTTGTCTTCATAGGTAGTCATGTGTGCATCTGATGTTATTACACTTAAAAAGAATTCATTGAACAATTTCACTTTCCAATGGGATTAAGTATAATATCATTTTCAAATGTAATTTTCAAAAACTCTTGACTTTATGCTTTGGCTCCTAATTCTGATCAAACAACAGACCAAACTGCTTTTGTCTTCTTTCTATGCTGCAGAGTAATTATTTTATTTGCGAGTTTCAAGCTGCCAATACAACTTCCCTGCATATAATTTTATAGACTTTAATACACACTAATAAAAACAGGATTTCTGTTACATTTCACCTCACTGTGGAGTTGTCTCTTCCTAGCAATAGAGATTAATGTAGTGAGGAAAGCTGTGATGGAATGTAAATAATTTAGGAGTAAAGGTGACCACTCACTAAATAGTAGAAATGTTGAGTCATCAACAAGCACACAAAACAGAATGAAACCTTGTTAGCTCTTTGATGAAACATAAATCATCTTTTAACAATACACACGCACACACCCACCCACCCACCCACCCACCGACCCACCCACCCACACACACACACACACACCTATACTTGTAGAGCTACTTTGTGCCAACTGAATAATCAACTGCACTTGCGGGCATATGTATGTGTTCTATAGCACATTAAAGTAAAGGATCTGTCTGAGAGCTGACAAGTTTTCATTCTTTTTTATGTCCCTGTCAATGACTCACAGATTTTACTGTTTGGTGAGTAGTCTCCTTAGCAGTAGAGATTCTCATTTCTGCTGTAATCCATTTTGTTTTACTGTTTACTTTCTTTTGTCAAGCCTTGGGAGGACAGGTTCACTGAAGGTATTTAAAAAACAATTTAAAACCTTATCATAGTGTCTGGTGCTTGAGCTGTAATTGTCTATGGGCCAGCTTAAAATACTCAGTTCACTGCTGAGAAAACAAAACAATTGTTTTCTGAAATATAGGTTTATGTTCTATACTTTACTTTATTCGCTTTTCGACCCACAATAGTAAGAGCTGAATGATCAGAAATATTGCATTTTGATTGATAATTTTTAACAATGTTATCAACATATGTCACTGACCTGTAGCATGAAATCAGATTTCAAAATTAATTCATGAAATTTTGCATTATTACTGCTCTGCATTAACACATTTAAGTTAAAGTGCTGTCATCACAATACATTTATTTTCCTTTTGAAAGTTTCTAGAAGACATTGGAATTTAGCTAAGAATAGTTTTGTAACACTTATTTCAGAAGGTAACTGTTTTTAAATCACTTAACATTTTTCACACCTTTTTATGAAAAACCACCAAACATTTTGACTTTTCATCACATCTGGCAGACTGCTATGTTAAGTAGGTCAAAAGTTCATATTAGTTTCTGCCTTTTATCAAAGCCATGGAACACAATTTTAAGAAGATTTTATAGATTACACCTGAGCAGACAAGAAGTTCCATACTGGCACACCAGTGGTTTAAATTAAATTTTTGTGTAATCCACTGAAGCAGGTTTTTAACTGAGAAACAATAGGAACAGAAAGTAATCCCACTTTAAGCTTCAGTCATCTGCCACAGATAACAAAAAAATTGAAACTGCTATAAAGTTTTACAGCAGTTTTTGGTGGTATGGTATATATGAAAAGGTCAGATTGTTTAGCTCTGCAGAGTAACTCTCAAACATGCTTCCTTTATTTAAATAATTGAGGCATCAACAAGAACACAGGTTCCAACAGTAGTTCCACTTCTTTCAAAAACTGCTAGTTACCTTAAAATTATTCACCATCATTAGTTGGTTAACTCACTGCTAGTGTTGTGACCTCATGTCTTCACTCATTTCTTAAGTAATTGAATCTTTGACTAGACATCTACATCAACAGCAATCTTCAGCTCTTCTTAATATAACTTGAAAAGGTAGACTGCACTTGATCCAATCATCTTTGATTTTCATTTAATAGTATTTAAAACATTTATGTAACCTTCTGTTAACCAGTGTTCATTTTCGGCAGATAATTTTCATGTTTACACATTCTGAAAGAACAATTCTAAACTTGTTGATTTGAGAGTTATTATGGTTTGTAAGTTCTATAGTTAAATTGATGTTATAACTTGCTTTTCTTTTTTTTCTTTTGGATTTTTCATTCCCACAAACATTTTAAGGAATGGTAATGAAATTGCCTAGTAAATCCTGTAAATAGCGAGCTGACTGTAGCAAAAGAAATTGTGATTCCTCTATAAATAACTACAAGGACAGCTCAAAACAAACCTGAAGAACACAAACATAAATCTTAATACTTGAAATGCTTTGGAAGATGATTAAAATATTTAGGACTTTAAAATGTTTTTATGCGTCTTGGAACAGTCTTGGATACTTAGCTTTCATATCAGCTTATCAGTGAATGGGTTGTGTAGCTCTTCAGAAATAAACTTATCTAACATTTTGAAACACGTCCTGTATGAACACATACCATTATCAAGACAGTTTTTGTGGTACACTGATTATTAAGTGACATATCTGACACATTAGAATTTATCTTTCACCTATTTATTTCTACAAAGACATACATAAATCTATTGTGACAAAATCTCATTCAGGATTGATGTAAGCCTGATCTAAGGGTGTTGCAAGACTAACTGAGCAGCTGTGGCTACCAGTGCTGGTGCTAATATAACATGCAACAATTACGAAACCTTTCTATGTGTTGTTTGAACTGTACATAATTAAGCTTAAAAATTAAAACCAAAACTTCATGAGACTGACTACAAAGTCTAGTTCAAAAAATATTGGCAAGAAGTTTGATGTAATTAGTATTGTGAAATAAATCAGTTTTCATATCAAAATAGCATGGAATATTTGCTGTTAATGGTTGATCAACTACATCCTTTAATTAATTTATAATTATACAATGACTTTTAACACTAACATGATTTTGGTGTCTTTATATTGAGTTCTATCATTATTACTTTGGTTTTCATATCCTTTTCTTACAAATAATATTCTCAGTGTGCATTTACATTTGGTCTAACATATTCTGAGTTTACAGAACAATGTTACTATAAGGCAAATGGATTTTATATTATGCACATAATTTCGTCATAAGTTAATGAATTTTCATAGATATGGTTAAGCATAATACAACACAACTGGAAGTTCTGTATGTATGTAACAACACATACATATCATGTAATAGCATCACAGTTTTCAAAATGCTTGGTATCAATCAGTATGTTATATATTTTCCCATTCTGCTACATTACAACTTGACTATCTCAACTGCAGTCGGTTACTGTGAACATAATTGCGTGTTACAGGAGGGGGGAAGTCAGCAAAGGAGAAACTGACAATAAATACAACCATATTCACCACCTACAGTTAGGTGGAGCAACTGTGGACACATGTTTTATGTACTTATTCGTTTCTAAAGCCACCTATGGCAGAAAAGGAGAAGAGCAGAGAGGAAACAGACTGGTGGGTGCATTGGCAGAGACCAAGCACAATGAGAGTGAAGGGATGTGAATTTGGAGAAGTTTATGGGACAGAGAGGGCAGGTGTGGGGCCAGTAGATTATCATAGGCTGAGATAATTTTTGAGAGTGAAAATTGTGTTGCAAGAATAACTCCCATCTGTCCTGATGAAGGATGTGGTTCAGTTGTTCTAGTTCAGGGTGTTATTGAGTGATAAAGAGGGCACTCCTTTGCAGTTGGTTTTTGGAGGTGGTGGCAGGATTGAGTGTGTGTGTGTGGATATAGTATGGGAGATCTGTTTGTGGACTAGGTGTAGGGGATAGTGCCTACTTGTGAAGGCCTTTGCAAGACATTCAGCATACTGGGTAAGGGATTTTTTGTCACTGTAGATACACCATTCATGGTACCACGCATGATCCTTGTACAGCCATCTCTTGGCTCACACCTTCACCAAAACCTCAGGTGACATTTCACTCAGCACACCATTACTGCACTACTGATTTGTTCTGGGCACTTCTGACACATTGCTGCAACAGACAGTCACTTCTCCCTGCCCTGCTCTACACTGGGTCCCCTCACAATATAACATCACACATTTCCCCAAGCCATGTCAGTTTCTTAAAAACAATCGAAAAACATGGTTCATATTGGTCAGCAATATCCTGGATGTACATGACATCCACAAAAATGATATCAAATTCATGTACCTATTAATCCACCTACATGATCACACAAACTTGATGAGTGACTTGATTTTGACCCCTCTATCCCCTCCAAAATATGCCAAGGCATGTGTAATTATCACTGAATGCTTGTCTTGCTCCCCTGAGAATGCCACAAGATACATCTACCATGACAAATACATAGCAGACAAATCCCCTTCACTGCTCTAGTAGAGATTAACATGCTCTTGTGGATCTGCATGTGATGCCTGATGTTGCTCTATAAACATTAGGGATCATCAAACTGCCTCATGAAATCCAGCTCCAGCTACTATCACATGCCATGGAGCTATTAGATGCTAGATTCTGGCTCACTGATCATGCTTATCACATCATTCACCACTGTCAACTCCTGCCTGCAACAAATCACTCTCAGACAAGCAAGGTTTGTGCCAGTGCTCCAATCACCACCCTTCTCCATGCTCATATGTCAAAGGTCATGCAAGGTCTTGTGCAATGCCACTCAGCATCTTGCTGTCATCTGGAGACCAGCCCTTGGCACTACCGGCTCCTGCTTCCCCATCTACTCCAGTTGATGACACACACTCTGCTATTGCTAGTCACCAGCATGATGTGACAGACGATGTGGGTGACACCCACCTTGCCCCACAAACTGTCTACCCACTACACTGGTTTCACATGACATTCAGCAATGCTGCAAGAAACTGTCAACTTCTGTGCATGTGGAACCCAAACTCACCATGCAGGCCAGTTGTGGCACCTCATCCCATGTTGCTACAACAGGACACTATCTCCAGAGTCAAGTCATCATCCTCAGTGCCTCTTTCCACCAACAGACTTTATGCGCTTGATTGAGCAAATAATATAGTGTTCCTCACTGATGTGGGTGCAGATTTGAGTGTCATCTCTCTATCCTCCACTCCTCTGAGCTTTCTCCCAGTGTCAATAGTTCTTTGAGTGGCTAACACCCCTGATATCTCCATCCATGGTGCCACCAATCTTTGGCTTCAGCTAATGCTGGATCTTCATTTCTCTTGGACCTTCCACATCACCGGTGTGGAGAGCCCTCTCCTTAGGATCATTTTTTGTAAATAGTTTGGTCTCTCCCCCAACCTATGTTCTGCTGTCTTACTCCTCCATGCATTGGGAACATGGATCCCAGCTCCCTCACCCCTTGCCCTCCCACATCTGTGGTTCAGTGTGACCCCCTTGTTTGCACTAGCTCCCACTTCTCCCATCTGACAGCTAATCTCATCAACTCACTGACAGAGCTCATGACTAAGTGCCAAGACATTGATACTTCTGGTATCAACAACAACAACCTCTATCGGTTGATTCTCAATGTGTCAGCCAATCTGGCACATGCTTTCTGCACAGTCGATGACCTCACCACTGTATGGCCATCTCCTGTCGAGGGTTCCAACTGTGTGCCTGCTGCTTCCACATCACAGTCTTTACTGTAGATACTTCAGGTCAGTGACTCACAAACTATCAATGTTTCATATGAAGCTATATGTACAATCCTCCCAAGTACTACAAAGACCCTCACTAGTATGATATCTGGTGGTACCTGCCACAGATTACCCATGACAGCAGGTCCTCCTGTCTATTATAAAGCTAGGCATCTTAAAGCAAAAAAAAAAATTGTCACGTGAAGGCTGCCATGCAAGAACTCTTAGGTGCAGGTACTGTGCACCCATCTGACAGGATTTGGTCATTACTCATCCACCTGGTTCCTAAGAAAGACAGTACCTTTAGGTTCTGCAGAGACTATTGCAAGCTCAATGCATGTAATGTTATGTACAAGTGTCCAGTCCTTCACATTTAGAACTTTGTGCATCAGCTCCATGACACAGAGTTCATTAGTGTTATTGATTGTCAGAAAGCTTTGGTTTACCAAAGCTGTACTGTTTTCCTTACTTTTTTGCTACATTTACCTATATGATATCCTCATCTTCTTTGCCTCCACTGAAGAGCATGAGTGGTACTTACCTCAGACAATGGTGTAGAGATCAACCATGAAAAGTCACAATTTTGACATTATCACTGCACTACTGATGTGTTCTGGGCACTTCCAACACATTGCTGCAACGGCCAGTCACTCCACCCTGCTCTGCTCTACACTGGGTCCCCTCACAATACAACATCAGACATTTCCCCAAGCTATGTCAGTTACTTAAAAACAATCCAAAAACATGGTTCATGTTGGTCAGCAATATCCTGGATGTACATGGCATCCACAACAATGATGCCAGATTCATGTACCTAATAATCCACCTACATGATCACACAGACTTGATGAGTGACTTGATGAGTGACTTGATTTTGACCCCTCCATCCCCTCCAAAATATGCTAAGGCACGTGTAATTATCACTGAATGCTTGTCTTGTTCCCCTGAGAGTGCCACATGAAACATCTAACATGACAAATACATAGCAGACAAATCCCCCTCACAGCCATAGTGTATCTGCCTTGGCCTGACTGTCAGTTCCATAGGTGTCTGTCTGATGTCCAACTACTTAGCTCTCATTAATGAACTGCCTCTACCTGAAACTTACCATGACCTCAGGTGGTTTCTTCACATGGTTAACTTTTTACAGTGTCATATTCCTAATGATCTTGCTCTCCAGGCCTCCCTGACAGATGTCCTGGGAGGTAAAAACACTTCTGGTGTGCAAGGTGCAATGGTCTGAAGGTATGAGGTTTGTGTTTAGTGACCCCAAGATAGCTCATACAAACACTGACTGTCACCCTTGTGCACCCAATTTACAGTGGTTGCATCTCCATCACAACATGAGTGAATTTTTGATTGGCACTGTTTTGCAACAACATGTTGGTGACACCTCACAGCCAGCACACTTCTTCTTTTCTCAAAAAACTTTCCTCCTTGCAATGCAACTCGTCAGCCTTTGATAGAGAAGTGTTAATGACGTATGAGGCCATCTATTGCTTACTTAAGGACATAGGAGAGGGAGAAGTAATGATATTCACCAATCTCTGACCAATGGCAGATGTGTTCCATAACACTGCAGCTGACTTCCCACCACACTGTTTCCAGCACATGAACCTTATCTGCCGACATGCCACAGAAATCCACTACATTAATGGAGTCAACAATGTCACGACTGACTACAGGTCATGTATTCGTGCTATTTCTTCCCCACTCGATTTAAATGAACTAGTTTACCTGCAATCACAAGACCCTGACATCCAAAACTTGTTACATGATACCTCTCCCTCTTTGATTTGATTTTACCTTCCCCTACAGGAGCTAGCACACCCTGGTATCAGGCTATGAAGCTCCTTGTGACCCAACATTTTGTCTCACTGAGAATTAAAAATGATGACTGTCACACTAGGGCTTGGGTTTGTTTATCCCACCAATGCAGCAAAGTTGGTTGACACACCTAACCTCCTCTAGAACATTTTGAGATTCCTAAAAAGGTCACTTTCATCTTGGCCTCATAGGCCCACTCTCCTCATCTGATGGTTTAGGTACATTCTTTCCATGATTGACTGCACTAGCAGATGGGTGTAAGCAGTGCACCTGACCAACATTTCAGCCAACTCAGTCATGTGAGCTTTCATCAGTATGTGATTCACCCACTTCAGCTGACCCTCTTCCATCATGACTGACCAGGAAAGGAATCTGGGTCACTACTTTTTTCCATTCTATGTGCATTGTACACTGCCAAAAAATTCCACACAACCACATCTCATGTTCAGAGCAACAGGCTGGTCAAGCATTGGTACTGCATTCTGAAAGCAGCTGTAATGTGTCACAGCAGATCCTGGCCCAGAGGGCTACCTTGGATATTACTCAGTGTATATACCACTTTCAGTGATGCATCCCCCAACCATGCACTCATTCTACACCCTGTGTGTTCATCCACAAGGAACTTGACTGGTGCGAGTTTATTACGAGCTGTGATGACTCAGTTCAGGCAGTTTTTCAGCCCTCATAGTCATGATCACACAGAGAACTTCATCATACAGCCAAATGGTGGACATTTGCCAGAATGGCAAGTGCCAAACTATAGCACTCAGCAGAGTCAAACTGGTGTCAGACTCAACTCTGATCTGGATGACCTTATCCCTAGTGCCTCCTCCTCTGAGTATCTTAGCCTGGAGCCACACATAAATGACTCACAAGTGTGCAAGTAGCCCTCAGATTCGATTGTTGTGTGTGACATGCCCCCCCCCCCCCACCCCCCCACCCCCCATCCCCCGTAGTGGTCTTTCTTCAGGGTGCTGCAGACTACAGGTTCCTCTGACTCTCTATGACATGCAATCAAGTGCTTCCACTTTCCCATGTGGGCATTCCTCTGCCTCCACCACACTGGCTGCAGGACAGTACCATCTTGGCCGCACTCCATGAGAGATGGTTCAGTCATGTCTCTCTCCAGGGCCAACCATGACATGGCTGGTAATGCAGACATTCAGAACACTGACTGGTCGCTATCTCTGCCTGCCGCCCATTGCACTGACACTTCGTGTCCTCTCCTATGTCCCATACTGCTGGGGGAGGGAGGGTGGTAGCCTCTATGGTGACTATCGATAGTTACACCACCAACAGTGTCTGGAGCTTTAGCTGAAGCTCTTTGAATGGATGCTAATCAGATGCATCTTTTGCTTTTTTGTACTGTTTATGTCTCTTGCATCAGTGTATAATGTAATAAAACTTCAATCTTATAATCAAGTGGGGGATCATTCTATTCTCCAGTAAATATAGGATCTGATTTACCACAGCTTTAATTGGGGTTGGAGGTTATGTTGGGCTTCTGAGATAGGATCACTCTGGCTCCACAAAATTCACAAACCCCACAATCCTGCATAATTAAAAATAATGTAAGTATATTTCATCAAAATATTGGGAGTTTAAAGAATAAAGTAGATGAGCTTCTGGTTTGTTTAGAAGATTTAGA
Organism: Schistocerca serialis cubense; assembly: GCF_023864345.2. Taxonomy (NCBI): domain Eukaryota; kingdom Metazoa; phylum Arthropoda; class Insecta; order Orthoptera; family Acrididae; genus Schistocerca; species Schistocerca serialis. The sequence goes on from NC_064639.1 coordinate 876,745,483, forward strand.
AGCTGAGAATGAAATAGATATACTATGCCCGTCTGAGCATCACATTGTTACTGATATGAATAAGGTAAATGTAAGTGGTTATAAGCTCTCTGCACATGTAATGAGAGAAAATATGGAGAAAGGAGGAGTTGCCATATATGTCAAAAGTTATCATTGTGCAAAAAGTATAGAAACAAAAAAGTTTTGTGTAGAGAAACATATAGAAGCATGTGCCTGTGAGCTTAAATTAAATAAAGGCACATTTATAATTGTAACTGTATATAGGTCCCCATCAGGAAATTTTCATCTATTTCTGAAAAATTTGGACTCCTTGTTGTGCTATCTGTCAGACAGGGGGAAGCAAATTATTATTTGTGGGGACTTCAATGTAGATTCTCTGAAAGAGGGTAATAGGAAAAATGACCTTGAAGTATTACTCGGTTCTTTCAATTTGACACCCGTTATTGATTTTCCTACTCAGGTGGTAAAGGATAGCAGCTCACTGATAGATAACTTCTTTATAGACCAAGATAAGTTTAAACAGATAAATGCTCAGCCTGTTGAGAATGGTCTTTCTGATCACGGTGCACAGCTAGTTACAATATATGACATAGCTCCATTCAGCAATACTAAACAGTCCTCCAAAGTAGTACGTTCAGTCAACGATTTAACAATTGCAAATTTCAGGGAAAGCCTACAGCAGTTAGACTGGGATGAGGTGTACGGTGAACCTGATGCCAATTTAAAATATAATTTATTTCATGACATTTTTGTAAATGCATTTGAAAACTGCTTCCCCAAGAAAATAGTTAAATATACTCGTAAGAAACCTTGTAACAAACCATGGCTTACTAAGGGTATAAAAATATCTTGTAACCGGAAAAGGGAAATGTATCTGACAGCAAGAAAGAGTAGTGACCCAGAAACTATCAAAAATTATAAAAACTACTGTGTTATATTAAGAAAAGTTATTAAAAAATCCAGGAGTATGTGTATCATGTCTGAAATCAGCAACTCTGATAATAAAATTAAAACAATTTGGAATATTATTAAAAGAGAAGCAGGTCAACCAAGAGCAGAGGAAGACAGTATTACCATCAAATTGAATGAAAACTTTACGAACAGAAAGTCAGAAGTTGAAAATATTTTTAATAATCATTTTCTAAATGTTGTGGATATAGTAGGATCCAGGTGTTCATTAGAAGATGCTAGGCTGTTAATGGAAGGGGCCATACCTATGCAATTTGATACAATTGAAATCTCACCCACTTCTCCCTCTGAAATTAGGAAAATAATAAACTTGCTTAAAAGCAAAAACTCACATGGAATTGATGGCATTTCCAGCAAAATACTAAAAGCTTGTTCTCAACAGATAAGTAAGATTCTCAGCCACCTGTGTAATAGCTCTCTGGAACAGGGCATTTTCCCTGATAGACTGAAATATGCTATTGTTATACCTTTGCATAAAAAGGGGGATAGATCTGATGTCAACAATTACCGTCCAATCTCCCTTCTAACAGCTTTATCCAAAATTTTTGAGAAAGTAATGTATTCAAGAGTAGCTTCACATATCTGTAAAAATGAAGTACTAACAAAATGTCAGTTTGGTTTCCAGAAAGGTTTTTCAACAGAAAATGCCATATATGCTTTCACCAGTCAAATTTTGAATGATCTGAATAACCAAACACCACCCATTGGGATTTTTTGTGATCTCTCAAAGGCTTTTGATTGTGTAAATCATGAAATTCTGCTAGACAAGCTCAAGTATTGTGGCATGAGTGGGACAGTGCACAAATGGTTTAATTCGTACCTAACTGGAAGAGTGCAGAAAGTTGAAATAAGTAGTTCTCGTAACATGCAAAGATCAGCACATTCCTCAAACTGGGGAACTATCAAGAATGGGGTTCCACAAGGGTCAGTCTTGGGTCCTTTGTTGTTCTTATTATATATTAATGACTTGCCATTCTATATTCATGAAGAGGCAAAGTTAGTTCTCTTCGCTGATGATACAAGTATAGTAATCACACCTGAGAAACAAGAATTAACTGATGAAATTGTCAATACTGTCTTTCAGAAAATTACTAAGTGGTTCCTTGTAAACGGACTCTCACTGAATTTTGATAAGACACAGTACATACAGTTCCGTACAGTGAATGGTATGATGCCATTAATAAATATAGACCTTAATCAGAAGCATATAGCTAAGGTAGAATATTCCAAATTTTTAGGTATGTCCATTGATGAGAGATTAAATTGGAAGAAACACATTGATGATCTGCTGAAACGTTTGAGTTCAGCTACTTATGCAATAAGGGTCATTGCAAATTTTGGTGATAAACATCTTAGTAAATTAGCTTACTACGCCTATTTTCACTCATTGCTTTCATATGGCATCATATTTTGGGGTAATTCATCACTGAGGAATAAAGTATTTATTGCACAAAAGCGTGTAATCAAAATAATAGCTAGAGTCCACCCAAGATCATCCTGCAGACATTTATTTAAGGATCTAGGGATATTCACAGTAGCTTCTCAGTATATATACTCTCTTATGAAATTTGTTATTAACAACCAAACCCAATTCAAAAGTAATAGCAGTGTGCATAACTATAATACTAGGAGAAAGGACGATCTTCACTATTCAAGATTAAATCTAACTTTGGCACAGAAAGGGGTGAATTATACTGGCACTAAAGTCTTTGGTCACTTACCAAATAGTATCAAAAGTCTGACAGATAACCAACAAGTATTTAAGAAGAAATTAATAGAATTTCTGAATGACAACTCCTTCTACTCCATAGAGGAATTTTTAGATATAAATTAAGAAAAAAAGAAAAAAAACAAAAATATTAAAAAAAATAACAAAAAAAATAAAAAAAATAAAAATAAAAAATAAAGAAAAACAAAAAACACAAAAAAATTGTTTTATTAACTTAAGTATGTTGTTAAATTAACCTAATTATGTCATGTATTGGAAAATTCGACTCGTTCCACATCATTACGAAATATCGTATTCATGATCCATGGAACTAGTATTAATCTAATCTAATCTAATCTAATACCCCCAATACTCCAACCACTCTCAAGAACCAGCCACAAAGGAGTGGCCCCTTTGTCATCCAGTAGCACCCCAGACTGGAACACCTGAACCACATCTTTCATCAGGGCTTTGATTATCTATAATTATGCCCTGAAATGAGGGACATCCTACTCACGATCCTTCCTACTCTCATAAAGTGGTGTACCATCACCCACCAAACTTCCACAAAATCCTAGTCAATCTCTATGCCACTGCCAATTCCATCCTTTCACAGCAAGAGTCATATACCTGCAGAAGATCCAGGTGTAAGACCTGCCGAATTCACCCACCCAGCACTTCCTATTCCAGTCCTGCCACAGGCTTATCCTACCCCACCAGAGTCTGCATCACCTATGAAAGCAGCCATGTCATACACCAGCTCTGCCACAATCATTGCAAAGATTTTTATAATGACATGATTACAAACCAGCTGCCTACCACGATTAATGGCCAACACAAAACTCTGGCCAAGACCAAACTGGACCACCTTATGGCACAACACACATCTGAATGTAACATGATTTTAGGGTTACACACTGTAGGTATTCTCAGTAATTTGAGCTAATGATGAACCAGTACCATTTGGGTTTTGAATGGGCTGAGCTTTAATTCTATATCCTACACACATTTTGATAGTGCACACAGATCAGTATTGAGATTCTCGACAGCTGTCTTCAAGTTTATTGATTTTGCACTTAGACACAACAGAAGGTCAACAGCATACCTGTGATACATGTAATAGGACAAAATTGATGAGACATCATTGATATACAATGAAAAGAATATAGGAGTGACGTGAACAAAACAAAGTGATGAATTCCACAAATAGGGCTGTTTACATGCTGCTGAAGGGACACATGGGTCAGGCCAGACAGTGAGACTACTGCACATTACCAGCAGCAATCATAGATCCAAGATTAGCATGTGCCTCTCACCATCAGCACAATGTTCCCCAGAGGAACTTAGTGCCTTAGCACCAGGTTTTGTCTGACCCTTGTGAGAGGCCAGTGGGTCAAATACCATGCACAGTGGTCTCCAGCTGCAGCTGCGGTGAACATGTGCAGGGCTGAGGGACCTATCCAAGCGTCATCACCAATGGAGAAGTAGCATGCCATTTATGTTGCAACTGTGACCTACAGAGGCCACTGGCCATCCACAGGCCTGCTATGAGCAATGCTTGATCCCTACATAGCATTCTCTTGCCAGGGTGGAAGCTGCTGTCTGTACATAATTTTTGGCCAAGGTCAACAGAGTGAGGTGTCTTTTGCCTTGCTAAGAAAAAAATTTAAATAAAGCATTCTTTATTGTCAACAATGTTTCCACTGGACTCTCTGGCCCATCACCACCATCATTCACCCCTCTGAGTGCAACTGCTGTCTTCAGAGTGGTGTCAGAGGAGCCAATGTCACTTCAGTCACTAGTGGAGTGTGAGAAAGCTGCTGCAACATGGTGTCCAAGCCACAGCTTACAATATCATTGTTTAGGGTGAGTAAGATACTTTTGTTCTTTTTTGGTGACAATAATGGGGCCAAGGATTATGGGTATGGTAACAGCAGGCTTACATTTGTAAAATCATAGGAACCAGTGGGCTTATATCACAGTATAAAGGTAATTCTAGAGATGAATAGTTACAACCTGCGGGTTGTACACAGTGCAATTTACCTGGATGTTCTGCCCCTTTACTGAGTCTGTAGCAACTATTTGCTTTATGTGTAATATGAGGGTGGTTTGAAAAGTTCTTGGAACAGAATAGAAAAAAGTTCTTACATCACTGAAACTTTATTTTTCAATGTAGTCTCCTTGTAGAATAACACATTTGGTCCAATGATGTTCCAGTGCCTTGATCCCATCTGAAAAATGAGCTTCCCCCAGGTCTGCAAAATAGTTGTCAACTCCGGCTATCAATTCTTCGTTTGAAGTGAATCTTCATCCACCAACAAAAATTTTCAGTTTTGGGAAGAGATGGGAGTCTGACAGAGCCATATCAGGTGAATAAGGAGGGTGTGGCAACAATTCATACCTTAGTTTGTGAAATTTTGCCATGGCGATGGCATATGTTTTTGATCCAGCATCAAGAGTCGTGGCACCCATCTTGCAGATAATTTTTTTCATTTCTTTCATTTCTAATTCTTCAGATACAATGTGATATATCCTTTCAGATAATATCTGGCAAATGTGAGCAATTTCATGCACTTTCAATCAGCGATCCTCCATGACCATTTTGTGTACTTTTGCCATGATTTCTGGAGTAGTGACACCACTGCGTGGTCCATCATCAAAGCTCTCCAAATCAAATTTAAATTCATTTGTTCACTTGGTAACAGTTGGACATGAAGGAGCAGAGTCCCCCAGTGTATTCTGGAAATCAGCATGAATGTCCTTTACTTTCAGACCTTTCTTTACGAAGCACTTATTCACTGCTTGAATCTCAATTTTTTCCATCCTTGCAAATCACTACATGGGAACAACAACAGAGCCATATCATCACCACAGCTCTCTTCCAAGAGGACTGAGATGGCACGTGTTTACAGGCAACAGTCCAATGAATATCACATGAACAACTTTTTGCATTAGTGCTGACCTCTTGTGGCGATTCCATGAACTTTTCAAACCACCCTCGTGGTTCTGGGCAAATGGTTGCACAGAGCAGAGTGTCCAGCTGGCTCAAGATTAGGCAAAAGAAATATGTTAGGAGTACAAATAGAAATGGAGTGTTCTATCTTGTTTATTGTTAGGTTATTATTTTATATGTTTTTTTGGATTATTAATTTTGAGTCATGAAAATGAGTAATGGCGAGGTAATGGCAAAATAAGAGACACAAGGTGTCACCAGAGAAGGGGCATACAGTCACTGATATAACAAGTAGCTCAATTAAGGGTGGTTTTGGATAAACAACCAGAAGAGAAAAGTGAGAAGATACATTTGCTTAAGTCACAGACTCTAGGAGTGGATCTGATTGTTGCTAACCTTATTTCCCACTTTTCTGGCAACGGAAGCCCCACATTTACTGGTTATGTTTCAGTTACTTGTTACAGGCCCTGGTACCATGTTGCAAACTGTTTTACTTTTCCCCTCAGAGTGTAGAGTCTTTATAAAATCACTTATTGGACTACTTTGCATTAAGGTAACGTTCCTATTCACTTTATTGTCTCATCTTGCCTCTCCAATGCCTTAGTATTTTCTTGCTGGACTTCTATGGTAAGAGGTAATGTATGAAATTTGGTATCCTTGGCATACTCTTGACACTGTGGATCTCAAAATGTTGAAGTCCCTAATGATTTCTGAAATAGGATGTCCCATGCATCTAGCTACAACTACTATTCTGCATTCAAATTCTGTTAATTCCTGCTGTGCAGCCATAATTACATCAGAAATTTTTTCACATGAATCACGTTAGTACAAAGACAACTCTGCCAATGCACTGCCCTTTTATACATTGTGTGTGTGTGGTATTACCATGATTTGCATATGTGTATATCACTATCCCATGACTTTTGTCACCTCAGAGTAAGTTTCCTAATTATATCCACAAAGTCTTCTGCTGCTTCATTATGCCTTTTGGAAACAACACTCATCTGCTCACAGAAAAGCTGTGCGCTGTTCTGTTTCCTATATCTTTGCTCTAATCCTGATGTGAGTTGATAAAATTCTCTGGCTTGCACAGTGCTGCTATGCACCATACAAATGACTTCACTTCTCCTGTTAAACATAACCTTGCTACCTATAAAAATTACTTATTTGACCAACCCCTTTGAACTGAGATCCTCTGCTAATGCTAATACATCCTCAGATGACCTACCACAAAAGGGAGAATAAGCTCAGCAACAGCTACATCCGCTCCTAGACTATGTGACTTTAACCAGTCTATCTTCTCTTTTCTCTGCTAGTTTTTTTTAATCCAAAACCACCCTTAATTGAGCTACCTGTTTTACCAGTGACTGTATGCCTCTTCCCTGGTGACACCTTGTGTCACTTATTTTGCCACTGCCCCACTATTACTCATTTTCACTATTTAAAATTAGTAATCTGACTGATGCCAACCTTATATCTCCCTTTTGTGGTAGGTCATCTGAGGATGTGTTAGCATTTGCGGTGGTGGATCTCAGTTCATTGGTTGATTTAAGGGGTTGATCAAATAAGCAATTATTACAGATAACAAGGTCATGTTAAACAGGAGAATTGAAGTCATTCATACAGTGCATAGTGGCTCTGTGCAAGACAGAGAGTTTTGATCAACTCACATGGGGATTAGAGCAAATATACAGGAAACAGAACAGTGCACAGTTTTTCTGTGTGCAGCTGAGTGTGGTCTCCAAAAGGCATAATGAAACAGCAGAAAACTTTGTGGATAGAATTAGGAAACTTACACTGAGGTGAAAAAAGTCATGGGATAATGATTTGCATATATACAAATGGTGGTAGTACTGCACACACATGGTATTAAAAGGGCAGTGCATTGGCAGAGCTGTCATTTGTACTGAGGTGATTCATGTGAAAAGATTTCTGATGTAATTATGGCTGCAGGACAGGAATTAAAAGTTTTTAATGTGGAGTTGTAGTTGGAGCTACACTACTGGCCATTAAAATTGCTACACCACCAAGATGATGTGCTACAGATGTGAAATTTAACTGACAGGAAGAAGATGCTGTGATATGCAAATGATTAGCTTTTCAGAGCATTCACAAAAGGTTGGCGCTGGTGGCGACACCTATAATGTGCTGACGTGAGGAAAGTTTCTAACTGATTTCTCATACACAAACAGCAGTTGACTGGTGTTGCCTGGTGAAATGTTGTTGTGATGCCTCATGTAAGGAGGAAAATGTGTACCATCACATTTCCGACTTTGATAAAGGTCAGTTTGTAGCCTATCGTGATTGCAGTTTATTGTATCGTGACATTGCTGCTCGCACTGGTCGAGATCCAATGACTGTTAGCAGAATATCGAATTGGTGAGTTCAGGAGGGCAATATGGAACACCGTGCTGCATCCCAATGGCCTCATTTCACTAGCAGTCGAGATGACAGGCATCTTATCCACATGGCTGTAATGGATCGTGCAGCCACGTCTTGATCCCTGAGTCAACAGATGGGGACGTTTGCAAGAAACAACCATCTGCATGAACAGTTCAATGACATTTGCAGCAGCATGGACTATCGGCTCGGAGACCATGGCTGCGGTTACCCTTGACGCTGCATCACAGACAGAAGCGCCTGTGATGGTGTACTCAACGATGAACCTGGGTGCACGAATGGCAAAACGTCATTTTTTCAGATGAATCCAGGTCCTGTTTACAGCATCATGATGGTCACATCCATGTTTGGTGACATCGCGGTGAACACACATTGGAAATGTGTATTTGTCATCACCATATTGGTGTATCACCTGGCGTGATGGTATGGGGTGCCATTAGTTACATGTCTCGGTCACCTCTTGTTCACATTGCCAGCACTATGAACAGTGGATATTACATTTAAGATGTGTTACAACCCGTGGCTCTACCCTTCATTCGATCACTGCGAAACCCTACATTTCTGCAGGATAATGCATGACCGCTTGTTGCAGGGCCTGTACGGGCCTTTCTGGATACAGAAAATGTTTGAATGCTGCCCTGGCCAGCACATTCTCCAGATCTCTCACCAATTGAAAATGTCTGGTCAATGGTGGCCAAGCAACTGGCTCGTCACAATACACGAGTCACTACTCTCAATGAATTGTGGTATTGTGTTGAAGATGCATGGGCTACCTGTACACACCATCCAAGCTTTGTTTGACTCAATGCCCAGGCATATCAAGACTGTTATTACAGCCAGAGGTGGTTGTTCTGGGTACTGATTTCTTAGGATCTATGCACCCAAATTGCGTGAAAATATAATCACATGTCAGTTCTAGTATAATATATCTGTCCAATGAATAACTGTTTATCATCTGCATTTCTTGTTGGTCTAGCAATTTTAATGGGCAGTAGTGTAGATGCATGGGACATTCCCTTTCAAAAATGATTAGGGAATTCAACATTCCAAGATCCACAGTGTCACCATAGACAACACAATGGCTGATGGCCTTCACTTAATGACCAAGGGCAGTGGCATTTGCGTATAGTTGTCAGTGTGAACAGAAAAGACAGAATGCATGAAATAACCAAAGAAATCAATGTGGGACATACAATGAATGCATGCATTAGAACAATGTGGCAAAATTTGACATTAGTGGACTATGGCAGCAGATGACAAATGTGAATGCCTTTGCTAACACCTTGCCATTAACTGCAGCACATCTCCTGGGATTGTGACCATATTGCTTGGACCCCAGATTACTAGAAAATCATGGACTGGTCAGACGAGCCTATTTTAGTTGGTAAGAATTAATGGTAGAGTTTGAATGTAGCACAGACCTCATGGAGGTATGGTCCCCAGTTATGAACAAGGCACTGAGCAAGTTGGTGGTGGATCCATAATGGTGTGGGCTGTGTTTATGTCAAATGGAGTGGGTCCTCTGGTCTAACTAATCAATCACTGACTGTTCACAGTTATATCTGGCTACTTGGAGACAGCCATTCACGGACTTCATGTTCCCAGACAATGATATCATGTCATTGGGGCACAATTGTTCATGACTGGTTTGAACAACATTCCAGACAATTCATGTAAACAATTTGGCCACCAAGAGTGCCTGCCATGAACCCCCTCAATTTATGGGATGTAATCGAGAGGTCAGTTTATGCACAAATCTGGCACTGGCAACTGTTTTGCAATTATGGATGGCTATAAAGGCAGTATGACTTAATATTTCTGGAGGTGACTTCCAATGACATATTAAGTTCATGCTACATTGATTTGTTGCCGTAGGCCAGGCAGAAGGAGGTCTGAAGTGATATTAGGAGGTAGCCCAGGACTTTTGTCACCGCAGTGTAATGTACATGCTTATGAGTTAACATGGAGTGAGGAGGTACATGAAGTGTTGCAAGTGTTGCTTCAGGATAGTCAAGCAATGTGTGGTTGAGGCATTCCTAAGAGGTTCAAAACCAGATATGTCAAGGAGGGTGCACAATGGGGTGCACAACGATCTCCACGCAGGAGTTAAGTTAGGACTGGAGTATGAGGAAACTGATATGTCAACAGGACGTGGTCACATGGACACATGATTAGAGACATATGTCCACCTCAAATGTAAAATGTATTAATTGTGGATGTACAGGGCTTGTCCAGAGACAATGCTATCTATCACAGAGGGGTAATATGGATGGCATGGGCTCCCAATGATTTTATAGGAGTAATGGTAGGGGTGGTTTGTGGGGTAAGAAGTACCTTTTAAACTTAAGAGAGTACCCCAGAGTCACTGGAAGGGGTTCCCAGTAAAGATAAAATGCAGTAAAAATGAATGTGGAGGTGGATTGTGCCATAGTGGATGTGGTAGGTGGTAGGTCATATAAATTTTTATTGGTCACAGGGACACATGTGTTGGTGAACTCAGGAGTGTGAGTAGGTAGGAGGCAATAGAACCCACCATGTTACAAGCTGGGTGGTGTATGGGGTAGTGATATATGGCCATTGTGGTCAGTAATGATAAATTTTTCATTTGAGACAACCAAGTCTAGACAATGTGTGGAAGTGGTGTCTCATGTAAGTGAGGGGTACATCACATTTGTAGGGTTAGATTTTCTGGGTCGATATCATGCCATAACTGACCTTGAAAACATATAGTGAAGCTTAATTGAAGGACATTCTGGCTAGGGAAATGTATTGTCAATGTCAATCTGTCACAAGGAGCATCCAGTATGGAGCAATCCAGCTGAACATCAGACAATGACAGAAGGCTTAATTCACATGACTGTGTGTCGAGTGGCACTGTAAGGTCACTATGGATGGATCTGGGACCTGACTTACTGAGACATATGTCATGTACTGCAGAACTGCTGTAGGATAGTGAGGTATTGGATGCAGCGTGTTGTTTAAGGATATGTAGTACTGTACACATTCAAGAGAGAGTCGGAGGCCAGGTAGTACCCATCAGTGTGGATAGTTTTAGTGCTGAGGAGGTTAAGTTGTTGAAGAGAACATGGGAACATTGTTGGCTACATTGGAGATTCCAGATGAGGAAGATTGCTGTTCCAGTGGTGTAGGTTTCAAGAGGGTACAAGACTCTGCTAGGACTGCACTTTGTGAAAATTAAGCCATTTGAAGGAGACAGAAAGAACATAGGTGGAGGATTACTGCTAGAATTTCAGTACCTCATTCTTCTGGAAGTGCCATTACCTGCTACATCAGTGACATAACACAGGATTTCAACAGGGAATGAAGAATCAGTATACTGGAAATCATACAGAATATCACAATCTCTGCAACCAATTCTGGAGGAATTTATTAATCAACAACCGACTGATGATATAACAGAAGACAGTAGCAGCCCCTGTGGGGAGGAGAATTGTAATTGTACCAAAGAAGTCTACAGACAGTTCAAAGAAATTTTGATTCTGTTGTGACTACTGCCATTTAAGTAATAAAATTGTGACAGATGCTCACACAGTTCTGAACATCATAGAAATGATTGATAATTTTGGGCAGTACTTGAGGAGCGGTACCATCAGTTACAAGTGTCTACAGAGAACAGAGTGGAAGCTGCATTTTCAGCACCTTGGGGATATTATCAGTATAGAAGAATTCTGTATGGATTAAAAATACGCCAGCAGCATTTACTGGATGGTGTACTAACCCTGTCTACTAAAACATTTATATATGCATAAAATAGCATTGGTCCTATCACACTTCCCTGGGGCACTCCTGATGTTACCCCTGTCCTGATGAACACTCGCTGCCAATGACAACATGCTGGGTTCTATTACTTGAGAAGCCTTTGAGCCTGTCTCATATCTGGGAGCCTATTCCATATGCACATATTTTCTTTAACAGTCTGCAATGAGGTACCATGTCAAATGCTTTTTGAAAATCTAGAAATATGAAATCAGTATGTTGCCCTTCACCCATAGTTTGCAGTATATCATATGAGAAAGGGTTTTGCATGAGCAATGTTTTCTAAAGCCATGCTGATTTGAGGACATGAGCTTATTGGTCTCTAGGAAATTTATTATATTTGAAATTAAAATATGCTCCAGAATTCTGCAGCAAACCAATGTTACGGTACAGGAGTCACCTGCACTTTTTTCCAGTTGCTGGCTCTTTGCACTTGTCAAGAGATTCATGATAAATGCAAACTAATTAAGAGGCCAACGACATAAAGTACTCTTTGTAAAACCAAATTGGGATTCCATACAGACGTGGTGACTTATTTGTTCTCAGCTATTTCAGCTGTTTCTCTACACCACGTATGCTTATTCCTGTGTCAATCATACGGTATATCGTATGATGGTGAAATGACGGTACATTTGTACAATTCTCCTACATGAATGATTTCTTAAATGTGGAATTTAAAACTATGGCCTTCCTTTTGCTATCTTTTACTGCCAAACCAGACTGGTCAACAAGTGACTGAATGGAAGCCTTAGACCTGATTAGTGATTTTACATAGAGCCAGAATTTTTTCAGGTTCTCTGCCAGATCTTTAGCCAAGCTATGATGGTAGTAGATGTTATACCCTTTGCACATACGTCTTTTCACAGATGCATAAATCTCTACTAATCTTTGCCTGTCATCATCCATGCATCCTCTTTTGAACCAGAGTGCAACAGCTTTTGCTTCCTTGGCAATTTCCAAATTCTGTTATTAAACCATGGTAGGTCTTTTCCATCCTTAATCTAATTACTAGCACATATTTGCCCAGGATGAAATTTACAATCTATTTAAAATTTGTCTATAATTCCTCTATAGCCATCATTCTGGAACTAAATGATTTCAAGTCAATTATTTACCTTTTGTAAATCATATGGAATGTGTTACCTGTGGCTAAGTGTGCAAAGTGCAGTACAGTTAGCGTCACTGGAAAACATTCAGTATGTTTTCCAGAATACTGTGTACACCAACTTCAAATCAACAAATACTAATCACTCACTCTACATGACTCCCACACTGCTGCATACAGTTAATATATGTACCACCTGATGATGAATCACTAGGTGGTTTGAGTCCACTTATGGAATAATAAAAAAATTGAAGAACAAAACAAAAGGCGAATGGTTGCAGTAATTTCAAGAAACCTTTAGATTTCAGGGAATTTGAGTATGAAGTAATCCACAAACCAGGGAAGAAGCATGGAAGCTTTGTAAACCCTTGTCATCAGTTTATTTAAGGCATCATCACTACTGCTATGGAGGCAGAGTTGACATTGTCATTACGGTAGGTCAAGTTTGTGAAACAGCTTTTGGTGTAGTACACTACTAAGACAATTTCTCCCTGCCACTATTATACAGCTATGCCCTAGGGTCAGGTAAAGGGTAGAAGAATGAAGGTTCTACAACACTCCAACAAAGTGGTCTTTCCTTCTCATTCTGTCCAGTCAGTCTTCCTTGATTTAGGGTTCAGGGTGACTTTCCTAAATTGTACCCATTTCCATGAACTGATCCAGTCCTTTCCCTTCACCCCCTTCCTTCCCCTTCAACTTTTCTACCAGAAGAAGGAGCCACTGGCCTTGAAAGCTTGTAAAAGTTAAATATTTTGTGTGTGTCCCCCAGCCGCCACTTGATGAGTAAATTTTTTATCTGTTCATTTACATTATATTATCAACAATTGATTATTTTTGTGTTAAATTAGTACCAAAGTCACACAAATGAGTTAAAAGATTTAATTATCTTTGTGTCTTGATGTATAAGAAGTCTGCAACACTACTTGTAATATAACATAAAAAAGGCCCTCAGTGGCTAAGTGCAAATATTGTATGCAAACTTCACAGTACGTAGCAAATGCAATTTACAACAACTGTCTGTTCACTTCTAAGAGTTCACTAAACGATTGGCTCTGTCTAAGTCAGCCCTTGATGATGATCTATAACCAAGGGGCAAGAGATGCTTTTCTATCTTTTGAGTAGGCTTCTGTCCGTTGTCGTCTGGTCATTGGTGCATTGTACTCAGCTGGCAATTGGCTGAGGTAAAGTCAATATCTTCATCCTCAGTGCCACCCATGGTGCTGGTGGAACTTGCAGAAGTGGCAAGTCGCTATGGCACTGGCACTGGCATCCCTGGCCATGTCTTGTTCAGACAACACAGTAGAAATATCAACAAGCTAAACAGGAAAATAGCAGTAGTACAAGCACTGGGTTAGAAACTAACTGAGTAGTAAACACCACACAGCACTGATGAGGAATATAAACAATATAACAAGCAACAGCACTTTAGCCTGTATGACAGATAATTTTATATAAAGAAAACAAATTATGACCACAAGTGGTTGTGCCAGCAGTGCTGAACCAAGAAGAGGAATGCATGATCTCATCTTATTGGGCCACGGGGAATGAGGGATGACCAACTGAAGAGTGTCAGAAAAGTACTTGTGGAAGGGAAGGAAAAATTATGCTCATCAGCACCTCAGAAATTGTGTAGAATGTGCGCAGTGCGTGGATTTGAATCGGAAGCAGGTACTATTGGAGAAGTTGCTAGAAGCAACAGAACAGTTTAGTTTCATTTGGGTGGACATGTTAGGACCATTCAACCAAACACCAGCAGGTAATCATTTTTTGCTGACCATAATAGACCTTTTTCTCATAACAATGAGATGGAGGTGATGCTGTACCAACAGGCAGTCACAGCCAAATAAGCATTAGTTAATAGGTGGGTACTGAAGTTTGGGGTACCGGAGACAATAATAAAGTACCAAGGGATGAACTTCATGACAGACTTGATGAAAGAGTTGTTTCAGTTATTAAATGTAAAAATGTTAGGAACTAATCTACCTCTTTCTCAAGCTAACAGAATGCCAGAATGAGTTCATTAGAAAATTGGGAGGATGCTTAGTTACTACATGAATGTACACCATTTGAATTGAGAAGCATATTTATCCTATACGTATAGTGATAAGTGCATATAGCTCCAAGTGCACTCTAGCACAGGGTTGTCACCATTCTAGGTGGTGTATGGTGATGCCTTTGCCATTTGGTACAATTAGATAGAAAGGAAGCAGGAATGGAGAGTCAGTCCTGGAATTTGCAATAATGGTGAGGGAAATGTGGAATAGGGTCCAGCAAGCATATATATTAAGTCCTTGGAGAGGTAAGATGAGGCAGTAAAGTAAGTGGGAACATTACCACAATACAAAGCCCAAGGGTGATTTTGTTAGGTCTCTATACTCTGAAGGGGAAAAGAAAAATGTTTGTAACATAATACAAGGGTCCATATCAAGTAATTGAAACATCACCAGTAAATGTCAGTCTTCAGTTGCCAACAAGGTCAATGACTGTACATGTTGGGCATCAACAATCTTTGAAGGGTATGCCTGAAGCAATTCCATGAGAGATATTAACGAAGTTGAGAAAGCAGACAAGAAAAAAGAAGCAGAAATATGATAAATAGGAAGAAGGGGTCCATATACCTCAAGCTCAGCAGACATGTTTTGTGTTTTTGAGATTTTGGGTAGTTTTCCTTTGGTGTGTTGTATAGGATATTGAAGTTATTTCAGATAAGGTTATATGTTTATGTTAAAGTAGGAATAGTCTTTAGTTTGATAAGACATGCTATTCACAGACCCAAGCCTTCTGAGGGGAGGGGAGGTGGTAATGGTCCCAAACATCAGATTGCCATATGGTGAGAGAGTAAAAATGCTAATTTTGGCAGTGTTGTTCCCTTCACAACCGATGGAATAAGAGCACTCCAAGATCATCACCTTGGTGGAAGAATTCTGTTTTTCTGGCAATGAAACATAGTATTATCCAGCCACAGATGGTCATTGGATTTAGTACTTCATGTATGGGAACTGTGAAATGAGACCAGGAGACTGGAGGATGTGTTTTCAAGGGTGCAACTATTAGCAAATAGTAATGGAGTGCTTAGAGAGGTGTTCAAGGAACTAGGAAGCTGCTCAGGGAATATGCAAAACTGAGGTAGTAGGTGCAGGAAGTGACAGGAGTGGTGCGACATGAGTCAAGGAGGATGAAAAGGGGGTGGATAGATGCTGGAGGAGAATACTTAAGTCTGTATTTGGGACTGTTGATGCAAGTGAGGTGAGTGAATTGAACAAAATAGCAGGAGCCACCAGGGGTTTAGTTGAGATGAATAAAGCAACTATGAAGTGGCATTCCATGTAGATTGCAAACCTGGAGAGCAGCATGTTGAATAATATATACATGCTTCAACAGCTTACTAATGTAGTTGTGGATTATGGCAGAGTCTTGTCCAAACCAAGATTTGAGTCAGTTCAAGCATGGGTGCAAGTATCAGATGGAAGAATGATCCCCAAAAGATTGTTGTAGTCACTAGGGGACAGTATATGGGATGCAAGAGTGGAGTTGATGAACTTGCAGGAAGCTATTTATCGGGCACTACATGGACAGTTAAACATGGTCTGGTTGTTCCTGAACAGTACCATATTTGGTTGAGAACAATACAAGGAGAACTACAGCCAGAATTACAGTTGGTAGTGGAGCTGATCAGCCACAACTTACCATTCTACTATCATGAAGCAACAGTGCTTATGACAACTGACAATGCATGGTTGTACATATCAGTGAGGTTTCCAGTAGCAAACAAGAATGCATTATTCAAATGTTACACACTGCACACCTCTCCAATGAAGCTCACGGAAGTTGGGAGATTTGTACAAGTAAGAGAAGAGGGGGTATAACTAGTGGCAGAAAATGAGGACTGACACATGGTGATGATGGAAGATGAGCTTCAACAATGTCAGAGCTGGATGGTCACCATATGCCCAGCCATGAGTTTGTGATGGGTGGAAGCACCTGCATTATACTGCTGTTCTGGGGTAAAGCAAGGGACATTCATACCAAAAAGTAGTGATTGCACCAAAGTGTATTTTCGTAGAGTAGGTTTGCATCATGTGTACTCAGTATGTGATTGCATAGTATTGGCTGCTAATTGATATTAGGAGGGAAAGCTCATGGGAGCAAGATATTTGGAATTACAAGCAGTGGATTATTGTTATCTTGATCCACCTTATGACGTCTATGTGTCCACAATATGAAAGACATCGTACAATAAAAATAAGACATACCAAGATCCTTATTAAAAACTTCACCAGCATTAAAAGTATGGTAAGTAATGACATCAAGGTTATTAAAACTTTCAAAGCCAGCAATACTATCAATACCTCCACAGTGAACAATAGTCATGGTAAGACATCCAGAAACATGACTAAATTTATCATTCTTTATGAGGGAAAAATTCAAAATACCACCTTCAAAAACACAAGGACCATCAAGGACAGGATAAGAAGCAATGCCTTTCACTTTATTTTTATCCATGGCTCCGGTACTGATTTCAGTATTATCAGTGTGTTTGTAAGCAGTAGCATGTGAGCACTGGACACGCCTATCATGATGCATATTGTGAGTCGTTCAAAGCAGTTGTCTGTGCGGCAGCACAATCCAGACTGGCAGCGCAACTAGAAATGGTCAACACTTGCTGAGTGTGACCTTATCTTATCCCTTATCAGCATCATAAACCAGATGTTTTGAAACTTGCGTCTTTACCGTCTGTGGGCAATGACACACACATTTCACTGCTTTATGACTCAGTATAGCAGCCACAACTCACGTAGATGCACAAGGGTGCATCACACAGAGAGCATCCAAGATCTCTCTGGAAGCTATAATTCCAAGAATTGCTTCTCGGCTTTTCGTAAGATCAATGTGTAATTTTTGGGAATCAGACTTCTTCATTTATGATAATATACAGTCAAACCATCAACAAGTTTTACAGCTTCACAAACACCAGAGCCTTTACCCCACATGTAGATAGCTCCATCTTGGTCCACCTTCTGACATCCAAAAGTCCTCAATACAAAAGGCAACATATGAGGGGCATTTTAGAAGTCTGTGCAAAAATAAAAACTACTTATGTGTTTGGGGCAAACCTTTTTTAGTATTTGACATAGTCTCCTTTTAGATGTATACACTTTGTCCAACACTGTTCTAATTTGATGATCCCTTCCGAATAATAGGAATTGCCCAAGTCTGCAAAATACCTATTAGTTGCTGCAATCACCTCCTTGTTCAAATAAAATCTTTGTACCGCCAGCTATTTCTTCAAATTGGGGAACAAATAGTAGTCCAAGGGAGCCAAGTCTGTAGAATAGGGGGGATGTGAAATGAGTTGGAATCCTATTTCCGATAATTTTGCCACCACAATTGCTGAGGTGTGTGCTGATGCATTGTCGTGATGGAAAAGGACTTTTTTGCGATCAAATTTCCAGTGTTTTTCTTGCAGCTCGGTTTTCAAATGGTCCAGTAACGATGAATAATATGCACCTGTAATAGTTTTACCCTTTTCTAGATAGTCGATGAGGATTATCCTTTGCGAATCACAAAAAACAGTCACCATAACCTTTCCGGCCGAAGGAATGGTCTTTGCCTTTTTTGGTGTAGATTCTTCCTTGGTAACCCATTGTTTAGATTGTTGTTTGACCTCAGGAGTACAGAAATGTATCCATGTTTGATCCACAGTGATGAAGTGATGCTTAAAGTACTGCAGATTCTTCGTGAACAGCTGTAAACCATCCTTGCAAACACTTCACACGATTTCGTTTTAGGTCAAGAACGAGCAATCGTGGAACCCATCTTGCGGATAGCTTTCTCGTGTCGAAATGTTTATGCAAAAATATTATGTACCCATTCATTTGAGATGCCCACAGCACTAGCAATTTTACACATCTTAACTCTTCTGTCATCCATCACTATATCATGGATTTTATCAACAATTTCTGGAGTTGTAACCTACACAGGGTGTCCAGAATGTTCAGCATCACTTCAGCCCATATGGCCACTCTGAAAATTTTGAAACCACTTGTAAACTGTTCTAATAGAAGGAGCAGAGTCACTGTAATGTTTATCGAGCTTCTCTTTAGTCTCCTGGACGTTTAGCCTTTCATAAAGTAATGTTTAATCACCACACGAAATTCCTTTAGTACATTTTTTGACAATCACTCGACTTCCTTGATTCACACGAATGCCAAACACAAAGAAATAGACCAATATGGCTGAAACTTGGTGTGCATCCTTTCCAAAGATGCTACTAACTAAACATGATCTCGATACACACTGGTGGTGACATCTCTCAAACTTTGAACGGACTTTTCAAATGCCCTTTGTACAATAAAAATAAGACATATCAGTATCTTTATTAATAACTTCACCAACATTAAAGTAACCCTGGGCACCTCTGTGTGTCTGTGATATCATGGAGCCTATGTTTCATTTATCAGCTAAATGACAGGGGTTACTTTGTTGAATTTAACACAGACATTGCTGTTTTGGCCAGATGAACCTCTAGAGTTGTTGTCCACACAAAACATTACCTCCGTAAACTGGTTTAAATGAAGACTCGAAGAATATGTGGTGTCACCACCAGACACCACACTTGCTAGGTGGTAGCCTTTAAATTGGCTGCGGTCCATTAGTACATGTCGGACCCACGTGTCGCCACTGTCAGTGATAGCAGACCGAGCGCCACCACACGGCAGGTCTCGAGAGACTTACTAGCACTCGCCCCAGTTGTACGGACGACTTAGCTAGTGATGCTACACTGACAAAGCCTCATTTATTTGCAGAGAAGATAGTTAGAATAGCCTTCAGCTAAGTCAATGGCTACGACCTAGCAAGGCGCCATACCAATTGATAGTTATCGTATGAAGCATGTCTCATCAAGAACGATGTATACAAATGATGGATTAAAGTTAAGTATTCCAGCAGCTATGTACTTTTCTTTATAGCATTCATTACGTATCCTGTTTCAGACCTCACGCCAGCCTGCGTGAGCTTATAGCATGCATTTCGGCTTCCTCAAACAACACGGTGTTGGCACTTCTGCCGACACTTCAGAATACGAGGTGTGGCTAGAAAAAAACCGGACTAGTACTGTTGAAACAATAAAATGAATGCAATAAGGCTGAAAGTCGCGTGGCCTGTCACGTGACTCTCGCTCCACCTACTGCTCGAGTTTCATCTGCCTCCTGCACTCAGTCTGCCCGTGGCGTCTGTTTTAAGTAGTTGACGTTTTGTCTGTGCGTCGGAAAATGTTGAGTTACAGAAAGAACAGCGGGTTAACATCAAATTTTGTTTCAAACTAGGAAAATCTGCAAGTGAAACGTTTGTAATGTTACAACAAGTGTACGGCGATGATTGTTTATCACGAACACAAGTGTTTGAGTGGTTTAAACGATTTAAAGATGGCCGCGAAGACACCAGTGATGACACTCGCACTGGCAGACCATTGTCAGCAAAAACTGATGAAAACATTGAAAAAATCGGTAAACTTGTTCGACAAGACAACAAGTCAACTCCTGTTAACTCAGACACTGCTCTGATTGTTAAACGGCGATCTTGTTGAACAAGTTTACCGATTTTTTCAATGTTTGTATCAGTTTTTGCTGCCAATGGTCTGCCAGTGCGAGTGTCATCACTGGTGTCTTTGCGGCCATTTTTAAATCGTTTAAACCATTCAAACACTTGTGTTCGCGATAAACAATCATCGCCGTACACTTGTTGTAACATTACAAACGTTTCACTTGCATATTTTCCTAGTTTGAAACAAAATTTGATGTTAACACGCTGTTCTTTCTGTACACTCAAAATTTTCCGACGCACAGACAAAACGTCAACTACTTAAAACAGACGCCACGGGCAGACTGAGTGCAGGAGGCAGATGAAACTCGAGCAGTAGGCGGAGCGAGAGTCACGTGACAGGCCACGAGACTTTCAGCCTTATTGCATTCGCTTTATTGTTTCACCAGTACTAGTCCGGTTTTTTTCTAGCCACACCTCGTATACTACAATTCCCTATGCATCACTCACATAGGGATTGTGAGGATAAGATTAGAATAATTAATGCATGCATAGAGGCATTCAAACAATCATTCTTCCTGTGCTGCATACGTGAATGGAATGAGAAGAAATCCTAATAACTGGTACAGTGGGACTTACCCTCTGCCACGCACATTACAATGGTTTGCAGCATATAGGTGTAGATGTAGATATAGAAATGAAACTTGGGAACCAAGCATGGACTATTCACTGTCAGATGATAGCCGCACAGGAGAGGCAGATCACTGCAGTATTAGCATAGCCAGTATCAGGTAACCATGACCTTGAGTGTCACAGTTCCTGGCACCATAGTGACTCTCATTTTGCTTTGCCTAGTTTTTATGTATCTGAAACAATAAGACATGCAGAAATCCAATCCAGGGGTAACCATGGGCTCTCTGTTGTTCCTTATCTATATAAAAGATTTAGGAGACAATCTGAGCAGCCAACTCAGGTTGTTTGCAGATCATGCTGTGATTTATCATTTGGTCATCAGGAGATCAAAAAAAATTGCAGAACGATTTAGATAAGATATCTGTATGGTGCAAAAATTGGCTATTGACCCTAAATAATGAAAAGTGTGAGTTCATCAACATAAATGCTAAAAGGAATTAATTAAACTTCAGTTAGATGATAGATCAATCAAATCTAAAGGCCATAAATTCAACTAAATATCTATAAATTACAATTACATACAACTTAAACTGGAAAGAACACATAGAAAATGTTGTGGGGAAGGCAAAACAAAGGCTGCATTTTATTGGTAGAACACATGGAATATGCAACATATCTACTAAAGAGAATGCCTACACTAAACTTGTCCATTCTCTTTTGGAGTACTGCTGCACTGTATGAGACCCTTATCTGATAGGATTAACAGAGTGCATCAAGAAAGTTCAAAGAGGGGCAGCATGTTTTGTGTTACTGAGATTTGGGGTGGACATCACTAAAACAAAGGCATTTGTCATTGCAACAGTATCTTCTCCTGAAATTTCAGTCACTAGCTTTCTCCTCTGAATGTGAAAATATTTTACTGATGCCAACGTACATAGAGAGAAATGATCATCATAATAAGATAAGAGGAATCAGAGCTCCCACAGAAAGGTATAGGTGTTCATTTTCTCTGCATGCTGTTTTAGAGTGGAACAATAGAGAATTTTTGTGAATATGGTTCAATGAACTCTCTACCAGGTACTTAAGTATGATTTGCAGAGCATCCATGTAGATGTAGAGGTGTATGAATCGGAGCTCCCATACACTGGATTCCTCAAACGAGGGGTGATGAATGGATTTATGAAGTTGAGGAATAATATAGTAATTGTATAATAGTTAAGAATAGTCAATTTAGCAGTATGTACATGTTCAACATATTAAGGGTGAAGGTAATTCCAATAGAGAAATGGTGGAGGGGGGGGGGGGGGGGGGCAGCATAGTCTCACTACCAAACTTTTTAGCAAAAGTAATGAGAAGAGGCAAGAAAGCTTGAATTGAATTGAATTGTATTTTATTTGATCCTGTAAGATTGCACTGTGTACAGTAAATGTATGTGTAATATAGGACATGTCAAAGTATTAACATTCATTATCACTTATTTTTCTACACCTTTAGCTTACATTTTTACATCTTTGATAATGAATAACAATATATACAAATTTAATGGGATAAGTATTCTGGAACACTGTAAAACTCTTTTTCAATGAGATAGTCTTTAAGTTTCTTTGGAAAGTCATTGTGAAGTACACTATCTTGCAGGTTTTTAGGCAGACTTCTTAGTAGTCTGATACCAGAGTACTGGGGTCCTTTTTCTAGCATTACCAGTCAGTGGGGTATGCTCCATACTTCATTCTTCCTTCTTGTATTGTGGGTGTGTACACTAGCATTTGTAATCCAGTCCTCACTACTTTTTGTGATGTACATTATTGTTTTGTATATTCAGGGTGTTACAAAAAGGTATGGCCAAACTTTCAGGAAACATTCCTCACACATAAAGAAAGAAAATATGTTATGTGGACATGTGTCCGGAAATGCTTACTTTCCATGTTAGAGCTCATTTTATTACTTCTCTTCAAATCACATTAATCGTGGAATGGAAACACACAGCAACAGAACATACCAGCGTGACTTCAAACACTTTGTTACAGGAAATGTTCAAAATTTCCTCCGTTAGCGAGGATACATGCATCCACCCTCCGTCGCATGGAATCCCTGATGCGCTGATGCAGCCCTGGAGAATGGCGTATTGTATCACAGCCGTCCACAATATGAGCACGAAGAGTCTCTACATTTGGTACCGGGGTTGCATAGACAAGAGCTTTGAAATGCCCCCGTAAATGAAAGTCAAGAGGGTTGTGGTCAGAAGAGCGTGGAGGCCATGGAATTGGTCCGCCTCTACCAATCCATCGGTCACCGAATCTGTTGTTGAGAAGCATACAAACACTTCGACTGAAATGTGCAGGAGCTCCATCGTGCATGAACCACATGTTGTGTCGTACTTGTAAAGGCACATGTTCTAGCAGCACAGGTAGAGTATCCAGTATGAAATCATGATAATGTGCTCCATTGAGTGTAGGTGGATGAAACTAAAATGAGCTCTAACATGGAAATTAAGCATTTCCAGACACATGTCCACATAACATCTTTTCTTTATTTGTGTGTGAGAAATGTTTCCTGAAAGTTTGGCCATACCTTTTTGTAACACCCTGTATACAATGATGAAAAAGTTAAGATACCTAACTTCTTGAAACAGTTAATGCATGTTTCAGAGGTCTTTCTTCTTAAAATGGTCCTAATTGCTTTTATTGTAATGTGAACACTTGTTTTGTCTCTTGTTTGTTTGAGTTTCCCCACACAGTCACTCCATACTGTAAGTATGGTTCGAAAAGTCCATGATACACTGTACACAGAAGGTTCTTGTCTGAATACTGTGATAGCTGCATCATTGAGAATATGACAGAGCTCAGTTTCTTACAGACATTATTAATAGGTTTTTTCCATTTCAATTCATTATCCACTAGAGTACCCAAGAATCTAGCAGATTCTACTTCTTCCAGCCTTGTTCCATCAACCTCAAAATCCATGACTACAGCCTGCTCCTTGTTTTTAAACACTGCATACATAATCTTTTTTAGATTTATAACCAGTTCATTTTCCAACAGCCATTGAGCTGTGACATTTGCAGATATGTATGCTCTTCTCTCAAGTTGTTCCATATCTTGGTCACTATTTAGTATTGTCATGTCATCAGCATACAATATTTTCTTTTCTTCCTCCTCAACACCTATATCATTAACAAACACATTAAATAACAATGGCCCCATTACAGAACCCTGCGGCACTCCATATTTGATAGGTTTGGTTTCTGATAGGTATGAGTTTCCTAATGATACATACTGCTTGCGGATGCACAAGTATGATTTCACCCATTCACCTGGTTGCCCTCGTATGCCATAGTTGCCTAATTTTTGTATCAGCATTTCATGGTCAGTGGTGTCAAATGCTTTTGAAAAATCCAGAAACATTGCAGAGACAACCTTTTTCTCATCTAAGGACTGTAAAATGTACTCTGTTAGACTGGCAATTGCTGATTCTGTAGATTTACCCTTTCTGAAACCATGTTGTGAGGGTATGAGAATGTTATGTTTGTCCAAATAATTAACTAATCTGGTATACATAAGCATTTACAAGATTTTTGAGAAACCTGATATCAATGAAACTGGTCTGTAGTTGTTGTGGTCATACTTATACCCTTTCTTGTACACTGGCACCACCTCCGTTATCTTCAGTATTTCTGGAAAAATTGCATCTCTGAAATAACAGTTTGCTATGTTCAGCAGTGGTGTTATTATCTGCTCACTTACCAGCTTTATTACATGATCTGATATTTCATCATCACCAGCTGATTTCTTGGACTTCAGTTTCTGTATAGTTTTCTGCAATTCATCTTCTGTGACTGGTCTTAAGAACATAGTACTGCATGATCTTTTTGGTACCTTAATACCCTTCTGTTTTTGACTATTTCTTTCCAATTTTAAGTTTTCTAGTACAGTGACATAGTTATTATTCAGTATGTTTGCTATTTCCATACAATCTGTGACCACTGTGTTGTCTATTTTAATTGACCTAATACCTTCTTGTTTGTTTGACCCATCTTTCTTCTTTTCTTTCAGCATTGATTGCATTCCAAGCTGCCTTTGCCTTGTTTCTTGAGTTCGTTATGGTGGTGTCAATTGCTCTTGCTTTGGCTTCTCTTATTGTTTTTCTATACTTCATTTTTAACATTTTATAGTTTTCAGCTTTGCCCATCCGTCTCAGATCCTGATGCTTCCTTCGCTGTTCTAGTAATTCACTGGTAATACACTGTGTTTGATCTTGCTGCCTTTCTTGTCTCTTTACTTTGGGAAATACTACATTAAAATGGTACTTAATTGTTGAAATAAATGCATCATATTTTTCATTTACACTCTGGGCCTGTAGGGTTTCATTCCAGGTTTCCTTACTTAACATTGTTCTAAAGATGTTGATATTTTGTTCACTGATGATTCTAATTTCTTTGGTTGTTTGTTTTGGTTCTGATACTGTGTCATTACAGTACTTCTGCAAAAGCTGATTAGTTGTCCATGATGATCAGATATTTCGGTATGAACTACATGTGACTCATAGTTACACATATTAGTAATTATGTTGTCAATAACTGCCTAACTTTGCGAAGTCACTCTTGTTGGTGCAGTTATTGTTACTTTCATGTTATGCTGTATTAGCAATTCTTCAAAATCCTGTCTTATTTTTGTGTCTTTTCCCATGTCAATGTTGAAGTTTCCACATCTAATAAGATTTCTCTTCATATTCACTCTCAATAAGTTAGCAATTTTTTTCAGAAAGATGCTAATATTGCCACATGGTGACCCGTACACACAAAACACTCTAAAATCCTCTGTCACTATACCAGTAACTTCAAAGTCTTTTTCTCTAGCTATGGACAATGTAGCAGCTTCACTGTTTACATTCTTTAGTAGAGTACCCATTTAATATATATACAAATGCCACCACCCTTATATTTAGATCTGCAGAAGTAGCTAGCTAGTTTGTAGTCCTTTATTTCAACATTACGTATTTTACTTTCAGTTAGTCCATGTTCACTTATACATAATACGTCTGGTCTTACTTCTTTCAGGAGTACTTCTACTTCTAATTTTTTGTTACCAAAGTATTGAATATTTTGATGAAGTACTTTTATGTAATTTTTCTTTTGTTGGTTTACATGTTGTGAGCTGTATTCTGAGGCAAATTCTTTAGTATCGTCTTTTTTTTGTATGGTGCTTATATTTTTCTTTTCCAGCTAGAGTGTATGATTTTTCACCCCATTCTGCCCATATTAGTTTCCCTTGCTTCTAATGATTTTGCAGACATCTGCAAACATTCTGCTGAATGTTACAGACCCTAGTCTATTTAAATGCAAGCCATCCATCGCTAGTAAGTTTTCACATAGGAATTTGTTTGGGTCTATAAAAATTGCCACAAGACGATCACATTGTTCTTTAAGGGCACAGTTTATTTTGGTGATATATTTTTCACTCACCGACCTTCTGTTTATGATTCCACTAAGTATCAGCTGAGATCCTGCATACATATTTCTTGCAGAACAAATCATGTTTCTTGTTTTGTTTGCCATTTCTTCCTCACTGCTGCTCCTTAACGAATTTGTTCCAACATGTATAAACACCCCTTTATAATTATGTCTGGTTTCAGAATCTGGTTCTGTAGTATCTTGTCTTGCATTTACCATATTTTTAAAATGTTTACCGAGTTGTTGCATTCTAATTACAGGTCATACGTCGATCTTGCAATTGGGGACAGTGATATTCTTCAGCAGCGAATCGCTGATTTTTAAAAAGTCATTTTCCTTTTGTTGCATATCCGGCGCCTTGTTTTTCCTTTTGCTGTATGTCACCACCTTTCATTTATATTTATCTTCCAGTTTTTGGCTTACTGAGTTTACCGAGACATCAACGAGAACACCTGATATGTTGTTGTTTTTGAAGTCTGATCGGTCACTCGTATTTTCGCGATCTTCTTGCTTTTCCGTTTGATGGCTTTTACACACACAGGACTTCTTTTCTTGTATTGATGTATTGTTTTCTTTCTTGATGGTAGAAAGTTCAGTTTTTAATGCCTCAATGTCACTTTGTAGTAACTTTATAATTTCGTTTTTTGTATCAACTGCACTTACAAGATCGGCCGTTTTGTCACGTAAACAACCGTTACATGTCCACAGAAAATCATCACTGACGAATTTTAGATTTACTTTTGCTCACTTTTCGTGTAACCAGTAGTTGCATTTGATACACAGAATACCCTTCATCACACACTTTTTACATTCTCTACATGAAGAACTGTTCATTTTTTGCCTTTTTAACGAGAGAGAAGCATCACTACCCTTTCCTATTGGTGCCATCACTGCTGCCATGAGGTATTGCATTAGCAGCGGCAGGCTGGTAACTGTAGTGTGGTGACATGTGGGTCAGAATGACACAAAACCATGCAGTATTAATAACTATACAATGTGGGTCAGTGTCACCACACCAGGGTGAGTGCCTTATTGTGGGTGACAAGACTAGGTGCCAGATTTTAGTGAAACAAATTTGCCTTAGGGCAATATATGTGTTAGTTTTGAGGCAGAGCACTTCCTTTTGCCAGAGTCTAGTAGTATCACCATGACAACTGGGCCATGCCAGACAGTGAGAAGACTAGACATTGCCAGGAGCAGCCATGGTTTCAAGACAGTATTGTGCCTGTTGCCACGGAGAGGTACTGCACCGCTGACATCAAGACCATGGCCCACACAGACCACTGCCTGCTGTCAGCAATGCAGGGTACCTACACAGCACCCTCTCATAAGGGCAGAAGCTGCCACCTGTACCTCAGTGCCAGCCTGAGTCAACAGAGTGAGGTGCGTTTTTCCCCACTGGAGCACAACAAAGCATGTACCAAAGCTGAATAAGGCAGTCCTTACAAGCACCAGTGTTCCCGCTGGGCGCTCTGTTCCACACCATCATCAGTCCTACCACTGAGTGCAACTGTACTCATCACAGTGATGTTCATTTTGTCAGTTTAAAAATGTTTCTGTATCATGAGTAGTCATAAAGCTCAAAATAAAAGACAGTCTCTGTTGCAATATTTATGTACTTTTTGTTTGTTTGCAGGTTCATGCCCACAGTACTGGTATACAGTGAAATCAGTGTACCACAGTAGTATAGCATGCTGTCTAGAGGAGCCAAATAAATTGGTGAAGTCCACTGATAAAGTGGAGTATTGTCTGCTAATTCATTTTCCGCACCAGCAAATGTTGGAGCTCTATCAGACCAGTATAATTTACTTCTTTATTTGGACTGACATGCTGCAGATGCAAAGACTGCCCTGCTGCCAAAAGTGATTTGCCACACAATACTCCACTTTATCAGTGGACTGAACAGATTTATTTGGCTTCTCTATCAGTATGCTAAAGTACTATGGCACACTGATTTCAGTGCATACCAGTACTGCAGGCATATACCTGCAACAACAAAAATTAATTATGTAAGTTATCCCTCATATATCTCATACCTTCCAGTGATAACTTAGGAATAAAATTCTCACTTGTGTATGGCATTACTTTCACATCCACAATACTCCTCCATTTGAGTACTGTGCATCAACATTCATTTCTGAAACTGAACTCCAATAATCAACATAAAATTATAACTTCTGATCTGTTTCATATCCATCTTCCTTGTTGAACTTCTTTATTCTTTAATATTCTTTGTGTGTTTGTTGGCTACAATGAACTGTTATTAAATGATGTACACCACATGGTAGAATTTGTTTTTATTTCTCTTTAATTGAACCTGAATAACTTTTGAAATATTAAGTTTTCATAAAAAGTAAAATGGTTACTAGAAATAGGAGAATCAGAGTTTTCAAATAAACTATGTTGCTGCTAAAAGAGATAATGTTTAGTAGTACTAGATTTTGATGTGCATATGGCTTGCAGGTATAATAAATTATGAATATTTCTTTAAATAAATTGTTTCTACATGGACTATTTACACTATTGTAGTCAGCAGATTGTAAATTATAATGTGAGTAATGAATTTTAGTGAAATACTGCTTGGATAACAACTTTGTCATATTATTTAACTACAGAACATGCAATAATAATGAAAACTGATCAGGAAAAAACAATCAACATCAGGAATGGTATGAAGACAAGTGGGTCCATACCAGCTTGGTCTGCTACATCTGTTACAAAATGTATCACAACTAGTGTGATTTATATTCACATTTACTCCCAGCCAATACTGGGCATGTAATTAAAACAATGACTTTTGGTATGTCTCTGTGTGAGTTATATTTAGTGTTGCTTTACTTCATTCCACACACATTGCATACCAATTAATCAAAGATGAAGAAAGAAGAACCTGCAGGCATGAGGAATTAGTTATTTAAAACATTGGTAGAGCAAAACTGCTCCAGTATATTACAGCATCTGCCTTTACAACTACTCTGTGAAGACAATATGAACTCATCTCTTTATACAAGGAGTTACATAAATGGCACAAGTTCCATATCTAACGATGAAAGGAAATCAGTATTGTGCAGGCAGGCTCTGACTACTACACATGCTGTGGGGCAGACCTTTTAACACTTCACATTGGTGGTCAGTGGCTTCTGGCACTGTTGCTGTTGAGCTGGACGTTAACTGACAATGACTGCATTTGCTAGAATATGTGAAATTCACAGAACAGTTGATACTGGAACTGTGAACTATTTTATTTGCTCAGAATGAGATTTACACTCTGCAGCAGAATCTCTGCTGATATGAAACTTACTGATAGATTAAAATTATGTGCTGGACCAAAGGCAGAAGACTCTAGGTAGGAGACAACGTCATGGTGGAAACAAAGCTGTGAGGATGGGTCATGAGGCATTGCTTGGGTAGAGGCATTACTTGGGTAGCTCAGTTGGTAGAGCACTTTCCCACAAAAGGCAAAGGTCCTGTATTTTATTTATTGTTTGCATAAGCACTTGGACATTTATGGTGAATCAGATAGTCAAATTACTCCAGCTAAGGGAGTGAGACAGGGTTGTAGCCTCTCCCCAATGTTATTCAATCTGTATATTGAGCAAGCAGTAAAGGAAACAAAGAAAAATTTGGAGTAGGTATTAAAATCCATGGAGAAGAAATAAAAACTTTAATGTTCGCCAATGACATTGTAATTCTGTCAAAGACAGCAAAGGACTTGGAAGAGCAGTTGAACAGAATGGACAGTGTCTTGAAAGGAGGATATAAGATGAACATCAACAAAAGCAAAACGAGGATAATGGAATGTAGTCAAATTAAGTCGGGTGATGCTGAGGGAATTAGATTAGGAAATGAGACACTTAAAGTAGTAAAGGAGTTTTGATATTTGGGGAGCAAAATAACTGATAATGGTTGAAGTAGAGAGGATATAAAATGTAGACTGGCAATGGCAAGGAAAGCATTTCTGAAGAAGAAAAATTTGTTAACATCGAGTATAGATTTAAGTGTCAGGAAGTCATTTCTGAAAGTATGGAGTGTAGCCATGTATGGAAGTGAAACATGGAAAATAAATAGTTTGGACTAGAAGAGAATAGAAGCTTTTGAAATGTGGTGCTACAGAAGAATGCTGAAGATTAGCTGGGTAGATCACACAACTAATGAGGAGGTATTGAATAGGATTGGGGAGAAGAGGAGTTTGTGGCACAACTTGACTAGAAGAAGGGATCGGTTGGTAGGACATGTTTTGAGGCATCAAGGGACCACCAATTTAGTATTGGAGGGTAGTGTGGAGGGTAAAAATTGTAGAGGGAGACCAAGAGATGAATACACTAAGCAGATTCAGAATGATGTAGGCTGCAGTACGTACTGGGAGATGAAGAAGCTTGCACAGTATAGAGTAGCATGGAGAGCTGCATCAAACCAGTCTCAGGGCTGAAGACCACAACAACAACAAGGAGCTAAGAAAACAAATACATCAAGTTTTATGTACAATTAGTTATAAAATAGATATAAAACATGCAATAAAACAAACAGCACAATGTGTGATGCAATAGACTGTTAAACAACCAGCAAACATAAGCTGTGAGAGGAGCCAGTAAGAGGAACAATAAATTGTATATTAAGATGAGCAGTTGAATAAAAGTTAAAGTTAGCTATAAAAAGAACATCAAAATGGACAAAAGAAAAGTAACAGAAAGATAAATGAAATTAATTTGCCAGCAAAAAATCTAGCAGCCAGCCTCTGAATTTCTGTGATGTCTTCCTTTAATCTGACCTTGTGTGGATCCCAAACACTCAAACAGTACTCCAGAATAGGTTGCACTAGCATCCTATATGTGATCTCCTTTACAGATGAACCACACTTTTCTAAAATTCTCTCAAAAAACCCAAGGTAACTATTCATCTTTCCTACCATAATCCTCATATGCTTGTTCCATTTCACATTGCTCTGCAGTTTTGCACCCAGACATTTAAATGGCAAGACTATGTTAAGCAGTACAGTACTAATGGTGTATCTTACAGTTATGGGCTTCTTTTCCTACTCATCCTCATTAACTTAATTACACTTTCCTGCATTTAGAACTTAGGTCCCATTCATCACAGCAACTAGAAATTTTGTCTAAGTCATCTTGTATTGTCCTGTAATCACTCAGCTTTGACACCTTCCCACACACACCACAGCGCCATCAGGAAACAACCACAGATTGCTGCTCACCATGTCTGTCAGATCATTTATGTATATAGAAAACATTAGCAGTCCTCTCATACTTCCCTGGGGCACTCTTAACAATACCCTTGTCTCTGATGAACACTCACTGTCAAGGACAATGTACCAAGTTTTATTACTTAAGAAGACTTTGGACCACTCAAATATCTGGGAACCTATTTCATATGCTTGTACCTTCATTAACAATCTGCAGTGGGGCACTGTGTCAAATGCTTTTCAGAAATCTATGTATATGAAATTTGCCTGTTGCTTTCCATCTACAGTTCACAGTATATTGCGTGAGAAAAGGGCAAGTTGAGTTTTGGATGAGTGATGCTTTCTAAAACAATGCTGATTCAAGGACAGAATCTTTTAAGACTACAGGAAATTTAAAACATTTGAACTCAGAATATGTTCAAGGATTCTGCGGAAAACCAATGTTAAACATACTGGTCTGTAATTTTACGGGCCCATTCTTTTACCCTTCATATAAACTGAAGTCACTTTTGCTTTCTTCTAGTCACTTGGGATCTTGTGCTGGGTGAGAGATTCATGGTAAATGCGAGGTAAGTAAGGGGCCATGCCATAGACTACTCTTTGTAAACCCTCTCATTGTGGAAGCATATGCTCCCAACCTCCTGCCACACAATTTATACAGGATACTGTAGCATATGTTGGATTTAGCTGCCATTGCTTCCAGGTATTTTCAAAGGTAGGGTGTAATCCAGTATGATGCCAAGGTAGATAGGAAACTGATTATGGGGAAGGATTCTGAACCACCATATCATCAAAGACATGTAGAATTGCACACTTCATAAAAAAGAAAAAAAATAGTGTCTTGTGACTAGAATATCAACGAGTCACAGTTGAAACTGGTTAACTCTCACAAATACCCGGGTGTAACATGTTTTATGGATATTAAGTGGAATGATCACATAGCCTCAGTCATGGGTAAAGCAGGTGGTAGACTTCAGTTTATTGGTAAAATACCAGGGACAAGCAATTAGTCTACAAAGGAGACTGCTGACAAATGACTGATGTGACCCATCCTACAATACTGCTCAAGTGTATGGCACCATACCAAATAGACTTACAAATTTTCAAGAACCAGCTTCAAATAACGACTCTAGGAATATAATATCATAGGGATCATAAGGTAAATATTAAATTAATTACAGAGTGCTCAGAGGCATTTAAACATTCTTCCTTAGATCCATATGTGAATGGAACAGAAAAATGCCCTCACAGCTGCTACAATTGGACATACCCTCTACCTTGCACTTAACAGCAGTTTGCAGATTGTAGATGTACATATAGATGCAGACATTTCATAGCATTCACATACATGCATTGGTGGTGTGTGCACTTGCAGTGTCCTGTGTGAAATAACTGTAGGTCTCTTTGTTAGTTATTAGTTCCCTGAAATAAAAAGTCATAAAATATTGTTCATATACTTATCAGAAGTTATTTTGTATTGATGGAAGAAGGTGAGAATAGTAATTTGTGTTACACTTATTGTACCCTATACATCATGCAGATCAGGTAGGTGCTGTATTTCTTAATTACCGAAAAGCATTTGACTCAGTATCACACCTATGCTTATGTCAAAAGTATGATCATATGGTGTAACAAGTGAAATTTGTGACTAGATTGAGGACTTTTTGGTAGAGAGGACACAGCACGTTATTTTGGATGGAGAGGCATTGTCAGGTTTACAAGTAACTTCAGGTGAGCACCAGGGAAGTGTGTTGAGATCCTTGTTGTTCATGTTATATATTAGTGACCTTGCAGACAACATTAATAGTAAAATCTGGCTTTTTGCTGAGGATGCAGTTATTTATAATAAAGTACTATCTGAAAGAAGATGCATAAATATTCAGTCAGATCTTGATAAGATTTCATAATGGTGCAGAGGTTGGCAACTTGATCTAAATGTTCAGAAATGTAAAATTTTGTGCTTCACAGAATGGAAAAACATTTTGTCCTATAATATCAATGAGTCACTGTTGGAATCATCCAACTCATACAAATACCTGGGTGCAACACTGTGTAGGGATACGAAATGGAATAATCACATAGATTCAGTCATGGGCAACGCAGATGGTAGACTTCAGTTATTGGTAGAATACTGGGGAAGTGCAACAATTTACAAAGGAGATTGCTTACAAATCACTAGTGTGACTGGTTCTAGAATATTGCTCATGTGTGTGGGAGCCGTGCCATATAGGACTAACAGGGGATATTGAGTGTATACAAAGAAGGGCAGCACAATTTGTCACTGGTTTGTTTAACCAATGGGAGAGTTTAACAGAGATACTAAAGGAATTGAACTGAAGGACTCTTGAAGGTAGATGTAAACTATTAGATTAGATTCAGTTCTCATTCCACAGACCCAAAAATGGAATGATTCTCATGGTTGTAGAACAAGTCAGAAAGTATAACACGAAAAAAGAAAAACATTTGACTGTAATACTCACTACCCTGATCATTTATCAGGAGATTGTCAAAACAGGCGAGTGCATTACAGTAAACTGGAACTGCCAACATTTACAAAATTAATACACTGTCAGAAAGAACATAGTTATGCACTTTTAATAAATTCATCAAATACAAAATACCTAATCTTGACTGTTGTGACAAAGTGCTGTCAAAACTGAAATATAACAGACATTTTTACCCTAAAACAATTAACTGTCCTTGTTAAGATATTCATCATAGAGTAGAAGGAGTTGTCTATGAAAAAGTCTTTCAAGCTCTGTTTAAACTGTACTTTACCTGAAACCAAGTTGTTAATGGTTGCTGGCAATTTATTGAAAATGTGTGTTCCTGAATATTGGACCCCATTTTGGACCAAGGTAAGTGATTTTAGGTCCTCATTTAGACTGTTGTTATTCCTAGTATAATATCAATGTGTGGCGACTATCGACTCTACGAGTGATATATCTCTGTCATAGCAGGCTCTCTGACCCATGCGGATCTATTGTGTGCCACCATATTGCTTTCCATTCTGTTTTGTGTTGCCGACTGTATAAGACGTTGTAAATATTCTCGCATAATAAAGTTGTATTAATGTATGTTGGTGTGTTATTTAATGATCGCCGCCGCTCCGCGTATCAGGAATAACCACAAATGTATTGAGCTATTGGTTAGAAATAGAGATATCTTACTTGCAAACAAATTTCATTGGGGAACAAATACTCTTATTACATGCTTTTTCACACTAAAATTGTTTGCTCAGTTTGACAGGTTACCCAATAATAAGAGCCTGTACAACATAAGAGAATGAAAGTAAGCAAAGTATGAGAGGTTTTTTTATATTTATGTCTCCTACATCTGAGATCATTCACATTGCAAATACAAACTTGTCAAGGCTTTCAGCAGTTCTGTGGTATGCCCTTCCCAACTGAATTTATTATCAAGTGTAAATCCTAGAAATTTAACATTCTCAACATCTTCAATTTGTATGTCTTCATATGTTATACAAATGCTAGAAGGAAGTCTCTTACATGTTTCGAACTGCATATAATGAGTCTTTCCAAAGTGTAATGACAGTGAATTAGCTGTAAACCATCTATTAATGTCAGTGAAAATTTGATTGGCAGCTATTTCTAAATCTGTACTTGACTTCCTACTTATTGAAATGTTGATATCATCTGCTAACAAAACAAATTTATCATCTGGCACTGTAACAGACGAGAGATCATTAATGTACAAAAGAAAAAGCAACAGACCCAAGAAGGAACCTGGAGGAACACCACATGTAATTAACTCCCAATCAGATGAGGACTGACTTTTTACTGCACAAGTATCTTGCTATGACACCCTTTGTTTCCTTTTATAACAATGAAAACAATGAACTATTGACAAAATTATTTAATTGGGTAGATAAAAAATCTACACACCAAGTGGCGGCAAAACATGCACATAAAAGGCAGTTTAAGTGGCAAGGTTTTGGAGCCAGTGGCTCTTTCTTCAGGCACAGGGTTTAAGGGTGAAGAAAATAGGCTGGAGAGGTGTAGGAAAAGGGGTAGATTCTGGGAAAGTCACCCAGAACCGTGGGTCAGAGGAGACCTACTGTACAGAATGAGAAGGAAAAACTGATTATTGGGGACTGCATCGCATGAGATTTTTTTTCTCTCTGCATTTCGTCTGATGCAGTCACCAACAATTGGTCTTTCCTTCTTATCCTGCGGCTATGGGTGACTTTCCTGAAATCTACCCCTTTTCCTAGACCTCTCTATCCCTTTCTAGCCCTTTTCTTCACTCTTCTTCCTGCCCCTTCAACCATTCTGATTGAAGATGGAGCCCCTGGCTCCAAAATCTTGCCAATTACACCATCTTTTATGTGTGTGTTCTGCAGCCACTTGGTGAGTAGATTGTTTCTTAGCTGTTAGATAGATACGACTCATACCATTTCGCACACTGCCAATGGCACCATAATATTTTAATTTACTTAAGAGAAATCTACGGTCACACAGTCAAAGGCTTTATACAGGTGACAGAAATTGCCAGCAGCCTCTAATTTATTATCTAATGAATTACATACATTCCACTATATGTGTAAATAGCTTTCTCTATATCTGAACTCGTAAGAAACCCAAACTGTGACTTGGACTATATATTATTTGTGGCCGGATGCTTAACAGGGCACTTGAATACAACCTTTTCAAATACGTTTGAAAAATCTGGGAAAAGTGAAATTGGTCAATAGTTAGATGTATCTCTTTATGCTCCTTCTTGTAATTAGACTTATCTTCAGCATATTTCAGTCAGTCTGGAAATGTTCTGCTGATAAGAGATTGATTACAAAAATAACTTAAGACAGAACTCAACTTGCATGAGCACTCTCTGATCAACTTCATTGATTTTGTCATAACTACTAGAATACTTAGATTTTAAAGATTTTATTATGGATGCTACTTCTTTCGGAGACATGAGTGACATATCCATTTTACTACAGTTATTTGTAAAGAATGGTCTCAGATACTCCATTGCACTGTTTACAAAACCTATTAACTCCAATCTGTCAGTAACAGAAACACAGTACTTGTTTAAGAGATGTGCAGCACTACATACACTATAACAAGAAATTATATTAGCAAAGTTTCAAGAACTGTCTTTAAATGACAACTCTAGGAATATCTACAACCGCTGTGTATTGCCCACATAGGGATCATGAAGATATGGTTAGAATAATTACTGCATGCTCAGAGGCATTCAAATAGCCATTCTTACCATGCTCCATATGTGAATGGAACAGGAAGAGACCCTAAAAACTTTTACAATGGGAATATAACAAAGCTTCATAAAAAAAAAGAATGCTTCTCAAGATCAACCACTCCAACATATACACACAATCTGGAATAGCTAATTGCAGTTCTGATGCTCACCATCACTATCTGAATCTGAACTAGTCAACCAACACACTGCTGTTTGTTTGCTGAGTTTGTGCAGATGGTGCTGACATGTCATTCTGAAGTGCTAAATGGAACAACAGTTCCTTGAACGTCTTTCCACAGTTGCTACTAATTTGTCTATTTCAGATACAACCCATACACCACATAAGGAATGGGCCAGAACAAATGTTGTGATCAAAGCATGCCTCACATGTGTTGTTTCCTGCATAGTACAGTTTTCTACAGTTAATTCTGTTGGATCACAAAATAATATTCTCTCTGTATCTACAAACACATAAAATATTTAAATATATTTGTCATGAAGAAGTTGTGTAGGACACAATATGTCATTCAGAGAATCAGTGTGTCAAGAACTCTTGTCATAATGATGCTTACCGATCAGATAGAGCTTCTGCGAGAACAGCTACAGAGAAGCATGCTAGTGATCCTGTAGCCACTACAAATCGACATTCGGAGGGAAGATTGTTTCCTGCTCTGAGTTTTTCTGCCAGCCACAAAGCTGCCTTAGCACACTTGCATAGCTTAAGATTAAATCTAGTGCTGGGATGCCGACCTTCTGTATGCTTCCTGGAAAGACATATTTATGTTATTAATCAGGTTTATAGTGGTCAGTGTTGTGACACATTTTTGTATTAACTATAATGACTCATTAATACAAGGGTCATTCAATAATTAAAGAGACAAATTTGTCTGGGGAAAAGACTGCTAGTAGGGCAAGTATGGTGCTTTTATGGCTTTAAGATTGCATCACTGGGATGAGCCCTGATCAGCTAACATATCAACATTGTTTTGTTTATAACCTCAAAAATACATTTCAAGGTGGCAAGTCCACTTGAAACGTCCACATTAGTTAAACAATGTTCTGTTACTCATTTTTTACTTGCTGAAGGCAAGAAACCATTGAATATATACTGAATAATGTCCAAAGTTTATGATGAAGGTCATATGAATCATGCAAATTTTTAAAAGTGGGTAGAGCAATTCAAAAATGGTCATGACTCAGTGACTGATGAACATCGTTCTGGCCAGCCATTTGCAGTTTCAACTCCCTCACTTGAAAGTCGAATTGATGCTATCATTCATGCCAACCACCATGTGATTGTGGAAATGATAGTTGATAAGGTACAGTTCATAACATTATCTGTAACAAGCTGAAGTACCTCAAAACATGTGCAAGACTGGTCCCAAAGGAGTTGACACAGCTACACAAGGAACCAGATTGAGAGTGTGCACAGAGCTAAACGAACGTTGTGAAAGAGAGGGTGAGCACTTCCTCAACAAAATTTTAACTTGTGATGAAACTTGGATTCACTATTATGAGCCCGAATCAAAAAGACAAAGCATTTAGTGGAAGCATACCAACTCCCCCGTCAAGAAAAAATTCAAAACCCAAGCATTAGCAGGAAAAGTCATGTTGATGGTGTTTTGGGATGCTGAAGGTCCACTTTTTTGTGATTATCGTGAAGAGCAGCGTACAATGAACAGCCAATACTACTTGGATTTGCTTTTAAACAAGGTGAAGCCAGCCATGAGAGAGAGAGGTCATAGATCTCAGAGAATAGATGTGATTCTCCAGCAAGAATAACGCACTTCTTCATATTGATCCACCAACTTGTGAAACCATCAACAAAATGGGCTTGGAAGTACTGCCTCATCCCCCTTACAGTCCTGATTTGGCACCTAGTGATTTCCATTTGTTTGGTCCACTGTAGGAGGCATTGCGTGGGAAGAGGTTCCAGGACAAGGAGAACGTGATAAAGTTTGTGGGAAATTGGTTCAATCATCAAGATAAAGATTTCTTTGCAGCCGGAATAACAAAGCTTGTAGCCCATTGGAACAAGTGCATAAATGTTCAAGGGGATTATGCTGAAAAGTAGAAAAAGTATTGTTTTGTAAAAATGAATGCTTTTTTCTCCAGACCAATTTGTCTCTTTAATTACTGAATTACCCTCATATAACAAAACTAAAAACTCTTTCCTAACAGGCCTCAGAAGCCTGAATGGTAGCAACCAACCACCATGTCATCCTCAGCTGGTAGGCATCACCGGATGTGCAGATATGGAGGAGCAAGTGGTCAGTGCACTGCTCTCCCAACCATTGTCAGCTTTCATGGCCGTAGCCACTAATTCTCAATCAAATAGCTCCTCAATTGGCCTCACAAGGGCTGACTGCACCCTACTTGACAAGAATACTTGACAGATGCAGACAGTCACCCATCCAAGTGCTAGCCAAGCCCGACAGTGCTTAACATCGATGATCTGATGGGAACCGGTGTCTTCACTGCAGCAAGGCCATTGGCATTAATATAATAGATAAATTTAAATTAAATTCACACTACAAAATAAACAATTGGGGAAAACATGTTTTAGATGTAAGTTTTTGACAATTTTCAAATGCATAAATGCTAATATAATGTGCCTGCAATCAAAAGTATTTCATAACTCATTAAGAGAGCTTCAATCCTCTTTTCTAATGCCATAAAATCTCAAAAAAAAGAGCTCAAGTCATTTCTTGTTGATAAATTTCATTTCCTCATCTTCTTGCATGTGAGCAAGTTTCTTCTTGCTCACTTGTTGCATTGGGGTACATTTCTATTAACAGCAAGACTAACCTCCCTCCTTTCTTACAATCTGAGCCCTGCAATCCAGACATTCAATAATTTGTGACCTTCTCTTAACTTGCTACTCAGTTTCATTTCTTACCGAACGTAACCACCTCTTATTTGCAGTCACATACAGTTTTTGTGGACAATGGATTTTGTGAACTTTCAAGCCACTGAAAATTGAAGTTCAGTGACAATTAAAACTTTACAAATTAAAATTCGATTCAAAAGAAGCTGTAATTCTGATGCATGGCTTGGTGGATGCAGTAACAATGATGTCACACACCACTATAAAAGTAGTTATCTTAGCCAAGGGTGTCTGAGTTTTACTGTGAGCTATGGCAGTTTTAGCAGAGTGAAGGGAGACATAAATGAGAATATAGTTTGAAAGCTTTATGTAATACTGTTTATGTTCATTTCTAAGCAACAGTACAGTGACACAACTGACTGGGCTCATATTCAAGTGCAGCAGAGACATCTTTTAATTTTTTGCTGACAGATAATAATAATAATAATAATAATAATAATAATAATAATAGTAGTAGTAGTAGCCCCGTGTGGAGTTGATAGTCTCCCATCGGGCGCCTCCCCAGGTGGCGGATAGGGGAATGCTCTCCAGATATGGAGGGTACCGGGGAAATAAAATACCCGGGGTGGACCAAAACTATCAACCGAAATCCACTAACGTCTGCCTGGTATCCAGCGGTTAGGGGTCAGCGTCTGTTCGCCTAGATGGTGCGGCTGCAGCAACCTTCTTGATCTCAACAATCAAGTCGTATTCCTCGTGATCTTTCCTCGGAAGGACCACCACCAAGTTAGTTTTCAACTTGAAAACCAAACATGATGATAACACAAGGAATGAATCCACTACTCCGGGCACCAGTCGCAAGGCTGGCTTTACCTGGTCATCGGATTCCGGGGGACCAGGAGCATCATGTTACGCTTAAGGTTGAGAACCAGACGACGTCCAAATTATTACACACAAAACAAAGACACTTCATCGGTACACTTAATACTAATACTCTTTTCAAACTGGGCAAGATCAAACAACTTACAGACGTGCTGCAAAAATTCCAGATCAAAATCCTTGCAATCCAGGAAACACGATTTACGGACGAAACCCATTTTGATACAGACAACTACAGGATCTACAAAGGAAAACCAGCAGTTAAAACTAATGAGAAAGGACTCAAACAGTTTGGCACAGCATTTGCAGTCCACAAATCTATCAGTGACTCTGTCATTGACTTCCAGTCTGCCTCAGAACGTATATCAACGCTCTCCGTCAAATCGGCCAACAAAGCATATACCTTGATCAACGCACACGCACCCACAAATAACTATAACAAGAAGAACTGCCAGAAAGTGGATGACTTCTGGAATGACCTTGAAGAGACGACAAACAAAATTGCCAAACACCATGTAATAATCTTGTTAGGCGACTTTAATGCACAATTAGGTAAAGAGAAAAAATACAGGAAAATCACCGGAATCCATACAGCTCACAAGAGAACTAACAAGAATGGGGAAAGATTGATAAGCTTTTGCGAAAATTTCGGCCTCGTAATTATGTCAACACAATTCAAAAAACCCAACAAGAAACTGTATACTTGGAAGTCGCCCAACACAATGTTGGGTGAATTCCAGATAGACCATGTGGCCATCTCCAAGAGTAACACAGCAGAAATTCTGAATGTGAAAACGAGAAGAGGATTTTTTGACTCAGACCACCATCTTCTACAGATAAAGACCAGATTACAACCCAATAGAAAAAAACCAAAACTAAACAAAGTGCTGAGACCAGACCCCGAATACATAAAACTCAACAAGGAAAACATCTTACAGGAAATTAGTCAGACAAACACCAAAAACTGGACAGAACTTGTGGACGTCCTCAAATCCACAATGAAATTGGGTCAACCCCCGAGAAGGAGAAAACACAGGTGGTGGAATATAATATGTGACCAAGCAATAGAAGAAAGGACCAATGCCTGGAAAAACTTCAATAGTCACAAAACATCAGAAAAATGGCAACAATTTCTAGTAATCCGAAAACAAACATCGAAAACTATTCGGAGGGAAAAAAGAAATTATGACAAACGGCGACTAGATGAGATAGAACAAGACTTTAAGAAGAACAACACCAGGAATTTTTATAAGACGTTTAAAGAACATATTGCAGGATACCAGCCACCCAATCTTTGCTTCAAGAAACTGGATGGTTCACTAGAAACTAACACGAAGAATAACTGCCAAATCCTCGCAGACTATTTCAACAAACTTCTCAACTGTGAAAGACCTACAGAGGACATTCACTACGAGACGTCTACACCAAATCCTGACGCTAAACTGCCAACCATCAACGAAATTGTAGAAATTATCAAGACACTGAAAAACAATAGAGCCCCAGGAGAAGATGGAATTATTGCAGAACTATGGAAACTAAATGATGAAAGATTAACAGGAAAAATTCACAAAATCATATTAAACATTTGGGAAACAGAACAGATCCCTTCTGAATGGAAATGCGCGCTCATCCATCCACTCCACAAAAAAGGGGACAAAACTGAACCAAATAATTACAGGGGTATCTCACTCGTACCGGTCACATATAAAATCCTATCAAAAGTTCTCATGAATAGATTAGAAGAACAAGCTGACCCACAAATAGGAGAATACCAGGCTGGTTTTCACAAGGGACGATCATGCATAGAGCAGATCTGGAATCTGAAAATGATTCTCCAGATGAGAAACACCCGAAACACAGTGGTTACTTTTGTAGATTTTAAAAAGGCCTACGACTCAATAGACAGAGTAGTGCTCTGCAAGACACTGGAAGAATTCAGCATTGACAGAAAGACAAGAGCAATCATTCAGGAAACATTAACTGACACAGTCTCCAAGGTTAAATTTATGGGGGATATCTCGGAACCATTTGTAATCCAAACTGGAGTGCGACAGGGTGACGGACTTTCACCATTACTCTTTAATATCATTCTTGAAAAAATCATCAGGACATGGGAAAAAGAAGTCAAAGGAATCCAAATTGGCATTAGAAAAGATAATAGATTCAATGTGAAGTGTTTAGCTTTTGCAGATGACCTTGCAATCCTCACAAATAATAGAAAAGAAGCCACTAACGCCATAGAGAAGTTACACGAAATTGCACAAAGAACTGGCCTGCAAATCTCATATGAGAAAACCCAGTACATAGAAAGAGTGCCACAAGACAAATTGCCTATTGTGACAACCCATGGGAAAATCATACAAGTACCACATTTTAAATACCTGGGAGAAATCATTCAGCCATCAGGGATCAACCTAAAGGCCAATGAGGAAAGAATAAAAAAATTACAGAAAGCATATAAACTCACATGG
The DNA here is from genome assembly GCF_023864345.2 of Schistocerca serialis cubense. NCBI lineage: Eukaryota > Metazoa > Arthropoda > Insecta > Orthoptera > Acrididae > Schistocerca > Schistocerca serialis. Next base: position 876,788,613 of record NC_064639.1, read on the forward strand.
AACTATTATAACAAAAAGTCCATATCCACTAACGCAAAATTGAGGCACTACAACACTGTCGTACTTCCGGAGGCACTGTATGCATCTGAAACAACACAAATAGGTGGGCAAACTAAAATCAAAGAAATAGAGAAGCAAGAAAGGAAAATTCTCAGAAAAATTTTTGGCCCGATACAAGAGCAAGGAATCTGGAAGAAGAGACCAACATCAGAATTATATAAATACACAGACAAGATTACAGATACAGTAAGGAAAAGAAGAATGCAGTTCTACGGACATATCCACAGGATGAATGAAAACAGAATTTCAAAGCGAATTCTTAAAGTCATCAACTCAGGCAGGGGAAAAACAAAATGGATAAAAGAAGTTGAAGAGGACCTCAGACAAGCACAAATAACAGTAAACGATGCAGAAAACAGAACTGAATTCAGGAACATCATCAAAAAACATAAATTTGACACAACAACACAGAAGAGACCAGGATGCAAATGGACAGCGGAGCGAAAGAAACAACACAGTGAACACATGAAGAAAATTTGGGCTCAGAAAAAACACAAACAATCATCATAAAGGAATTCAAGTTCAAACGCTCTCTTAAATGGGAATAATCGAAAATAAAAAAATAAAAATAAAAAATAGTAGTAGTAGCAATAATAATAACAATAAGCAAAGCTATGTAGTACATCATACTAACAATTTATCCTCTTTCTAAGCTCAACATTTCACTTGTTTTAGAGGGTTGCTGACTGAGGTTTTTAGGCTAGCAAATGGAAGCTGCTGTCGACAAAATGGAAACCAGACACTGTAGCTAAAGTTCTGACATCAGCTGATAGTGTGTGTACTGTAACATCATGATATGTGTATAGTGTCTATACTTTGTGCAGTGACAGAGAATGAGAATGAATGAAATATGGAGCATTAGCCTCACATTATCAAATAATTTCTTTGCAAAACAGCATTGTACTGTGCAGCCCAATGTGGTGTTAAGGGTAAAAAAAGAACATTATTTTTGTTTTCAAATTTTGGAATATTTTTCTTGTGACTGCCATTGCATCTCACTGGCCTGATGCAGGTTACATAAGCAGCTCTGCAGCACTGTGGATGGATCCCACACTTGATTCTGCTGAGCTAGTGACACTGTTCACAGGCTGCTGAGCAAGTAACACTTTCAGAAGGATGAAAGCCAAACAATGGGAGAGCAGAGATCGGTCATATGCAGTGTGCAGGCTGACCGGTGAGACAGTGGCCTCAGCAGCAGATCACTCTCTTGTCTACCAGCCCTCCTACTCTACAAATGTGTCTGCTCGCTCCACTGATTGAGAGTGAAATGCTGTCCATCACTATGTACAGTTCCCTCTGTGATCATAGCAGACAGTAGACCAAATATACCCCATAGAAAAGGAGCATAAATCACCATTTTTGGCAACTCTATTTTTCATTCCATGTACTAGCATGAACAGGATCAGTCCTGGACGCCCACTTATGCTCATTAACCCATCCTGCCACCTAAAAGTGGTGTAATGATGTGGAATCACCTCTATTACGTCCACCCGACCTTCTCCTGTGCACTCACACGAGCTGATACACACATGTGCCCTGCAGTACCTCATTGCAGATTACATGTCCACCTGTGTTGGATGTGTGCCTGGTGTCCTTGCACATAAGTTTGCATGCTGAGTGCACCTGCCACAGGAGTCAGTCAGGACAGCTAAGTAACTGCGCCAAGTAAGCTATCAGCCACACCCCCTCACCACCCAAGCAAAGCAGAGTCAAGTTGTTGGCATCTCATGGACTGCCACAGTCTGCATCACTTTGATGGATGTACCATGCCATTCCGGGCCATCTCCAGTGCTGTCACCAGCACTGATGCCAGCGCCACTATTGTGTCACTGCTCAGGCCGTTGCTGCCGCAGTCATCGCTATTTCCACATGGCGTAAGTGTCACTGCAAAACATTCTGCTAGTTAACAACTCCAGAAAACTTCCCTCAAGGGATCTTTTCATCAGTAAGAATAGAGTGAGATATCTTTTTGTGTACATCTGTTCAGTCTCAGTTCCAGTTTTGTAATCATGTCTGATTTAAGTCCTCGCTAAGCAGAGACGAGAAAACCATGTCCACAGATGAGCCTGATCACATTACTTTACTGCAACAGCAGATAAGCAACCTGGCACTTGAAGAAATAGAGCTACAGGAGTGGCTTACCATGAAAACTCATGAACATGAAGCTAGAACTGCCAAAAATGCAGCAACTCCAGGCCCTTCAAGAGCCCCTAGGGTTAAACCTGAAACATTAGTATCAGCTATACCCAGTATGCTTCCAGCCATAACTTTTGTACCTTCTTTTGCTGGAAAAACAGGCAAAAATGTAACACATCAGAGATGTGGGATGTACGTGTATATTGCCAGGCCATTTTTGTTAAATGCTGCCAAGCTGAAAGTTCTGGGTGATGCACAAACTTACGTTGAGTCAGTATATGCATTGCAGGAAGCACCCACTTTTGAATTATTGGCAAAGGCATTAGCAGCAAGCATGGAGTTAGCTATTACCATGATATGTTGTCCACCCTTAGACAGAAAAGCGGGGAGGACTTTGAAGCATTTGCAGACAGAATTAGGGCAGTATCTTGTCACACATATGGCTGGGATTCCAGTTGTACGAAAAGCCATACCATTGAACATAAACAGGATTGTTGTCCACAAAATAAGTGGTGGAATTCCATGAGGAATGTGCCAGCAGAAAAAAAAGAAAAAAAGGGGGGGGGGGGGGGGGGGAGAAGATCAGTCAAACACGAGTACTAATGCATGGGGCGATGAGAACAGGGCAGGTTCTGCCACCCACCCTCTCCCTCAATGAAATATATGAACACTATTAAAAGAGGCAGTCTATGGATGGGAGCGTGGAATGTCAGATCCCTTAATCGGGCAGGTAGGTTAGAAAATTTAAAAAGGGAAATGGATAGGTTAAAGTTAGATATAGTAGGAATTAGTGAAGTTCGGTGGCAGAAGGAATGAGACTTCTGGTCAGGTGAACCCCTGGTTATAAATACAGAATCAAGTAGGAGTATAACAGGAGTACATTTAATAATAAATAAAAAGATAGGAGCATGGGTAAGCTACTACAAACAGAACACTGAATGCATTATTGTAGCCACGATAGACAAAAGCCCATGTCTACCACAGTAGTACACGTTTATATGCTAACTAGCTCTGCAGGTGATGAAGAGATTGAAGAAATGTATGATGCAATTTAAAAAAAAAATCAAATAGTGATGAGAGGCCAAAAATTTCATAGTCATGGGGGACTGAAATTTAGTAGTAGGAAAAGGAAGAGAAGGAAAAGTAGTAGGTGAATTTGGAATGGGTGTAAGGAATGAAAGAGGAAGCCACCTGTTAGAATTTTGCACAGAGCATAACTTAATCATAGCTAACACTTGGTTCAAGAATCGTAAAAGAAGGCTGTATACATGGAAGAATCCTGGAGATACTAGAAGGTATCAGATAGATTATATAATGGTAAGACAGAGATTTAGGAACCAGGTTTTAAACTGTAAGACATTTCCAGGGGCAGATGTAGACTCTGACCACAATCTTTTGGTTATGAACTGTAGATTAAAACTGAAGAAACTGCAACAAGGTGGGAATTTAAGGAGATGGGACCTGGATAAACTGACTAAACCAGAGGTTGTACAGAGTTTCGGGGAGAGTATAAGGGAACAATTGACAGGAATGGGGGAAAGAAATACAGTAGAAGAAGAATGGGTAACTTTGAGAGATGAAATACTGAAGGCAGCAGAGGGTCAAGTAGGGAAAAAGACGAGGGCTAGTAGAAATCCTTGGGTAACAGAAGATATATTGAATTTAATTGATGAAAGGAGAAAACATAAAAATGCAGTAAATGAAGCAGGTAAAAAGGCATACAAACATCTCAAAAATGAGATCAACAGGAAGTCCATAATGGCTAAGCAGGGATGGCTAGAGGACAAATGTAAGGATGTAGAGGCATATATCACTGTAGGTAAGACAGATACTGCCTACAGGAAAATTAAACAGACCTTTGGAGAAAAGTTAAACACCTGTATGAATATCAAGAGCTCAGATGCAAAACAGTTCTAAGCAAAGAAGGGATGGCAGAAAGGTGGAAGGAGTATATAGATAGTGTATACAAACGCAATGTATTTGAGGGCAATGTTGTGGAAATGGAAGAGGGCGTAGATGAGGATGAAATTGTAGATATGATACTGTGTGAAGAGTTTGACAGAGCACTGAAAGACTTAAATCAAAACAAGGCCCAGGAGTAGACAACATTCCATTAGAACTACTGATAGCTTGGGAGCGCCAGCCCTGACAAAGCTCTACCATCTACTTAGCATGATGTATGAGACAGGCGAAATACCCTCAGACTTCAAGAAGAATGTAATAATTCCAATCCCAAAGAAAGCAGGTGTTGACAGGTGTGAAAGTTACTGAACTATCAGTTTAATTAATCACAGCTGCAAAATACTAACAAGAATTCTTTACAGATGAATGGAAAAATTGTTAGAAGCCAACCTTGGGAAAGATCAGTTTGGATTACATAGAAATGTTGGAACACATGAGGCCATACTGACCTTACTCCTTATCTTAGAAGATAGATTGAAGAAAGGCAAATCTACATTTCTAGCATTTGTAGACTTACTGAAAATTTTTGACAATGTTGACTGGAATACTCTCTTTCAAATACTGAAGGTGGCAGGGGTAAAATACGGGAGCAAAAGTCTATTTACAATTTGTACAGAGTCCAAATGGCAGTTATGAGTTGAGGGGCATGAAAGGGAAGCAGTGACTGAATAGGGAGTGAGACAGGGTTGTACCCTATCCCCCAATGTTATTCAATCTGTATATTGAGCAAGCAGTAAAGGAAACAAAAGAAAAATTTGGAGTAGGAATTAAAATCCGTGGAGAAGAAATAAAAACTTTGAGGTTTGCCGATGACATTGTAGTTCTGTCAGAGACAACAAAGGACCTGGAAGAGCAGTTGAACAGACTGGACAGAGGATATAAGATGAACACCAACAAAAGAAAATGAGGGTAACAGAATGCAGTCAAATTAAATCAAGTGAAGCTGGGGGTATTAGATTAGGCGATGAGACACTTAAATTAGTAGATGAGTTTTTCTATTGGGGCAGGAATATAACTGATGATGGTCAAAGTAGAGAGGATATAAAATGTAGACTGGCAATGGGAAGGAAAGTGTTTCTGAAGAAGAGAAATTTGCTAACATTGAGTACAAATTTAAGTGTCAGGAAGTCTTTTCTGAAAGTATTTGTATGGAGTGTATCCATTTATGGAAATGAATCATGGACGATAAATAGTCTAGACAAGAAGAAAATAGAAGCTTTTGAAATGTGGTGCTACAGAAGACTGCTGAAGATTAGATAGTAGCTCACATAACTAATGAGGAAGTACTGAATAGAACTGGAGAGAAGAGGGATTTTTGGCACAAGCTGACTAAAAGAAGGGATCAGTTGGTAGGACACATTTTGAGGCATCAAGGGATCACCAGTTTAGTACTGGGGGGAAATGCAGAGGATAAAAATCATAGAGAGAGTCCAAGGCATGAATACACTAAACAGATTCAGAAGGACATAGGTTGCAGTAGTTACTCGAAGATGAAGAAGCTTGCACAGGATAGAGTAGCATGGAGAGCTGCATCAAACCAGTCTCTGGACTGAAGACCACAACGAGAACATATATGAGATAACACTGCCAAGCTCAACATTTATAACTACTGATTACACATTTATTTAGGTTAACTGATACAGAACTGAAATAATTTGTAAGAAGCACTCAAGTTCTTCATTGTAATGCTTTTATCACCCCTGTGCCTACCTACTAGAAACATATAGAACAACGAGAAGCCTGTCAATGTAAGTTTACTTCCACCAGCTTGGAGACAGCAGCATTTCACTCCTTCTCTATAAGGAATATGGCCAAAAATATGAGTAAAAAAGCTCTATTGCCACTATGTGTGACATTGCGAACAGTGCCAGATTGTACAAGGGCATGACTTCAAGACATCAAAATAGCAAAACGGCTCCCATGTGACATTGCAAAGCTTTTAGCCCTGTGCTTCACATGTCAGTGAGCCACCTGTGTGACGAAGCACATGTGTGCCTCAAGCTAACTTTTCAGACATCGAAAGATGAATTCTTCTCACCAAGTTTGTAGGTTGCATCGTACTTTAACAATGAAATTTTAAAACAGGAAGTTGAAAATTAAACCCACTCATCAAGTGAATAGTTATGCATTTGCCTAATGGCTTGATAAAACTAATTTTGAAAGATAGAGTACCTATACAGGCAATCTGGTAGAATCCTTGCACAGCAAGCAAATATTTGAGTCCCTACTGAAGAAACAGCATCGTTGTGACAGGTAATCTGCAAAAACCAGTTCATAGATGTTGATGAACTGTGTATGGGATTGGAGTTAATTCCTCAGCATCAGTTAAGGCCTGAAGATCATGTACTGAAGTGCCAAAACAGGTAGCCATACAATAGATAACATTGCAACAATGGCTGTAGACATTTCATTTTATTACATAAGTGAACCTCTAGTCAGACGGATGGATGTACTAAAACAGTATGTTACTGCCGGTTGAGGCCAGGGTAACTTTGGGAGTGGAGAATGTGTTGTAAGGATAACTTCCATCTGGACAGGTCAGAAAAGCTGGTGGCAGAGGGGAGGTCACAAATGGCTTGGGTAGCAAAGTAGCCATCGAAACCAAGCATGTTATGTTGAGCTGTGTGTTATGCTACAGGGTGGTCTACTCTGTGCAGTGGCCTTTCATGCTGGTGCACAGCTGGTTGGTAGTCATACCAATATAAAAAGCTCTGCAGTGATTCAAGAAAAGTTGGTATATGACATGACTGCTTTCACAGTAGGCCTGCCCTCTGATGGTGTTGGTTAAGCCTGTGATAGGACTGGAATAGGAATTGCTGGATGGCTGGATTGGGCAGGTCTTACACCTGGGTCTTCCACAGGGATATGATCCTTGGTGCAATGGGTTGGGATTGGGAGTGGCATAGGGTAAGTGTCTTTTAGTTGCTCCTGTCTGCAATTTAACATGTCACCTTTAGAGTAAGTGGAAATCTGTCTTTTCCTTACATTGTTTATCTGTAGTTACTTTCTTATCATCTACAACTGTTTTTAAGGTGAAAATATATTGAGAAGTGAGTTTCATGTTGTGGTTAACACAAATATAATTGAGATGTCTAAGGCACACTGGTTGTTTTTGAGCTTTAGCATGTATGCGTACTCCTGAGATCTGTTGATATTATGGTGAGACAGCTTTATCTGGGCTGTGCTCCCATACTGTATACAACAAAATTCACAAAACGTTGACTCACTGGACTTTCTGATAAACTCAAACAATGGAAACTCTAGGTAGAAATATCAACAGTGTAAGATGAGGCGGATGGCTGCTTACCATAAATAGGACATACTGAGTTGCAGACAGGCACAATTAAAAACTTAATCACATTCTCAATATAAGACATAATAAACAAGTCCCAAGGGAAATAGAAGTGAGAGGTAGAGGGGGGGGGGGGGGGGGGGGGGAGGGGGAAAGTGCGCAAGCATAAGGCATGTTATTAAGGAGAGGTTTACTATCTTTGGCCCGAAAAAAACATGTTCTTTGAGAATTTTTTTCTCAGGATGTGTTAATGATATCAATGTCAAATTTGGTCAAAATGTTTATTGATATTTCCTCTACAAACTAGAATTTTTTCGACCAGAAATGTTGAAGAGCAAAGGTGAAAGTGCCGTCGGGAGGAAACAAAATTTCGATGTAGACCTCCATTCGCAGTATGACACAGGTCGGTTGGCTTGTCTGAAATCAAAATTGAATTGACGTTAGCAAAGTATATAAGATTCTTTAGGAGTTGTACCTCGCTTAAGTTATTTGGACCATAGGAAACAAAATGATGGCCATTTGAAAAAACATAGGGTTTTTTCATCGATTTTTCAACTTTGTCGGCCAAGTAAAAATATTTATAGTTGATGGATCGGAATAAAAGTGGTACAACTCTTAGACAATTTAGTTAGCTTCGTCAGAAACAAAGAATCATGCCAATCGGTTCAGTAGATTTGAAGTTACAACACCATTTGATAAAAAGAAAGTCATTTCGAGAAAAACGCGTTTGAAGTTTTGACTACATATAAATGCAATATTATGCAACTTATGTTCAATCTGATATTCCAGATCCATAAACTACTCCTTCCTCTTCCTCACAGAGGGAGTTCCGCTCGATCTGGGGCATCCTGCGCAGCTCCAGAGCAGTTCTTATGGCTGGTGACAAGTAGTTTTCTGCCGCTTGAATCCAGTGGTCATCCAAATGCTTGGCGAACTGTGTCAAATAGAGTGCCAGGGTGACATCCATCATTGCCATGGTCTTCAGAATTGCTGAATACCCTTCATTGAAGCTGCTCACTGCCAGGAAAGTTGCAGTCTCTGCAGTCTTCGCACCAGAATGCAAATGCTTGGGGGCTAACTTACAAACACACGCATTCAAACTTTCATTTGAATTTTGTTTGTTTCCTCCCAATCACCGGTACAGTAACTCATCCTCCAAAAGAAAAAACTGGTGCATGAAAAAGGTCAATTTCAGGCAGGTGCATTTTTTTGTTCAACTGTGACTAGCAAACATTTCCATTCCGTACTGGGAAAAACCGTTTCAGGGGTGGATTCTAGGCACTTTTATGGATCCAAAAATGCAATTTAAAAAAATCAACTTTTTGAACCAAAAGATAGTAAACCTTCCCTTAACCTGTTGTACCTCTGTGGTCACTGTGGGTGTGTCAGGCAACTTGTGTGGCTGACCCAGCCCATGGATAGTGGACGGAGGCGAGGAATGGGGATGGTCATGAAGGTGGTGTATCACAGAAAGTTCATCCTCAGCCATGTGGAAGTAATAATGAAGAATTTCATTGTCATTCTGGAGTTGAATCTGTGTTGCATGAGAGTCCAAGTGGAGTTCTTGGAGGCCCAGAATGCAATTGATCTAATCAACACATTGTCACAGGTATTAATTGGTGGCAGATGGTTGAACTGCATGACATGGTTGTAGGTTGCTGCTATCATGACACATTGTTATGGTGACAAAATCACAGATTCTCTTGGCAGAACATCTGAATGCAAGTGTGCTAACTCGTCCATGTGCAGTGAGAGAACAGGGTGGAAGGCCCAGTAAAAATTGGTGCCAAGAACCAATTTGCTCAAGTCAGTGATAATGAGCAACCAAGTGAATGGCATGGAAAATCCCAGGTTGAGTGCGTGGGACTGTGAACCGTGAACAGTAATGACAGAGTCACTGGTGGGCTTCAGCTGAAGCTGCAGGGTGACCATCATTAGTAGGGAAAGTGAAGGCGGCAAAGTGTAAACCCTGGGAATTGATGTCGATGAGAAACTGGAGGCCACTGTTCTGGTGAAGGATATATCTGTATCTATATATCTACATCTACATACATACTCCACAAACCAATGTACAGTGCATGGCAGATGTACTATTGCTAGTCATTTCCATCCTGTTCCACCTGCAATAAAGCAAGGGAAAAATGACTGCCTATATACCTCCATATGAACCCTAATATTTGTATCTTTTCTTCATGGTCCTTATGTGAAATGTATGTCGGCAGCAGTAGAATCAATCTGCAAGCAGCTTCAAATTCTGGTTCTCTAAATTCTCTTTTAGTGTTCCTCAAAAAGAATGTTGCCTTCCCTATGGAAATTCACATTTGAGTTCCCAAATGATCTCCACAATACTTCCACGTCATTCGAACCTATTGGTTACAAATCTAGATGCCCACCTCCAAACTGTTTTGATGTCTTCCTTTAATCCAACCATGTATGATTTGCAAACACTCAAGCAGTACTCAAGAACAGGTTGCACCATTGTCCTACAAGCAAACTCCTTCACAGATGAACCACAATTCCCTAAAGTTCTGTAAATAAAATGATTTTGACTATTCACTTTCTCTATCACAATCCTCACACATCATTTTGCAGTCTTATGCCTAGATATTTAAGTGATGTGACCATGTCAAGTAAGATACTACTAATGCTGTTTCTGAACATTACAGGTTTGTTTTCCCTACTCATCCGCTTTAACTTGCATTTTTCAATATTTAGAGCCACCTGCCATTCATCACACCAACTAGAAATTTTGTCCAAGTCATCTTGTATCCTCTAACAGTCATTCAATGACAACACATTACCTTACTCCAAAGTATCATCACTAAACAACTGCTGAATGCTGCCCACCCTGTCCACCAAATCATTTATGTATATATAGAATAGCAGTGGTCCTATCACACTTCCCTGGAGTGCTCCTGACAGTATCCTCATCTCTGATAAACATTGGCCATCAAGGGTAACTTACTGGTTTCTATTACTTAAGCAGTCTTCATGTTACTCGCATTTCTGGGAACATATTCCATATGCTCATACCTTCATTAACAGTCAGCAGTTGAGCCCTGTGCAAATGCTTTTCAGAAATATGGAATCTGTCTGTTGCTCTTCATCCATAGTTCACAGTATGACATATGTGAAATGGGCAGACTGAGTTTCGCATGAGTGAAGCTTTGTAAAACTGTACTGATTCATGCACATAAGCTCCTCAGTTTCAGGGAAATTTATTATATTCAAACTCAAAATATGTTCAAGAATTTTGTGATACAGTACTCTTTATGAAACTGAATTGGGACTCTATTGGGAGCTGGGGATTTATTTGTTTGTTTACAACTGTTTCAGTTGTTTCTCTATACCAGAGATGCCAATTACTATGCCCTCCATATGAGAGTCTGTACAATGGTCAAATAATAATATGTTTGTGTGACCCCCTGTGTGAGTGCTTTCTTAAATACGAGATTTAAAACTTCAGCTTTTCTTTTTCTGTCTTCTATTGCCACACCAGACTCATAAACAAGTGACTGGATAGATGCCTGCCACTCGGTTTGTGATTTTACATAGTACCAGAACTTTCACAGGTTCTCAGCAAGACATTTTGCTAAGGTATGATGGTGACAGATGAATGCTCCATACACAATACTTCTTGCAGATGCATGCATTTCTACTAACTTTTGCCTGTTACCATTTGTGCATTATTTTTTGAACTGAGATTGTAACTGTCTCTGCTTCCTCACCAGTTTCCCAATTCTGATATTAAACCACAGTAGGTCTTCTCCATCCTTAAGCCATTTACTCAGCATCTACTTCTCCATGTAGGATTTACAATCCACTTGAAACTTTGTCCTCAATTCCTCTATATCCATCATGATGGAACTAAATGATGTCCATTCATTTTCTAAGTGGGATGCCAACAACAACTTTTGTAGAGAAAATTCTCTCCCATCCTTCTTGATGGTTTTATTACCTTGGTAACCATAATTGCCTTGATAACATCATGATTACTAATCCCTGTCTCTATAATGGCACTGTTGATAAGGTTGGGCCTGTTTGAAATTACAAAGCCTCAAATATTTTCATTGCATATGCTGTGAGAGCTTCTGTAAAGTTTGGAGGGTAGGAGATGAGGTACTGGCAGAAGTAAAGCTGTGAGGACGGGGTGTGAATCGTGCCTGGTAGCTCAGTTGGTAGAGCACTTGCCCACAAAAGGCGAAGGTCCCAAGTTCGAGTCTCACACCGGCACAAAGTTTTAATCTGCCAGGAAGTTTCAAGTTCAAAATTACTTGACTGACCTAAGTGAACTTAAATTAATCACTATGTTTTACTGGCCACTCAATTCTGCTGCAACAGTTGTAGAATCACTAAAAAAAGTTCACACTCAGTAGTGCAGAAATATGCAGAGTATTCAATATTAGTTGGAGGTTACTTTAACCTATCAAGAATAGACTGGAGTGCCTATGGAGTCATTGCATTAGTCAGTGAATGGAAATCATTTATTTCCAATGCGATGGGAGTAGAAGAATTACGCATGAAGTTTAAACTGATTGTAAACCATTCTCTGGAGAATTATGTGCAGAGTAAGTGGATGAAAGATGGAAAAGACCCACCTTGCTTTAATAACAATATTCAAAAAATGCCAAGGAGGCACAGATTGTTGTGCTCTTGGGTCAAAAAAGAATGTGGGAATGTTTACAGACAAACATTAGGAGAAATCCACATGTCTGCAAAAATATCAATTTTTGAAGCATACAGCAACTTGTAAGGTGACAGGTTATTTTACCACCTTACATGTGATTCTCTATGACATGCCAATTTGACTGACATGGCACATATACCATAGTTTGGATATAATTAGCTTAATTTTCATAATGAGGAGTGCAATGAGCTGTGGGCACAAACGTTAGAGAGTCATATAAAACTGACCCTCACAGAAGTGAGTCAAATTAAGATGACAACGGTCTGGACCCTTGTCTCTGCACATTTCTAAGGCAGGTAGAAAAAACCCTATTGCAGTTTTAGTAAACACACAGATCATGTGATCCTGTCATGAATAGCACATGGGCTCCATGTGCCAAGACACCTACCTGGATCAACTTAAATGCAATTACAAAAACTCGGACTCTGGTTGAATGAAAGGAAGACAAGGAGGGAGAAGGTGACTTTATTGCAATGCAGAAGTTTACTATGAAAACTCTTATTGGCTTGAACAAGGAAGTACAGAATGTACTGAGTACTCCCATTGGCCAATACCAGTGTTGGTGTGAGGCAAGGCTGCAGTACAATGTGGGAAATTCTCAACAAGGATGGATAATTGAGTCTCTCTTCTATTGTGAGGTGTTGAGTATAGCACAGAACGCTTAATGCCCTGTGCCCTGAGATGATGCAGAGAGAGATTCTTTTTTAATGCTTTTGGTTCGCTAGGCTCTGTTTCTGTGCACATCACCCAGCCTTGGCAAGTGTACAGAGCCATTTTGTCTTAACCTAGGGACACATACAGTCTTCTGCTTCATGGAAACTGAGGGAAGTTTTTGACTGAATTCAGTCAGAGGCCAGCATAGTGTTATTAGGATGACAAGTACAAGACAATTCGCAAACAGCAGCCTGCCATCACCACCACTGTTGTTGCACGTTGGTGAGGCACCAAATGTAAAAGTCATTAGTGTGTTTTCATTTCATAACTGCATAAGCTTGGAATAAGAGCTAGAATTTGTTCATGTTTGTGACAGCCACATCATCCTGAAGCTTAAATACAGATAAGTCACTCAGGTGATAGGAAACATTGCCCAGTTACATCAGCTTAGTTTATATTGTCTGAGTGAATATTTCTGATTGAAATTTCAGTTCGAATTTCTACTTATACTTTTGTCATATTTTTCATATTAAGTTTTGTTAAACTGGATGAATATATTTTTCTTGCCTTATATTTTTGGCACGGGGTCTTCCTAGACTGTATAGGATTTTCCTAAGATTACCATTTTCCCATCCTGAACCCAAATGTGTGTGGTAATTTATGTAATAAAAAATTTCTATGAACAGGGAGTAGACTCTCAGTTTGTCCTAAAATAGAGGTCCCCCTTCCTCACTGATGTATTTTAGGTACAGCTGTTCTTCTGTTATCTAACAGTGGGTGTCTTTGGGATCTCCCCACCGGACATTGGCTGAGCCCACAGGCTTAATATTTTACTTTTTGGAGCACTCCTTGTCCACTAAGTGGTGGGATAAATTACACAAAAACCAGAGTACTTCATGTCTTAGAAACTTCCACTGTCATATCTTAGTGAAGGATCTTGCCAACAATCCCAAGAAAATTCTGGTTCTACTAGAAATCGGTACATGTGTCGAAGCCATCTATACACTCACTTGCTGACCAGCCTGGTGTGACAATAGAAGGCAGTAAATGAGAAGCTAAAGTTTTCAATTTTGTATTTAAAAAATTGTTCATGTTGTTGTTGTTGTTGTTGTTGTCTTCAGTCCTGAGACTGGTTTGATGCAGCTCTCCATGCTACTCTACCCTGTGCAAGCTTCTTCATCTCCCAGTACTTACTGCAACCTACATCCTTCTGAATCTGCTTAGTCTATTCATCTCTTGGTCTCCCTCTACAATTTTTACCCTCCACGCTGCCCTCCAATGCTAAATTTGTGATCCCTCGATGCCTCAAAACACGTCCTAACAACCGGTCCCTTCTTCTTGTCAAGTTGTGCCACAAACTCCTCATCTCCCCAGTTCTATTCAATAGCTCTTCATTAGTTATGTGATCTACCCATCTAATCTTCAGCATTCTTCTGTAGCACCACATTTCGAAAGCTTCTATTCTCTTCTTGTCTAAACTATTTATCGTCCATGTTTCACTTCTATACATGGCTACAATCCATACAAATACTTTCAGAAACGACTTCCTGACACTTAAATCTATACTCAATGTTAACAAATTTCTCTTCTTCAGAAACGCTTTCCATCCCATTGCCAGTCCACATTTTATATCCTCTCTACTTCGACCATCATCAGTTATTTTGCTCCCCAAATAGCAAAACTCCTTTACTACTTTAAGTGTCTCATTTCCTAATCTAATTCCCTCAGCATCACCCGACTTAATTCGACTACATTCCATTATCCTCATTTTGCTTTTGTTGATGTTCATCTTATATCCTCCTTTCGAGTCACTGTCCATTTCATTCAACTGCTCTTCCAAGTCCTTTGCTGTCTCTGACAGAATTACAATGTCATCGGCGAACCTCAAGGTTTTTATTTCTTCTCCATGGACTTAAATACCTACTCCAAAATTTTCTTTTTTCCTTTACTGCTTGCTCAATATACAGATTGAATAACATCAGGGAGAGGCTACAACCCTGTCTCACTCCCTTCCCAACCACTGCTTCCCTCTCATGTCCCTCGACTCTTATAACTGCCATCTGGTTTCTGTACAAATTGTAAATAGCCTTTCGCACCCTGTATTTTACCCCTGCCACCTTTAGAATTTGAAAGAGAGTATTCCAGTCAACATTGTCAAAAGCTTTCTCTAAGTCTACAAATGCTAGAAACATAGGTTTGCCTTTCCTTAATCTTTCTTCTAAGATAAGTCATAGGGTCAGTATTGCCTCACGTGTTCCAACATTTCTACGGTATCCAAACTGATCTTCGCCGAGGTCAGGTTCTACCAGTTTTGCCATTCGTCTGTGAAGAATTCATGTTAGTATTTTGCAGCTGTGACTTATTAAACTGATAGTTCAGTAATTTTCACATCTGTCAACACCTGCTTTCTTTGGCATTGGAATTATTATATTATTCTTGAAGTCTGAGGGTATTTCGCCTGTCTCATACATCTTGCTCACCAGATGGTAGAGCTTTGTCAGGACTGGCTCTCCCAAGGCCATCAGTAGTTCTAATGGAATGACGTCTACTCCGGGGGCCTTGTTTCGACTCAGGTCTCTCAGTGCTCTGTCAAACTCTTCACGCAGTATCGTATCTCCCATTTCATCTTTATCTACATCCTCTTCCATTTCCATAATAATGTCCTCAAGTACACCGCCCTTGAATAGACCCTCTATATACTCCTTCCACCTTTCTGCTTTCCCTTCTTTGCTTAAACTGGGTTTCCATCTGAGCTCTTGACATTCATACAAGTGGTTCTCTTTTCTCCAATGGTCTCTCTAATTTTCCTGTGGGCAGTATCTAACTTACCCCTAGTCAGATAAGCCTCTACATCCTTACATTTGTCCTCTAGCCATCCCTGCTTAACCATTCTGCACTTCCTGTTGATCTCATTTTTGAGACGTCTGTATTCGTTTTTGCCTGCTTCACTTGCTACAATTTTGTATTTTCTCCTTTCATCAATTAAGTTCAATCTTTCTTCTGTTACCCAAGGAGTTCTACTAGTCCTCGTCTTTTTACCTACTTCATCCTCTGCTGCCTCCACTACTTCATCCCTCAGAGCTACCCATTCTTCTTCTACTGTACTTCTTTCCCCCATTCCTGTCAATTGTTCCCTTATGCTCTCCCTGAAACTCTGTAAAACCTCTGATTTAGTCAGTTTATCCGGGTCCCATCTCCTTAAATTCCCACCTTTTTGCAGTTTCTTCATTTTTAATCTACAGTTCATAACCAATAAATTGTGGTCAGAGTCGACATCTGCCCCTGGAAATGTCTTACAATTTAAAACCTGGTTCCTAAACCTCTGTCTTACCATTATACAATCTATCTGATACCTTCTAGTATCTCCAGGATTCTTCCACGTATACAACCTTCTTTTATGATTCTTGAACCAAGTGCTAGCTATGATTAAGTTATGCTCTGTCCAAATTCTACCAGATGGCTTCCTCTTTCATTTCTCTCCCCCAATCCATATTCACCCACTATGTTTCCTTCTCTCCCTTTTCCTACTCTCGAATTCCGGTCACCCATGACTATTAAATTTTCGTCTCCCTTCACTACCTGAATAATTTCTCTTATCTCATCATACATTTCATCAATTTGTTCATCATCTGCAGAGATTGTTGGCATATAAACTTGTACTACTGTAGTAGGCATGGGCTTCGTATCTATCTTGGCCACAATAATGCATTCACTATGGTGTTTGTAGTAGCTTACCCACACTTCTATTTTTTTATTCGTTATTAAACCTACTCCTGCATTACCCCTATTTGATTTTGTGTTTATAACCCTGTATTCACCTGACCAAAAGTCTTGTTCCTCCTGCCAGCGAACTTCACTAATTCCTACTATATCTAACTTCAACCTATCCATTTCCCTTTTTAAATTTTCTAACCTACCTGTCCGATTAAGGGATCTGACATTCCACGCTGCGATCCGTAGAATGCCAGTTTTCTTTCTCCTGATAACATTGTCCTCTTGAGTAGTCCCCACCCGGATATCCGAATGGGGGACTATCTTACCTCCGGAATATTTTACCCAAGAGGACGCCATCATCATTTAACCATACAGTAAAGCTGCATGCCCTCGGGAAAAATTACGGCTGTAGTTTCCCCTTGCTTTCAGCCATTCGCAGTACCAGCACAGCAAGGCCGTTTTGGTTAGTGTTGCAAGGCTAGATCAGTCAATCATCCAGACTCTTGCCCCTGCAACTACTGAAAAGGCTGCTGCCCCTCTTCAGGAACCACACATTTGTCTGGCCTCTCAACAGATACCCCTCTGTTGTGGTTGCACCTACGGTACGGCCATCTGTATCGCTGAGGCACGCAAGCCTCCCCACCAACGGCAAGGTCCATGGTTCATGGGGGTAGGATTGTTCATGTAGGGGCATCATACTGACACATCACCATTTGATCATCACATAGACTCCCATATGGAAGACATAGAAAGAGTCATCCCTGGCACTGTGCAGCAACTGAAAGAGTTGAAAACAAATTAGTTCCCAGGTCTGGATGGAATCCCAATTTGGTTTTACAAAGGTGCCTTCTGTAAAAGAATGGACCCATAAAATTACACATATATCCTTAACGTCATTGTGCTGCAGAATTCTTGAACATTTTGTCAGTTTGAATATAATGAAGTTCCCCCGATATGAAAAATCTCATGTCCATGAATCACCACTGTTTTAGAAAGCATCACTTCCAAAAAACTGTTAATACACATACATAAAATGAATACTGGAATAAACTAATTTCCCTTGTTCCAATTGTGAGTGGAATAAGAAAGACTAATAGAGATATGTGGTACCCTCTGTCATACACCATAAGCTGGCTTGTGGAGTGAATATGTATATATATGTAGATAAAAGTACAAGGAAACATCCTAGCTTTTAGCTTTTGGAACTGTTAGTTCCTTCCTCTGGGAGGAAAGAGAGAGATGCTGTGGGAGGCTGGATGGGAGCAGAAGATTAGAAATGAGATTCACATCACTAAGATTACAGAATCAAAAAGATTTATCTGTTTAAAGATGAAAGAGCAACTTTGATGTTGTTATAAGTTGCGTCACGATCCAGTGAAAGAAAATACCAAGAAAACCCAAGTCTCTTGCAAAATATCCATTAACAGTGATTAAACGATCCATACTATGAATAATAGCAACATGTACTTAAGTATGTAAGTATGGTCTGGGCTGAGCAAATGAGTAGGAATGAGAGAATATTTGCTCAATGAAGCACTGGTGAGAGAATTACAGATCTTCTTATTCATGAATCCTGACTAGTGACACTATCCTTGACACTTGGACAGGCTGTGCTTGGGGCAAAACTTGGAGCACCACACCACTGGAATTCTCAGTCAAAAGCTGATTATCATATTTTCCATGTTGCTTTCTGGTGGGGATATTAAAAAAAGAGTTTAATAATTTCAAGAATCTCACCTTGTGTCTGGAAACTGCAATACAATTACAAGACAGGCAGTGAACAAAGCACCCTGTAATGATTCTAGCACCACTACTGGGCCTAAGTGCCAGTTTTCTTCCATTTCTCTCTCCAGAAGCAGTCTTTTGTTTTCATCTTCTTCCCACAGCACTACCTAGAATTTCATGAAACATGCAAGCTCCTAAAATACATTTATGTTATTAAATGAAACTGTCCCACAGAGCTCAAGCAGTGGAAACTCCAGGTGGGAATACCAACAATGTAGGAAAAAACAGATTGCTACTTACCATAAAGAAGACATGTCAAGTTTCAGACAGGCACAATTAAAACACACTCAGTCACAGCTTTTAGCCACAGCCTTTATCAGTAAAGAGCAACACTCACACAGAACATTCACACGCACACACATGCAAGCACAACTGGTACATACACAACTGCCTACTTCAGCATCTCAGGCCAGAATGCAATGTCATTTGGGATGCAAGCAGCAATCTGGAGGGGGTCGGAAAGGGGATGGTATAGTAGTGTATGGGTGGGGAGAGAGATGAACACTGCATTCCGGCCTGAGATACTGGAGTTGGTGGTCACGTGTGCATCTGGTGTGCTTGCTTGTATGTGTGTGTGAATGTTGCATGTGTCTCTATTTACTGATGAAAGCTGTGGCAGAAAGCTATATGTGAGTATCTTTTAATCATGCCTGTCTGCAACTTGACATGTCTTCTTTACAGTAAGTAGCAGTCTGCCTTTTCCCACGTTGTTGATACAACAGAAATTTTTATATACCATAATATTTTAATAATACGTTTAACAGAATGTCCTTAACTTACGTAACTGTATCAGAATTCTCACTTACACTAATTTTTACTCTTTAAAAGATACTTCTCGGAAACTTATCCATGATAAAAATATACTTATTCAATTTGTTGAGAAAGAAACTTGACATCATTGAGAAGATTCAAACAGAGAGACTAGCATACCTCATCAAGGTACAATTGTAACAAAAATAACCACAGAGGTATAAAATACTAGAAAAACAAGGGTGAAAGTCTATACATTCAGTAAACTGCATAAGTTGATGGTTATATCACACCTGATTTAGGAGCCACAAGTAAGGATGACAAAGAGGACACTGACTCTTCAAATTCTCAATTCAGATGGCCAGATTTAGGATTACTTAAATCTGTTTAAAATTCCAGGGCGAGTCTTTTGCATACAAAATGGCTTTTGATCCATCTCTAACAATCTCATTGTCAATGAGACAATTTGCAATAAATATAGTGGGAAAGTTCTGGTAGAATGTTAAACTTTAGAAATAAGGGAGACCACACATTGAATAGTAGAAGTGTTGAAATGTCAACAGGCATGCACAAAAGGAAAAGTCTTTTTTTATTTTCTTTCTTTCTCTCTCTTTTGTGTGCCTGTCAAAGACTTAATGCTTCTGCTATTCAATGAGTAGACAATAAACAATAACCTTCCTTCTTACATGCAGTGACTGTGATGTTGGGGGATGGGTCATATGTCTTTGGGAGAATGAACAACTGGAAGGTAATCTACAGTAATTGGAAGTATATTATTCATCCAAGGAATAACTCCTTCTGCCCACAGAGGGAAAATAAAATCCTTGTTAACTCCCATCCTGATTCACTAATTCCCTCTACTTAGAGGATCAGTCACAATGTGTGCTGTTTGTGCCGTACAATTATCTGTCCATTACATTTTGAGAGAATGTAGAAAATTTGCTAACCAGAAGGTGAACCATAAATTGGAGACTTTTCATCTATTTTATGTGATGACAAAAAGTCACATGTGAATAAGAAATTAATATATTCACACACAATAAAATATCAGATTTTATAAAAATGTATCAGAAAATAAAGCTTGGCACAGTAATTAGGCAGTTTTTTATAGACCAGGCAGATTTGGAGTTCTTTACAATTTACATTTGTTGCAGAATTTACTTTACAGTAATTTCATTAATTTACAGTTTATTATTTTTTATTTCTCTCAGTTTGATAGTACATTAACTTATCTAGATGGCCAAGACAATGAGCATCTTTGGTCCAAAGAGCATGAGGGAAATATTGAGAAAGGTAATATGAACATCAAAATGCTGTATTGTGTATTCAAACATTTCTACACAGAAGAATGGGGAATAAATATACTGAATGAGGAATAAATATATTGGTTGACTCTTCTAGGGATGTACAAGGTGCGTTCCATAAGTAATGCGACCAAATTCATAAAAAAATCATTTATTGAATATATTCATACAAATAATCAAAAATTTTCAAATTAGCATCCTCTTGTGTCGATACACTTCTGGAGGCTGTGTTTCCATGCCTGGAAGGCATCCTGGAATGCCTTTTCCGGAATGTCCTTTAGAGCTGATGTAACATGCACCTGGATGCTTTCAATCGTATCCTAATTTTTTCCTTTCATGACTCCTTTTAACTGAGGAAACAAAAAAAGTCAGTGGGAGCCAGGTCAGGACCGCAGGGAGGCTGGGGAACTAATGGGGTCTTGACCTGGCCAGGAAGTCATTGACAATGAAGGCACTGTGACAAGGCGCTTTGTCGTAGTGAACTTTCCACGTGTCCTTGATGTCGCTTCAGCAGTGCGAGACCCTCCTTTTCATCTTTTGAGCACTTCCAAGTAGAAAGCTGAGTTCACTGTAGTCCTGGTAGGTATGAACGTTTCAGTGGCAGACTTCCCAACTTTAACGCAAAACTTGATAGCGTACCGTTGCTCTACAGAATGATCCATTGCATCGTGTTACATAAACTCAAAATGGGGTTGATGGAAATGCATGCCCTCACTCTCTGACAGCTCATAGCTGAATGAGACAAAGAGCATTTTGAAGCTAACACCCCCCTCCACTTAGCCCAGCCAGTTACGACATGCTGTGGTGTACCATTGTGACAGAAAAAAATTGGTTGCATTACTTATGGAATGCGCTCTGTACACTCTTAGAACCTCCACACTGTGATACACAGTATGTCCCTGGTAGTTTTTGCCATTGGATTTGTATGAGCACCTGTGTTACACGTTCAGACTTACTAAACAAATCTATGATGAAATGTACTGCTATATCCTTGATTATTCTCTGTTTACTCTATTAGTCCTGTCTGGTAAGAGTCCCTGACTGAGGAGCAATAATCAAGACCCAGTCAAATGGAAAGTTTGTAAGGTATCTCACTTGTGGATGAACCATACTTCCTGAGAATTCTTCCAAGTACTCTCAGTATGGCATCTGCCTTTTCTATGATTAGTTTTATGTGGGTGTTTCACTTTAAAACATGTGGACAATATTTCTATACAGTTGAACCTCACTTAATGAGCACTTCCCATAGTGCACAATTCACATAATGAGCAAAACAAATTGTAAAAAGTGATTCACTTAATGAGTGATGTTCCACATAATGAGTGATGATGATTTAGTGTGATGTCACCAGCCATTCCGTGTGGTGGGGGAAATTTTCAACAATGTGAACACCTTTCATTGTCAGCAGTGGCATATGAACAATGTCTTTAGCACATACTGCAGTCTGGTTTTAGTGCTCTTTCTGCTATGATCTTAGTGCAGCTAGTGGTCACACAGTTTTCTAAACTTGTATTCACACAGTGTTTTTCTGTGTGCTGATTTTAATAACCTTCATAGAAATAATCCCAAAGATTGAGCCACACGAAGACAAGGATAAGAGAAAGAAAATATCCTCAGAAATGAAACGTAAAATCATTGAAAAACATTAACATGGAGTGAGCATTGCTGATTTAGCATGCACAAACAATCAAATCTACAATAATTATTTTCACTATCCTCAAGAACAAGGACAAGATTAAGGAGAAAGATGTTTTGAAGGGAGTGACAGGAGTATCTAAACAACAGTTTCATATTCTGAACGATGTTGAAAGGTTGCTCCTTATATGGATAAATGAAAAGCAATTGCAAGGCAATATTGTTAATGAGAGCATCATTTGTGAGAAGGCAAAAATGATTTCTTCTGACCTTGTTAAGAAGACACCAGGATCATTAGTGGCAAAAGAAACATTAAGGGAAGCTGTGGGTGGTTCAAGAAGTTTAGGAGAAGAACCAGCATCCACAGCATTGTGAGGCATGGCGTAGCAGCCAGTTCCAACTCAAAGGCAGCAGAGAACTTAAAGATGCTCATTGATTCTGAGGGTTATATGCAGCAACAGGTTTTTAATTGTAGAAAGACAGATCTGTTCTGGAAAAAGATACTGAAGTGTGCCTTTATAACAACAGAGGAGAATGCATTGCTTGGTCACAAACCAGAAGAGCAAGTTAAATGTAATGATGTGGTCCAACAATAAGTTTTGGATGGCATGTGATCTGTTTGCAATTGGATCAATGAAGTGTTTGGTCCTCTGGTGAAAAAATATTTGCTTGAGATGAATCTGCCCTGCCATGTCTTGTTTGTTATCCACAATGTCCTGCCCCTTCTCCAGACCTACAAGACCATCTCCTTGAAGAATTTCATTCATCCAGATCCAATTTCTGCCTTCCAACATCACTCCATTGCACCAGCCTATGGACCAGCAGATTATTGCTAACTTTAAGAAGTTTAAACTAAAGCACTCTTTGAGCATGGCTTTGAGTTGACTGAAGCTACCAATCTCTCTCTCAGAGAGTTTTGGAAATATCAGTTCAACATCATTGCCTGCATCAAGATGATTGGAAAGGCATGTGAAGGGGTTACCAAGAGAACTCTCATTTCTGCTTGGAAGAAGCTTTGGGCAGAGTGTACTGTCAAATGTGACTCTGAATCATTTGAGTCAGTACCTATGGAGCCTGTAGTCAATGAGATTGTGCCTTTGGCCAAGAGCATGGGACTAGAAGTGGGTAACAGTGATATCGATGAGCTTGTGGAAGATTACAGCCAAGAAATGACCACCAAAGAGCTTATGGAGTTGAAGTGAGTATCAAAGCAGAAAGGTGTAGAGAGGAGTTCTTCAGAGGAGGAGGAGGAGGCAGTAACAACAAGACAGCAATCTTTTGGTGCAATAAGAGAAATGCAGAAAGCATGGAAATCAGTTGCATCACACATTGAAAATCATCACTCCAATAAAGCAGTGGCTACACACGTTACAGGTTTATTTGACAATAATTCTGTATCACATTTTTGCCATGTGTTGAAGCAATGTCAGAAACAGGCAACTGTAGATAACTTCTTAATAAAAAAGAATTAGTTATGTATCATGAATAATAAAATACATAATAATGTACTTATCATTTTCTTTGAATAAATGCCACAAATGACATAAAACTTTTAGTACTTTTTCTGCATGAAATGGTTTATCATATTTTACATTAATTTATATGGGGCAAGTTTGTTTTGCTTAACAAGTGTTTCACACTGTGAGTAAGATTCTGGAACAAATTACACATGCTACGTGAGTTTCCATTGTATATTTAATGTATGCAAATTTTCCCTGTGATTACTCCATAATCATGTAAACAAAAAATTATGCAGCTTTCTGCCTATTTGTGTGCAAAACATGTCAGTATTAGGAGTGCTGACAACTGTGGAAACCACCAAGATGAGCTCCAGTACCTGCAGGTTCTTTGCAGCATTTTAAAATGTATTGGACACACTCTTACTTATAACTAATTGAAAATACTTACCAAAGAATAAATTAATGGAATTACGAAAATTAATGGAATTAGGCAGAGGTGCACTCATTTACCAAACAGAGCACCAGAATAGATCCAGAGAAATATCACAAAAGTAGCTCATCACAAAAAATTGAACTGTTTACATTGTTAAACAATTAATTGGCACTTTTTTCCTGTAACTGTGCCCTTAAATAATTTCTTTGGCTATCCACTAATTTATTCCCATGGAGCACATTTCTTCATTGTATACACTCACTGTACAGAGACTACTGCATCTCTCACAAAACCCAAAGAAATTCTGACTATATTTAATAAGTGTTAGTGTATCAAAATTAGTATCCACATTCCCATGGATGAGACAGGAACTGAAACTGAGGGTAGCACAGCAAAACCAGACACACTGAACTCCATTTTCAAATGTTCCTTTATAAATGAAAAACCTGTAGTAGTGCCCTAATATAATTCTCACACTATTGCAAAGATGAGTGATATAGAAACCAGCTTCAGTGGTGTTAGAATCAGATGAAATTGCTAAAATTTAACAAAGCACAAGGGCCTGATGGAACCCCTATCAGGTTTTGTAATGTGTCTAAACACAGTAAATGAAGTAAGAGTCATATTTTTTCTTTTGTTTTGATGCTAAACATCATTGTCTTATAACAGTTTATGGTAAATTGTGCAGAGCAACAAAAAACAGAGTCATAATATCTGTGATATACCAAATGAAAGATGTCAAATAGACTACATCCAACTTTTTTTTTAATTAGCTTATTCTGTCTGTTATGAGAGGTTGAACACATTGGTAGTACTGAGCAGATGTAACAGTACTTTGTAATAAAACATGCTTATTTGGAAAATACAGCTGTCAATGTTATTAAAAGCAAGAGCTTTTTACTTATTTCACTGTGCAACCATGAAGGAAGAATTACTGGTTCACATATATCCCAGCATGACAGAATGCAAAATCATGTGTGATCACTGAATTCAGGCTACACGGAAACAGTACAAGATGCTTTGATCAGATCACAATGAAATCACAGTAAATGGAATACTATGAAGTGCAGAGGTAAAAAAGCCAATCTTCACTATTTTTGAGGCCATCAGCACCAACATTTATCTAGAAAGGACAAAATACACAAACATTAATGTTGTGTGTACAAAAGGTCATGGTAAAACTTTTATCTGATGTCACTTTCAGTTTCTCTGAGGGACACCTCATTTTAATTCACTAGAACTTTATACCAGATTTGTGGCTGGGTTAGCTCATCTTTTGAGTATAATCTACTGTTATTATTGTTGTTGTTGTGGTCTTCGCTCCAAAGGCAGGGTTGATGGAGCTCTCCATGCTACTCTATCCTGTGCAAGCCTCCTCATCTCCAAGTAAATACTGCAACTGACATCCTTCTGAATCTGCTTAGTGTATTCATCTCTTGGTCTCCCTCTATGATTTTTGCCTTCCATACTTACCTCCAATGCTACATTGATGATCTCTTGATGCCTCAGAATGTGTCCTACCAACCAATCCCTTCTTCTAGTCAAGTCATTCCACAAATTCCTCTTCTTCCCAATTCGATTCAGTACCTCCTCATTAGTTATATGATCTAACCATCTGATCTTCAGCATTTTTCTGTAGCACCACATCTCAAAAGCTTCTATTCTATTCTTGTCTAAACTCTTTA
Organism: Schistocerca serialis cubense; assembly: GCF_023864345.2. Classification (NCBI taxonomy): domain Eukaryota; kingdom Metazoa; phylum Arthropoda; class Insecta; order Orthoptera; family Acrididae; genus Schistocerca; species Schistocerca serialis. Next base: position 876,814,170 of record NC_064639.1, read on the forward strand.
TCATCCATGTCTCACTTCCATACATGGCTACACTCCATACAAATGCTTTCAGAAAAAAACTTCCTGATAGTTAAATCTGTACTCAATGTTGACAAATTTCCCTTCATCAGAAATGCTTTTCGTGCCATTTCCGGTCTATGTCTTATATCCTCTCTACTTTGACCATCATCATTTATATTCCTGCCCCAATACCAAAACTCATCTACTACTTTGTGTCTCATTTCCTAATATGATTCCCTCAGCATCACCTTATTTAACTCTCATTTTGCTTTTGTTGATGTTCATCTTATACCCTCCTTTCAAGATACTGTTCATTCCATTCAACAGCTCTTCCAAGTCCTTTGCTATTTCTGATATAATTACAATGTCATCAGTAAACCTCAGTTTTTATTTCTTTGCCTTGGATTTTAATTCCTATGTCAAATTTTTATTTTGTTTCCTTTACTGCTTGCTCAATATACAGATTGAACAACACTGGAGATAGGCTACAGCCCTGTCTTACACCCTTCTCAACCACTGTTCGTCTCTTATAACTGTCATCTACTTTCTGCACAAATTGTAAATAGCCTTTTGCTCTCTGTATTTTACACCTGCCACCTTCAGAATTTGAAAGAGAGTATTCCAGTCAACATTGTCAAAAGCTTTCTCTAAGTCTACAAATGCTATAAACATAGGTTTGCCTTTCCATAACCTATGTTCTAAGATAAGTCATATGGTCAGTATTGCCTCATGTGTTCCTACATTTATATGGAATCCAAACTGATCTTTCCTGAGATTGGCTTCTACCAGTTTCTCCATTTGTCTGCAAAGAATTCGTGTTACTATTTTGCAACTGTGACTTATTGAACTGATATCGGTAATTTTCACACCTGTCAGCACCTGCTTTCTTTGGAATTGAAATTATTATATTCTTCATGAAGTCTCAGGGTATTTCACCTGTCTCATAAATCTCACTCACCAGATGCAAGAGTTTTGTCATGATTGGTTCTCCCAAGGCTATCAGTAGTTCTAACAGAATATTTTCTGCCCCCGGGGCTTTGTTTTGACTTAGATCTTTAAGTGTTCTGTCAAATTCTTCATGCACTATCATATCTCCCATTTCATTCTTAGCTATGTCCTCTTGCATTCCACAATATTACCCTCAAGTACATCACCCTTGTATAGACCTTGTGACAAAGCAAGCTGGGACCTCTTTACTTCCTCTATCATTTTGCCATCTACCTCCTTAAATCTATTTATTCATTTCTGACTTATTATTATTAACATACATTAGTATAATCCGCACTTTCATAATTGAGAAAGGTTGGTCCTCAGTATTAAGGAATTAGCATCAGGTCTAATTTTGTGCTTAGTTTAGTGTATGTCATCGATTTCCTAATTTATTTTGACCACTCCTGTTTAATATCTTTCTTTATAGGGTGAAATCGGTAATTGTTTCGTGTTGACCTACAAACAAATATATTATAAACATTTGCAAGAAGAACTTCTAGCATTCTTAAAGTATTTATTTGGCTCTATTCAAAAACATATTAAGAAAGCTAGCCCTTAATTAATTCCAAAATAATTACCAGGTTTGTCAAAACTATTGCTTGTATAACTATATCTGTTAATTACATGATTCAAACAAATAATTCGGCCTAACCTTTGTGATAGAAGGAACTGTTAAAAAGGAGGAATTTCTCAATGTATTAAGTTAATTGAATGAGTTATTTTTTTATTGTAATTTCTGTAACTTAAATATTGAATAATGTATAGTTTCAGCACCTATTATTGTGAGGAAATACACTCCTGGAAATGGAAAAAAGAACACATTGACACCGGTGTGTCAGACCCACCATACTTGCTAAGGACACTGCGAGAGGGCTGTACAAGCAATGATCACACGCACGGCACAGCGGACACACCAGGAATCGCGGTGTTGGCCGTCGAATGGCGCTAGCTGCGCAGCATTTGTGCACCGCCGCCGTCAGTGTCAGCCAGTTTGCCGTGGCATACGGAGCTCCATCGCAGTCTTTAACACTGGTAGCATGCCGCGACAGCGTGGACGTGAACCGTATGTGCAGTTGACGGACTTTGAGCGAGGGCGTATAGTGGGCATGCGGGAGGCCGGGTGGACGTACCGCCGAATTGCTCAACACGTGGGGCGTGAGGTCTCCACAGTACATCGATGTTGTCGCCAGTGGTCAGCGGAACGTGCACGTGCCCGTCGACCTGGGATCGGACCACAGCCACGCACGGATGCACGCCAAGACCGTAGGATCCTACGCAGTGCCGTAGGGGACCGCACCGCCACTTCCCAGCAAATTAGGGACACTGTTGCTCCTGGGGTATTGGCGAGGACCATTCGCAACCGTCTCCATGAAGCTGGGCTACGGTCCCGCACACCGTTAGGCCGTCTTCCGCTCGCGCCCCAACATCGTGCAGCCCGCCTCCAGTGGTGTCGCGACAGGCGTGAATGGAGGGACGAATGGAGACTTGTCGTCTTCAACGATGAGAGTCGCTTCTGCCTTGGTGCCAATGATGGTCGTATGCGTGTTTGGCGCCGTGCAGGTGAGCGCCACAATCGGGACTGCATACGACCGAGGCACACAGGGCCAACACCCTGCATCATGGTGTGGGGAGCGATCTCCTACACTGGCCGTACACCACTGGTGATCGTCGAGGGGACACTGAATAGTGCACGGTACATCCAAACCGTCATCGAACCCATCGTTCTACCATTCCTAGACCGGCAAGGGAACTTGCTGTTCCAACAGGACAATGCACGTCCGCATGTATCCCGTGCCACCCAACGTGCTCTAGAAGGTGTAAGTCAACTACCCTGGCCAGCAAGATCTCCGGATCTGTCCCCCATTGAGCATGTTTGGGACTGGATGAAGCGTCGTCTCACGCGGTCTGCACGTCCAGCATGAACGCTGGTCCAACTGAGGCGCCAGGTGGAAATGGCATGGCAAGCCGTTCCACAGGACTACATCCAGCATCTCTACGATCATCTCCATGGGAGAATAGCAGCCTGCATTGCTGCAAAAGGTGGATATACACTGTACTAGTGCCGACATTGTGCATGCTCTGTTGCCTGTGTCTATGTGCCTGTGGTTCTGTCAGTGTGATCATGTGATGTATCTGACCCCAGGAATGTGTCAATAAAGTTTCCCCTTCCTGGGACAATGAATTCACGGTGTTCTTATTTCAATTTAAAGGAGTGTATAAAGGGCTGATTTTTGGTCCTGAGACAGTCCATGGCCGATTTTCAGATGAGAAACCTGTGAGGTGGATGCTTGGGTCAGTTACACCAAACAACACCTTATAATCAGGAGTTCATTTGAAACTTCCTGGCAGATTAAAACTGTGTGCCCAACCGAGACTCGAACTCGGGACCTTTGCCTTTCGCGGGCAAGTGCTCTACCATCTGAGCTACCGAAGCACGACTCACGCCCGGTACTCACAGCTTTACTTCTGCCAGTACCTCATCTCCTACCTTCCAAACTTTACAGAAGCTCTCCTGCGAACCTTGCAGAACTAGCACTCCTGAAAGAAAGGATATCCTTTCTTTCAGGAGTGCTAGTTCTGCAAGGTTCACAGGAGAGCTTCTGTAAAGTTTGGAAGGTAGGAGACGAGGTACTGGCAGAAGTAAAGCTGTGAGTACCGGGCGTGAGTCGTGCTTCGGTAGCTCAGATGGTAGAGCACTTGCCCGCGAAAGGCAAAGGTCCCGAGTTCGAGTCTCGGTCGGGCACACAGTTTTAATCTGCCAGGAAGTTTCATATCAGCGCACACTCCACTGCAGAGTGCAAATCTCATTCAGGAGTTCATTTATTCACCTCTTTACACAAATAAGGCTTACAAAGAACTGGATGGCAGAACTGAACAAAGATAATGTTTAGCTTAGTTCAAAGACGATACTCAGATCGATACTGGTGTCGACAACATTGGCGCCACATTGCCCAACCCCCTTGCAGTACGGAGTATTCTTGAGTGGTCGGAGGGAGGGGGGGGGGGGGGGGAGGGGGGGGGGAAGGGTGACTATGGCGATGGCAGGGGTGGTCCGCAGGAGCCGGACCACGGTCAGCTCAACAGCATTGTCGGGGATCTGTGTGGGTAGATGTCGTGAAGGAAGGTCCGTCCACCGAACCTGGAAGTCATTGAAGCACGCCAGGCGCCGTACTGGGCATGCTGGTCATGTGGCAACAGGTAGGTCAGCGGTTTGTGGGAGGAATGGAGCGACGATGACGGTGGGTGTGGCGAATACACAAAGCATGTCCAGGTCGACGTCGGGCGAGAGGGGAACACATTTCACCAGGTGGTAGGGAATGGCAGAGGTTGCGTCATGAGCACCAGATGAAGGGAAATGCATGACGAAGAGTGTGTCATCGCGTAGTGTTATAGAGATGTTGTGGATTATGTCCGGGGGAACAGGCACAAACACCTCGAGCAAGACCACGTTCAAGATGGGGGGGGGGGGGGGGGGGGTGAGAAACCTTGACAGGGTGAGGCAGGCAACAGGGGAGAAGTTGAAGGGACCAGAGCAGGGCCCGGCAGCGAGGGCGTGATCGTAGGTAAGCTTGACATGGGGAGCATGTGATCGCTCGACGGAGTGCGTGAGACCGGAGTAGAGGGCGAGGTTGGAGAAGAGCTCGATGATTGGAGCTGGAAGTCACTCGACCGAGTGTGTAAGTCCGATGTGGAGGGAGTGGTCGGAGAGTCGTGACCACGACAGTGATTGGCATGGTTGTGGCCTGAAGGGGGGTAGAAGTGGGTTCAACATGAGCAGGCTTAAGTCTGTTGAGAGAGACTGTAACAGCTGAATCTTTTATCTGGATGTCATAGGTGTTGGCGGAGAACTCGGTACGGGCCAGTATATGGAGGTTGGAGGAGAAAACAGACAGTATTATCTCGGAGCATGACGTACTCGCAATTGTTCAGAGATTTCGGGACGTGAACTTTAGGGTGGGAATGGCTGGTGGGCGGAGGAATGTGGAGGTTGATGAAGTGGCATCTGACGCGGTCCCTGAAGGAAGGTAAGCCAGACTGAGGGAGAGAAGCAGAAGGGCTCACAAGTTCACCAGGGAGAACAATGTTCTGGCCGTATACGAACTCAGCTATTGTGCCTTTGAGGTCTTCCTTATAGATCGCACTAATGCCGAGGAGCACAAGGGGAAGGTCCTCCGTCCATAGAGAGTCATGGCATCGAAGAGCTGCATTGAAGGTGCGATGCCAGCGCTCAACTGGCCCATTACTTTGCGGGTGATAAGCTGTGGTATGGGTATGCTGGATGCCGCAAATGTTACAAATCTCGTTGAACAGGGCTGACTCAAATTGTCTGCCCTGGTCAGTCGTGATGATAGCTGGAAATCCGAAATGCGATACCCATGACTCGATGAAAGCTCGAGCAACAAGTTTCTGCCGTGATATTGGGGAGGGGGACAGCCTCGACCCAGTGAGTTGTTAGGTCGATAGGCGAGAGAACATAACAAAAGCCATTAGAGGGGAAGACAGGGCCAACATGTCAATATAAATATGCTGGAAACGCCCAGGAGGGATCAAAAAGGCACCGAGGGGGGTGAAGTGTGCTTGTGTACTTTGCAGCGTTGGCACACGATGCAGGATCATGCCCATTGCTGGCAGTCCTTGACGACATTTCTCCACACAGAGTGCTTTGCTACAAGGCGGGTGGACGAACGAACACCGGGGTGGGCTAAATTATGCAGTGCGTTGAAGACAGCTCGACGGAGTGTGGTTTGGATGAGGGTGTGTAATGTGCCCGTACTGTTGTCGCACCAGATCTCACCAGAAATGCCAGGGAATGTGGTGCGGATGAAGTGTAGTGAAGGGTAGAGTCTGAAATCAGGTTTTGCGTGTCCTCGTCGGCGGGTTGGAAGTTAGGCAGTTCAGAGAGGTCTAACAGCGAATGAACGGCATTGACTCATGAAAGGAAATCAGCAACTGTATTGTCAGCAGCCTTTATGTGTGTGACATTGGTGGTGAACTGAGATATGAAGTCCATGCATCTGAAGTGGCAAGGAGGCGGTTCAGCTGGCGGGTTTGAAATGGCTGGAGCCAGGGCATCCCTCAATGTCAGTCATAAACGCTTGATCGCTTCGTAGACCGTGAGCAACTCCCTGTCAAATGCGGAATATTTCCATTGTGCATTGGTGAGCTTCCGCGAAAAGAACTGCAGAGGCGAAGTTTAACCATAGACTGTCTGGCTAAGGACACCGCTGATGGCAGTATCACTTGCATCTGTGGTGATGAAAAGCTGCGCATTAGGATGAGGATGCATGATGATGCAGGCCTCGGCAAGAAGATTTTTGAGGGCAGTGAAAGAGGCAGTCATAGCAGGGTCCATAGAACAGGCCGAGATCCAGAAGTCTTGGTGCCTGCCAAGGCGTCCATCAGTGGAGCCTGAATCTCGACAGCCCGAAGTAGATGACGTCGATAACAATTAACCATCCCCAGAAAGTGCCAGAGCTCTTTGAATGACGAAGGTCTGGGTAGGTTTAGTATTGTTTGTACTTTGTCAGGGGGCAGTGAAATGCCGTCGGCAGAGCCCCGAAAACCAAGAAAAGTGACAGCGGATTGATGTAGCTGCAATTTGTCCTGGTTGGTCTCGATGCCTCCTGCCGCGAGAGTGTTCATAACAGTTTGCACATGCCAAATGTTGTCCTCGACAGAGGAGCTGAACACACAAATGTCATCAAGATATGCAAAGCAGAATTTTAGTTTGAATAGCACTTCATTGATGAAGCGTTGCCAGGTCTGGGTTGCATTTTTCAGACTGAAGGGCATGAATTGAAACTGAAATAACCTAATTGGCGTGGTGATTGCTGTATTCTTGATGTCTTCAGGAGCCGTTTGGATCTGGTGGTAGGCCTGTTTGCAATCAATGACAGAGAATGTGGCCGCACCTGCCAGGGAACTGGTACAGTCGGCAATGTTGGGTATGGGGAAGGTGTCCATAATTGTTTTTTTGCGTGTATTCGATGGTAGTCTCCGCACTTGCGCAAGGACCCGCCTTTCTTGAGTGTTATATGAATGGGTGTAGACCAGCTGCTGGCAAAGGGTTCAATCATGCTGGAGCTTAGAAGTTCAGAAATCTCCTTTTTAAGGTCGGAGAGGTGCTCAGGACAAAGTCAACGTGGTTTACTGGAGATCGGGGGGGGGGGGGGGGGGGGGGGGGGGGGCGCCTGGCGTGAGGAGAAGCTTGTGAACCGTGCCATTGGTGATGACGGAAATGTCAATGGCGGCACGGGAGGTGGTTTGTGGTACAATGTGTGACGGGTGGGGCAGGTGAGGTGAGGTCGTGGAGTTCGGAGCCACTCGGTGAATCCGATGCGAGCCGAGGTGATGAAGTGTCCCAGGAGTAAACGTGACAAGATGGCCACCGGCCCAAAGCAGTGGCACCATGGTCGGGTGAGCTCGGTAGAGCTTGTGAAGCGTTAGTGAGTCCATTGTCTGAGGGCACGGCCTGTGGCAGCATGGTAGCTGGTGAAGCACTAGGCACGAATGCACTGTTTGTGTTGCCAGTGGCAGTCACACAGCGACATGCAGGAGCTGAAGTTGCATAGTTTGAGGTGCTGTCTGCAACGGGAGGGGTAGGATCTGTCAGTTTGGGAACACGTGACACGCGTCGCACATGCGCACTCGTGTCCAGCCGAGTGTCAAATGCTGCTGTATTAGGGGGAGGGGGGGCGGTGTGGTCCTGTGGAACTGTCAGTACATGTTATGGTACACTTGATAGCACAGTTGCGAGGGGTAGCGGGAGGTAAGCACACGGACGCTCGATTGCTGGGACTACAAGCAGATTCGGCGCACTTACTGACCTTGCTTTGTCCTTTCTGCAGTGTCTGTAATTCCTTTACTGCATCGGAGAGCTGGAGCTGAGTTTTGTGGAGTTAGAGGGAGAGCTCGAAGTTTTCCTTGTGTAGGCGAGTGATGTTTTCAAGCTCAACAAGGCACTTGTGCGTTGTTTCTTGTAACATTGTCGACAGAGACGAGCTTGTACGGATGAGATGAGCCCGGACCGACATGTCACGGAGGAGGGGGGGGAGAGTTTGCTCAGTGGAGCACAGGGGAAGTGAGTTTTGGATGGGTGATGAAACACGGTGTTTCGCACTAGGTCTGGTGAATGTTTGTGGTGTCGCAAGGCGTCAATGCCTAGTATAGGTTCCTCAATATTGCACACTAAAAAAGTCCACTCAAATTTGCAGTTTGTGCAGAGTGAGATGATGTGGGAAGTTGAACCCGAGCATTGTAGTTTAGTTGAATTCACAGCTTGCAGTGAAGTATGATGAGGGTGGATGTTCAATGACACTAAGGACGTAGGCAGCAACGAAATATTGGCGCCTGTGTCCACTAGGAAAAAATATCCTGATGAAATGTCTTTAATATAAAGTCGTCTGTAATTATCCAATTGTTCCCGGACAGAATAGAGCACTGGGAAGTGCCTGTCATGTTGTGCACAGGAGGTGGCACCCAGACCTACCTGTGATTGGCATTTGGGAAGCAGCAGGGTGGTCTGCAGTTCCGTGCCACCTCACCAACCGTGTGTGGAAGTAACAGTATGGGAAGTGCGGTTGCATTTCCTGCAGAAAGTTCGTTGCCAGAGGCGGTGGTTGAGGTTCGGTGGCCGCAGCTGGTTCAGTTGGAGGAGGGGGTGTGATCGAGGGTGGAGCTGTTGACGTCCCAGCTGCTTGTTTACTGCGTCCCACAGCGAGCGGAACAGTCGGTACAGTGCGGCCCCAGCTGCGTCCGGCCATGGGACGAGGAACCTGAACCTGAGACTTGCCAGGTAGGCAGTGGCTGGCAAAATAGAGCAGTGACACATCGTGTAGTTTGTCAGCAATTGTCATTTGTTGCTCGACAGGTTCGGAAGACCTCTGAGCCAGAGCAAAGCCGATATGAAGAGGTAGTTATCTGACCAGATGGCAAGGAGAGCTGTGTCAGAGAGTATATCATCACTGACCAGGGGCCGCAGCTGTCTCCAGAGTTGTAAGGTTTGTCATTGCCTAGTTGCTCGATGTGGAGCACTTGCCATATTGCTGTCTCAGTTGAGCACACAAGCCAACGTAGAACTGTCTTTTTGGCTAGAGTGTACCGGGTAGCTGAGTCCGGGGCGTCGACCAGGTCAGCAATCCAGTTCTCCTGGTCATGCAGGTGGGTGATAAGGCACAGAAATCTGCTTGATTCGTCGAGTTGGAAATGGTTGAACACTTCATCCACAATTTTGAACCAGGTTGTTTCCCTGTCGGGATTGAATGGCGGCAGCATCGGTAAGCATTGTAGAACATTCGGAAGAACAGGTTGAGTTGAATTCATCGGGAACTGCCTGAGACGAGCTGCTGTTGCTGCAGAAATCCAGGAGAGTGTGTCTCCAGGGTATATGGCGATGATGGCTGGTCGGGTGGAAGTGTGAAGGTCACACATTGTGGTTGAGCGCGATCTGTTGTGACACGGAAGACCGATGGGGGTGAGACACCGTAATGTGTCGATTGCAGTTGCGGAAGTTCGACACATTGTGGATGTGTTCGGATGGAGGTGTTGTAGAAGACCGACGTGTATGAGGCACTGAGATGTGCTGAGAACGGTAGTGGAAGCTCAACTGGAGCCGGCATGGGGGCGACAGGTGAGAAAAAGTTCAAAGTTTGAAAACGTGTGGCCTTCCACGGAAAACTCAACATACGATCAGAGTTGGAGCCACCTGGGTTGCAGGGATGCTGCAGAGGTGCGGGCTGTCCAGAAACACAGTGAGGAAAATGATGTCGAATGTCAGGCAGAATGTGTGAATGTTCACTGTTCATAGTCACTTCACTCAAAACGGTGTGCGGATAAGGTGAATGTCGTGGCACAATACACTGAGGCATCGGTAGGACAGAGATGGAGGTCAGGCACAGATAACAAGCTATTGTTCATGTTGCAAGCAGAGGTAGTGAAGCAGGAAGGCATGTGCTGATGCTGAACTGAGGCAGGCGCAGGCGTGGTCAGATGCTGAGGAGGTTGACCGGTGAACAAAACAGTTCCGGCCACATGGCAGGAATGTGCATGGTACTGCACAGATTGCGGCATGGCAAACCATTGTCCTGGCGGTGGTAGCTTATCCGACGAAACATTCACAGAAATCGGCATTGATCCCGCACTGCATGGAGATCTGTAAGAGGTAACTGCACCGTCGGTGAGGGAGGGCACATGTGGTGGGAACAAAGGCATCTGATAGCCAGAGTCATGCACACTTCTAACCTCACTTATTGTTGCAGACACGAAAACGTCCAGCGAAATTGGCGTAATCGTCGAGTGAGAGGCATCGTGTTGCAGTCCAGGCGGGTGTACATCGCCCGCAACACAATGCATGTTGATCACAAAACCCGGCATTAGGCATTGGGCTGAAGCCATTGTTCGAATGTTGTGTTGATGTAATACATGCGAAAATAACCGAAGCGGAGGCCGCGGACACAGTAAAATGGTGAAAATGGAAGACGTTACAACTCGGGGTCACCACTGAGGTGGATGCTCAGGTCAGTTACACCAAACAACACCTTATAATCAGGAGTTCATTTATTCACCTCTTTACACAAGTAAGGCTTACAAAGAACTGGATGGTGGAACTGAACAAAGATAATGTTTAGCTTAGTTCAAAGACGATACTGGTGTCGACCTCATCGGTACCACACCTGTATTGGTTAGATCAACAACAATACATCAACTTAACCGTGAAGTAAGTGTAACACAAATAGGCCATGTGTTAAAACAATGACAGTGCCTGTTCAGTAGTGTCACACATGCCGTTTTATTATGCAAGGACTGTGTGGTTAGGTTTTTACTGCTCATAGATGTTCAACGGTAACGTATTGTAGCAGTATGCTGATGTTTGTCTGCAAACTATTAATCAGGCCTTTCAAAAATTAATGAATAGTGAACTGGCCATATAACTGTGTATCATTTACAGTTAGCAGTGTTGAAATTTCACCCCCCACCCAACCTTTTTTCAGCCAGTATAACAATGCAGTATGTCGACATCGAGAACTATCAATGAAGAAATAAAGCAGGCGAATGTCACATATGGTGCCCCAGTTGAGGACTATTGTATTTGGCCACAATAACCTAGGACTCATCAATTTTGAACAGTGAACTCAGGAACTGTTTACAGTACAGTGATTTTAACAGAGGAGGTGCAACAGCCAATCGGCGCAAGGGGTTCCATGGCCACAATATGACAGCAGCCAATCAGCGAGTGGGTTCTATTGAAGCAGCTATTGAGTAGAGGAGCAGCCAATCAGCACACAGGTGGATACAGCAGACCGGGATAAATAACTTGCCTCACTGAGAAAATTACAACTTTCAGCAGTCATGCAGATGATGAGTTGAGATGACAACCACAGCAGCAGCAGGAAGTGAGTGAATAAAAATAAGGTAATTCATAGCAAAAGCCCTTTTATGTTAAGTGATACATGGTGAGTGCCATTAACAAACAAGACAGTGTGATGGGGGGAAATGGACAACAGGGGAGTGATGTGATTGATAATGAAGATGTAAAGGTTAAGTTTTTAAATGAACAGAAATATTCAATTGGGAGTGATTTGGAAGACTATAGTGGTTATAAATCAGACATGAATGTAACTTTGAATGAAGGGGATGAAAGACTTATTGTTGATGAAATGAGAAAAGTGCTGTCTACATTGTGTGGTGCTGTGAGCGAAATGGACAAAAACAGTACTGATGTGGGTGAAATCTTGAAGGTTAAGGAGGAAGACTCTAGTAGCAAAAGACAGCAAAGGCAAAAGCTTGTGGCAGATAGCAAACTGGAATTGATGTTAAGACAAATTATGAGTAGTATGAGTACTAAATAAGACACAAGTAGTATGAAAAAACACATTTGCAATATTAAAACTGACATGACTAGCTTAAAGGATAAACTGAAGAAAGAAATTAGTAAGGAAATTAAGGTATTCAGCATTAATCTTTCAGAATTAAATAAGAAAGTTGAGGCAGTAGTGAAAGATCGTGATGAAAAGATAAAGAAAGTAGAGCAGAATACTAATGATAAATTAACATTAATGAGTAGCAAATGTGTATAAGAGAGAAAGAAACTTTGTAATGACTATAGTAGGAGGGTGGAGGCTTCTGAGAAACAGAGTAAAGATGAAGTCAAAGCAGCCAGGAAATTTTGTGCTGAAAATAGGGTTAATCTTGAGAATTAAATCAATCACATTAAAAATGATTTAGAAAAGGAGGTAGAAACCAAGTGTGCAGTAATGGTAGAGGAAAAACTGGTAAAAGTAAATAAGAATGTAGATTCAAAATTGACTGAAATGGAGAAAAGGATGGAAGAGGTACAAAATCTAAAGGATAGGGTATGTAGCGTCCCAAACAGTACTTCATTTGTTTGTAAGAAATTTAATAATTTTGAACCATATGGTGAAGTGCATCCACTGGATTTCATTAGGGAATTTAATGATTTGCCTGAAACATGGAATGACAAAGAGAAAATGTCATTTGTGAGAGGTCTTTTGAAAGGGGTGCTTATGGATTGGAGATTCAGATAGCTGATAGTTGTACTTCACGGCATAACTTTAAGAAAGCATTTTTAAATTAATATTGGTCCAAAGAGAAGCAGCACAGAATGTTGAGTGAATTTTGGGGAGGAGAGAGATTTGACTCTAGGAAGGGTACTGTGAAAGTCTTCTGTCAGCTTTGGCTCAACAAACTGAAATATTTGGACAAAGAGCTAGGCAGTGAATTAATTATTCAATTATTATGGGTTTAGAACTAAGTTGCCTCAGAAAGTTAGAGAACTGCTTGTACCTGACCCTAGGGGCAATATCAGTGATTTTTTGAATATTATTATGTTGATAAAGTGTACAGGGTGAAGCTCTCAGTTGAAGATCTTAGGGAGAATTTTGATGACAATAATCAATCAGGGAATGAATTTCAGGTAAATAGGATGAACAGAACTAAATATAGTAGAAATTCAAGGAATGTTTGGGTGGAGGATAGACAGTATGGGCACGGAAATGGTAGGAGAAATTCAAGTAACAGAAATGGAGGAGATGACTTTAATTCTGGATCAAACCATTTAAACTAGATAAAACTCCAGTTTTGGCTCACACTAGAGCAGCTACTGATAAAGAGCCATGTGTGTATAAATGCGCTATAATCACAGGTGGACGATAAATAGTTTGGACAAGAAGAGAATAGAAGCTTTCGAAATGTGGTGCTACGAAGAATGCTGAAGATTAGATGGGTAGATCACATAACTAATGAGGAGGTATTGAATAGAATTGGGGAGATGAGGAGTTTGTGGCACAACTTGACAAGAAGAAGGGACCAGTTGGTAGGACATATTCTGAGGCATCGAGGGATCACAAATTTAGCATTGGAGGGCAGTGTGGAGGGTAAAAATCGTAGAGGGAGACCAAGAGATGAATACACTAAGCAGATTCAGAAGGATGTAGGTTGCAGTAAGTACTGGGAGATGAAGAAGCTTGCACAGGATAGAGTAGCATGGAGAGCTGCATCAAACCAGTCTCAGGACTGAAGACAACAACAACAACAACAACAACAACATAATCACAGGTAAGGGTAATGTAAATGATAGTAGTAAGACAAGTGTAAATTCTAATTCTAGTGAGATGTTGAATGGTGGTGCATGTAGCAATGTTTAGCTTGTAAAAAGAAAGGAGGAAGTTACTATAATAGAATTAAGTGATGAAACAGAGTACGTTGCTGTTGCTCAGGATGTCCAAAGTGGCAAAACGGATGGTAAATTTTTAAGAGAACATAAGGAATTCAGGTCTTTTGCTTTGTGGTCTAATTGGTCTAATATTGGAAACAAGGATCAACTAGAATGAGATTTTTCACTTTGCGGCAGAGTGTATGCTAATACGAAACTTCCTGGCAGATTAAAACTGTGTGCCGTACTGAGACTCTAACTCGAGATCTTTGCCTTTCACAGGCAAGTGCTCTACCATCTGAGCTACCCAAGCACGACTCATATCAAGACCCCACAGCTTTACTTCCACCAGTACCTTGTCTCCTACTTTTCCAAACTTCACAGAAGCTCTCTTGTGAACCTTGCAGAACTAGCACTCCTGGAAGAAAGGATATTGTGGAGACATGGGTTAGCCACAGCCTGGGGGATGTTTCCAGAATGATATTTTCACTCTGCAGCAGAGTGTGTGTTGGTATGTAACTTCCTGACAGCTTAAAACTGTGTGCCGGACTGAGACTCGAACTCGGGACCTTTGCCTTTTGCCAGCAAGTGCTCTACCATCTGAGCTACCCAAGCATGACTCATGTCCCATCCTCACAGCTTTACTTCCACCAGTACTTCATCTCCTACTTTTCCAAATTTCACAGAAGCTCTCCTGTGAACGTTGCAGAACTAGCACTCCTGGAAGAAAGGGTATTGTAGAGGCATGGCTTAGCCACAGCCTGGGGGGTGTTTCCAGAATGAGATTTTCACTCTGCAGCAGAGTGTGTGCTGATATGAAACTTCCTGGTGGATTAAAACTGTGTGTAGAACTGAGACTCAAACTCAGGACCTTTGCCTTTCGTGGACAAGTGCTCTACCATCTGAGCTACACAGTTTTAACCTGCCAGAAAGTTTCATATCAATGCACACTCTGCTGCAGAGTGAAAATCTCATTCTGGAAACATCCCCCAGGCTGCAGCTAAGCCATGTCTCCGCAATATCCTTTCTTCCAGGAGTGCTAGTTCTGAAAAGTTCACAGGAGAGCTTCTATGAAGTTTGGAAAGGTAGGAGATGAGGTACTTGCATAAGTAAAGCTGTGAGGATGGGGCATGAGTCGTGCTTGGGTAGCTCAGATGGTAGAGCACTTGCCCGTGAAAGGCATAGGTCCCGAGTTCGAGTCTCGGTCCGGCACACAGTTTTAATCTGCCCTGAAGTTTCAAGGATCAGCTAATTAGCCAAGTATTTGAGGACAATGATAGTAACAGTGGATATTATTCTGACAGTAGTTGTAATGATGATAGCAGTAATCGAGTAATCCAGTAGTGATGAGGATGAGGTATTTGAATTTATAATTGATAAAGATGGCAATGTGTTGAGTACAGAAAGAATAAAGGAGGATAATGTTAGGCCTAATGAAGGATTAGAATTTAATGAGAGTGGTAATGAGGAAGAGGAACATGGTATCTGTCATTTGACTGTGTCTGATACTTGTTTTGGTAAGCAGGATGACAGTTTTTCCAGGGAAAGGATGAATGAGGATTTATTGTGTGAAGCAGATCACATGGTAAGTAAAAAAGAAGTGTGGCACCCTGCAATAACAGCAAGTGTATAAGATGTACATGTTATGTGTTTACTGGACAGTGGTAGCAATTTAAATGGCATTTCACAGGCATTTTTTGGATCTATTAACAACATAGGGGGTATAGCCATAATGCACGTTTCTGGAATAAAAATTATTAGTGCTACTGGTAAGCTATCAAACAGTGTGAAACGAGAGGTACTATTAACTGTGGAATTGGCAGGACAGCTGATGGGGTGTAATTTCTTGGTGATTCAAAATCTCAGCACTGATGTAATATTTGGGACTAATTTCTTGTACAAATAGCAAGTAGGGGGTTCAACAATCCATGTTTGATTAATTATGTGGTGATAATGCTTACCCCAGCTGTCTGTCTCATTTTTTGTGTTTCCTGAGGCAATTAAACTCTTCTCCTATCATATCTGTAGTTTATAAGTGAATCAGAGACATTCTATCTGTGACTTTCAAGTGATTTTGTACAGCAGGATATTTTTGTATAGGAATATTTTAGAAAAGTTTCTTCAGTATTATTGATATGCATTATATTGTGTTAGAAAAGGCAATATAAGAAGATAAGCAGTGGTATTTGGTAGAAAGCTATGAGATACTGTGTTTAGTCTGGTTTTATGAAAGACGATGAAAGTAACTTGGTATCATGGCTAAAAAATTTCTGTCAAACACAAGAGGTAAGGTAAACAGAAAATGAAAGGTGTTAGGATAGGTGGAGGAGAAGGTGCAGACTATCTGAAAACTATAATTAACATCTGAAGTAATCAGCTCATGTGTGAAATTAGTATAATTTGGTGCGGCAGCTGAGGCAATATGCAGGAAGAACCATCTTCAGTGCTAGGCCTTAATATTAATTGTGGTATAATAGAAGTTTTTGTGTTCAGTGCAATCAGTATATGGAGATAACTATCTACCTATAGAAGTGTGTCATGGTACAGCCTCTTTCAACTTTAAGGAAAGACAACTTTAAACATAGTTGACTGGAGTACTGTGTGAAAAGAATAAGCATTTGCGTGAGTGTGTGTGTGCATATGTGGTCTATTGTTGACAAAGGCCATTGGGTGAAAGCTTTAAGCATGAAAAGCTTTTTGTTGTGCCTATCTGTGACTCAGTATGTCTACTATATAGTGAGCAGCAACTTTTTTCCTCTAATATTGTTACATTCCATCCTGGATTTTCCATTGTTTGAAAGAATAAGCAAGATTTGTTTGTATATTGCCCATCAGGCTAGAAAATCAAGCAATTTAGTGGAATACAGTGACATAATAGATTTTGTAAGTGATAATTTTGTCTGATCAGTAATGAGAGTTAAGTTTGCCTTAGCATAAGGATCTGTTACTATGGAGTGGTTTTCAGTAGAATCAATTTTTCATTTGATAAGCAGAGCAGGTGTTTATTTATTAGATAATGAAGCAATAATGAAATAATAAAATAGTCAGTTAAGTGAGGCTATTATTGATTAGGGAGCCTGTCTCTGCAGTAGGGATATTTTTTGCAAATGCACTCCACTAGCTAACGAGGTAGGAAATGTAAGTATTGGAGCTGACAGACAAACAAATGTGGTGTAACTGTATTGATGATCTAACCTTGAACTAGGCAACATGGGGTACTGTGTATATTGTGCAATTCATGACACTGCAGCTGGGAATGAGAGCTGAACAGAAAGAGCAATATTTAAGTGACGTACAAGTCATATAATGCTGCATCATCAGATCCATAGGTTATCAGAAAACTTTTTTTTTGGAATCCAAGAAATTATAAGCTTAAAGTGGTAACATGGGAAGGAAGAAAAATAATTTTGCTGATTAACTGATTTGGTTTAGTTGTTTGTCGGTGGAGACCAAATGGTGAGGTCATCGGTCTCATTGGATTAGGGAAGAATGGGGAAGGAAGTCAGCCATGCCTTTTCAAAGGAACCATCCTGTCATTTGCCTGGAGCGATTTAGGGAAATCATAGAAAACCTTAGTCAGGATGGCTGGACACAGGATTGAACCATCGTCCTCACACCTCACTCGGTGCGATTAACTGTTAACTGTGGTGCTAGAGTGATGTGAATATTCTGACAGGGCAACTATTTGGTAGCATTTTATGACGATTTAATTTTCTGGTTGAATGATAGTAGTACTCAGAGTTGAATGGAGAAGTAGGGCAATGATTTGGTTCAACTTTTATCCACTTGAGTATGATTCAAGTAGTAATTAAGTTATATGATAGTGACTCTATTATTTTTCATAATGTAATGATTAGTAAATCTATGCTACTACAAAATGGCTCTGAGCACTATGGGACTTAACATCTGTGGTCATCAGTCTATGCTACTACAAATCTTTAGTTTTTGCTAGAGGTAATGTACATATTTTGGACATTAAGAGCATGAGTCCATAAATTATGTGAATTTCAAACAAGGACTTCGCATTTCAGTGATTTTGCAAATGGGAGAGAAACACAAATCTTTCAAGTTTAACCAGTTTGAGACAGAGTTATGACCTAGAGTAATGTTTTGTAGTGTAATGTGTACTTGATTGTAATTTTTACTAGTCCCCACCTTTCATACTATAGTCAATTTTAGAGCTAATTATTGTGATGTTATGAGTACTGTGTATGTATTTGTTTATGAAGTAATGACTATTATTTGCCATTAGTGTGAAACTTTTTTATACTTAGCTGAAAGTAAAAGTGAGTGTACTAAAGTAGGATATTTTGTCTAATTTTTACATGTGCTGTGGCGGTGGAGAACCATCTTGAAGGGAACTGATGGCAGTGTGTTTCCTTACTAACTGCCACTTGGACCTGTTGAAGGTGTGGACAGCTTGGTGAGAAACTGTGTTAAAGATCACTAAAAGTGTGAAAGTGTGCGTGAAAAATACTAAACTTTGAGAAATTGAAATTTTCTGTCAATTTCAACCCATGAGGATTCATTATTTGAAGCAAGAAATGACTTGTATCAAGTAATATGTATCTTTAAATGTAATTTTCACTACCCAAAAAGGACATCACTTATCATGAAGATGCCTAATTTTTTGTTAACAGTATAACATGTGGAAATTTTATGTAAATGTACAATACACTGTATGTAAATATTTTGTAAGGGGATTTTCATGCAGCCAGTTAGTATAAGAAGAATTTGAAAAATATATGTATTGTAGCTTTTGATAGGATTTCTTATTTAATATTTTTTGTGTGTATATTTTAAACCCAATTTCTGGTGTCACTTGTGGTCATTGCATTGCCCAGTTAGCCATTTGCAATATCTATCTGGTCAATCCAATGAGGGGGTGATGTGATAAAGCAAGCTGGGATATTTTTTACTTCCCCTCTTGTTTTGCCATCTGCCTCCTTAAAATTCATTTTTTTCACTTTTAACTAATTACCATTAACATATGTGAGTAGAATGTGCATTTTCATAAAAGAGAAAGGTTGCCCCTTCGTCATAAGAAATATAGCACCAAATCTAATTATGTGCTTAGTTTTGTGTATGTACTCAATTTCATAATTTCTTTTGACTATTCCTGGTTAATATCTTTTGTTATAGGCTGAAATCAGCAATTGTTTTGTGACTAGGATTCTATTGTTAACTTTTAAACAAATATAAATTCTGTAGGTACTAATTATAAACATTTGGAAGAAGAACTACTAGCATTCTTAAAGTATTTTGGCTCTATTCGAAAACATGTAAGTAAATCCAGCCCTTATTTAATTCCAAAATAATTACCAGGTTTGTTGAAAGCATTGTTTGCATAACTATATCTGTTAATTTCATTATTTAAGCAAATAACTCGCCCTAACCTCTGTGATAGAAGGAACTGTTAAAAAGGAGAAATTTCTCAGTGTATCAAGTTAATTGAATGAGTGATGTTTTAACTGTAATTTCTGTAACTTAAATATTGAATAATGTATAGTTCCAGCACCTATTATTGCAAGGAAATATACAGGGCTGATTTTTGGACCTGAGACAGTCCATGGCCGATTTTCAGATGAGAAACCTTTATTGGTTGGATCATAAAGAAAGCATCAACTTAACCATGAAATAAGTGTAACACAAATAGGCCATGTGTTAAAATAATGACAGTGTCTGTTCAATAGTGTCAAACATACCGTTTTATTCTGCAAGAACTGTGTGGTTAGGTTTTTACTGCTCATAGATGTTCAATGGTAAAGTATTGTAGCAGTATGCTGATGTTTGTCTGCAAGCTATTAATGAGGCTTATCAAAAATTAATGAATAGTGAACTGGCCATATAACTGTGTAATATTGTGGTGTTCTGAACAGTCAAAGTAAAGAACTGTGAAACCCAACTGTGCAACTGTCAGCTACATCATTTACAATAGTCAGTGTTGAATTTCCACCTCCCATTTTTCAGCCAGTATAACAATGTGTGGTGTTGATAATTCGTATCAACAACAAAACTTAATATCTGTGAACTCTAAGTAGTCTGTCGAGCCTCCATCTTAACTTTACTTTAGTCAGTTCTTTGTTATACTTCATTCTGTATGGACACAGTGTCAAGTGTAAATATATACTAGCTATGACATATATGGGAATTAAGTTTTCTGTATCCCGATTCCCGATCCCATTCCCATAGTGGTGACCCCACACTTCGTTCATGTTTTGCATCTTCCGCACTGGTGTTTATGCAACAGGTTATATGCACTATGCAATGACCATGCCAAACAACGCCTTGTTCAAAGATGTGAAAGCACAACTCCGCACACTGAGTTTCATCATTTCTTCGCCAACTGTGTATATATCATTTACACAGAGTGATACGAATTATCAGCCAACCCTGTGTGCTAACCTCATTAGTTTTCAATGGTTAAAAAGTATGCCGTTAGAGCGAACAATGGACTCAGGCTTTGCGTCACTGGATTATGCCAATCTGACAATGAAATGCGAACTGAACAATATTTTGAACTGTGTCTCTTCAAATCAAGTGTTTCAAGAACAAAGTGATCTCCATTCGAATACGTGTTTAGCCACCCACCGGCATGCTACATCAGTTACTGTTGGGCCGTGTGCAATGCCGCCATTACTACAAACCATGCCGAATCCGTTCCGCGCATGTGGTGTTCCAGTTGTGTCTAATTTACATGCACAATTCAGTGTTTCGCGTAACATGGACCTCTTACCTCACCTCAGTGGCCTGCCACGTGCAATACAGGCATGTTATGCATCAGATAGTTTCCATGTGGGTGGCGTTCTCAACCCTCCCCACTGCCCCCCTCACTTGCGGGGGTCCCCGTTGCTGGTCACTCAACCACCTGCCGCTACCACAGCACCACCTGTGTCGGCCGCGCCTGTCTCTTGCCCTGTTCTGGAAGCGCATCATTTCCATCCAGCACTCATCACTCATGGTCCAGTTTCCAGCCCCCCCCACATGTGCCGTCCATCCACCCATTTCCAAGGTACGATCTGTGCCTGCCACCCCGTGTTTTCGTGACACACAGTCAACTATGCCAGCTGCCACTACTATGGATTCGCTCACCTGGTTTAAATCCAGGCCTACCGCACCGGCCTCTGACTTAACCTCAGTTCAGCTGCTAACCCAGGGGACACCAAAGCCACCATCGTTGCCCCTCCTGGCTGCCTACCAAAGTTTCTGCTCTTATACGAGGACAACCTGGCATTACGTTTCGCTCTCGTTGAGCATCTGTTCAAGTTACATGATGTGTCTGATGACAACTCGAAGTTTCTCTGTCTCATCACACACCTCCACGATCACTCAGATTTGATTTGTGATCTGCTCCTTTCACTGCTGCCTGCACCAAAATATAAGTTTGGAAAGAAGACTATAATGGAACATCTTGCATGCTTGCCACAAGAGTTGATAATCAAGATTCTCTATGAGGAGCTCCTGGGGGAACGCACACTCTCACGACTCCATGAACGAGCATACCATGCTTGATGCCATGCTATGGGCTGTGTGGTCTGCCAAACTACCTACCAATCTACAGATCCATATGTTACCACACTCGTTCGAGTCCATCGGCTCCTGCCTATTCATCGTTGACCAGTTGTATTTGCTGCTGCAGCAACATCATCTGGTTCATTCCACACTGTTCATCGGCACAGCCACCCTTGCATGCCGACCTTCGGCTGGCAGAGGCAGGGCTCGCTCCGCCATCACCTCATCTGCTTCTCCTGGCAGCGTTGGCTCACTCTCTCCACTGTCCAAGCACTCCACGATCGCCCACGCACCTTGCGAACCAGTCTATTTACTGGAACAAATCAACAAGGACAAGCCGCCCCCTGTTGCAGTCTCCACCTCCTCCTCACCCTGCTCACCCTTTCTGCTGGTACCACAAAGAGTTCGGTGATGATGCTAAGAAGTGCAGGTTGCCATGCCAACACCCAAACGCTGACCGCAGGAACTAAGAGATGCCGAGTTCTGCGGAGAACTTAACAGGTCTCCTCTGACATTACACTCTGTTCACTTGTCTGCCTGGCTGAGTGGTCATCTCTATGTCACAGACATTGCATCAGGTCTAGCTTTTCTGGTCGACACTGGTGCTGACGTGTCAATCATACCTACTTCGATTGCTCCACCCACTACTTCACAGACGAAGTCACTTCTACAAGTTGTCAGTGCGTCAACGTTACCTACCTCAGGCTCAGTAAAGATTACAGTGACTCCATCTCCTTCTTTACATTTTCTGTGGATGTTCTACATTGCTGACATTGATGAACTGATCCTCGGTATGGATTTTTTGTCTCATTACAAACTATCTTCGAACGTTGTACAGGGTTCAGTGCTCCACCATCCTATAAACATTCACATACCGTACAACCACATCTATGTCCAACACTCTGTTTCCACGGCAACATACGATATCATACACGACTGCTCTGCATTCGCAGGCAACATTGTGACCTGCGTCACTGACCTAATGTCAGAATACGACTCAGCAATGCAACTCTTCCAGAACAATAAGAAGCTGAAACAATGCATTGTATCCACTTACAGTGAGCTCGTCATGGCTCACACCTTGCTTCTGGAACTGCAGTCCACAGTGCCACCACGTAAATAAGATTGCTTGGCCGAGCCTAGCTTGAACTCTCACCAGGTTAGCCCATAAACTTAACTTGTGTGTGACATTCGAAACCCCCCTGTCATGCTTATCTCGTCCAGTGCCGCCTGTTTCAAAAAGTGCTGCTAATGACAGTTGTGCGCATGTTGCAAGCACACCCACACCCACCTCTTGGACAGCTACTGTGCGTGTTGATAAACATTCACCCTCTCTCACTCACCGGCCACATGACCCAGTGGCCGTTGTGGCCACACGTGCAATGCCAGCACTGCTCTCGACCGCACTGGTTGTCCAGTGCAAGGTTAACAGCGGACAGTCGCCACCCATTCCTCTTCACTGGGTGCTGTGTGCACTCTCACCCCCTCCACACAAGCACATGCCATGCTCCCATAAGAGACATGTGACTTTCGTGCTACCTTTCCCCACTCACGCTAACGGTATGCTTCATCACGCCCTACTCATCCGAAGACTTGGTGCCAGTACGTTAACCAATCTCATGTGCAGTTCTCAGTTTCTTCCCTCACTGGTGGAACAACATACAAGATAGTCACCACTGCTGGCCCTCCTATTAGGTATATGGTCCGATGCCTCAACCCTATTAAGTTGCGTGCGGCCCGGCATCAGATTAATGAACTTTTGGTGGCAGGTGTTCTGCAACCTTCAGACAGCAACTGGTC
The DNA here is from genome assembly GCF_023864345.2 of Schistocerca serialis cubense. Taxonomy (NCBI): domain Eukaryota; kingdom Metazoa; phylum Arthropoda; class Insecta; order Orthoptera; family Acrididae; genus Schistocerca; species Schistocerca serialis. Next base: position 876,837,142 of record NC_064639.1, read on the forward strand.
TTCACCAATCCACCTTGTCTCCTAACACAATGGATCTTTTTGAATGTGTGGCAATTACAGATGCTTAAACGCTCGTACCGTCATGGACAATTACCCATTGCCAAACATCAATGACTTCACTCATATGTTACCAAGCACCATAATTTTCAATGTCATTGACTGTAAATGTGCCTACCACTAGATTCCCATAGCGCTGGAAGACATTTCTAAGACGGCTATTATCACGCCGTCTGGTTTATTCCAATACCACTTCATTCTGTTTGGCCTAAAGAATGCGGCACAAACGTGGCAATGTTTCACTGACTCTATATTGTGACAGTTCGAGTTTTGCTTTGCTTACCTGGATGACATGCTTGTTTTCAGCAGCTCAGCGGAGGATCATGAGAATCATCTGTCTACAGCACTCCAGACCTTGAACTCCAATGGTGTTGAGGTCAACAAAGACAAGTTTCAGTTGAGCCAGGTATCAGTCTCCTTACTAGCTAAATAAGTCTTAAGAGCCTTGAAGGCCTCTAGCATTGGAGCTGACGGAATACAGACTCCCAAATCTTGTGTGCATGCTATCACATCTCTGCCACCCCCGGCTACTTACAAAGAGCTACACTGGTTCCTCGGCACCATCAGATACTATCGTCATCATCTACCTTCCGCCACCGCTTTTCAAGCACCCCTGATGGATGTGCTATCAGGCAAACAAACTTCCGGTATCAAACCCGTCTCTTGGACCGCTCCGATGCTAGAGACCTTCAAGGTTCTGAAGACTTCTTTAGCTCAAGCTGTAACACTCGCCCACCTTGACCCCTCGGCCAAATTATTCATCACTACGGATGCCAGCGACATTGCGGTGGGGGCAGTGTTGCAACAACGAAAGGGCAACACGGTTTCTCCCATTCATTTCTTCTCCAAGAAACTATCTACAGCCCAGATAAAATATTCTGCATTCGATAGAGAGCTCCTTGCTGTATATGAGGCAATCTAACATTTCCACCCCAACATCGAGGGATGTTCATTTTTTGTCCTCACCGATTACAAACCACTGGCAGAAGCAGTCTGCAACCCACCCGAGGACCCACCCCCTCGACGTTACCGCCACTTTGACCTGGTTTCTCAATTCAGAATGAATGTCCATTACATCAAGGGTGCAGATAACGTCACTGCAGATTTCTTCTCAAGGGTCAGTGCTGTTTTCCGCATCGTTGATCTTTCCGATCTGGTCTCCCTCCAAGCTTCTGACGAAGATTCTCAGGCTCTCCTACAAGACCCACAAACATCACTTGTTTTCACAAAGGCTAAATTTCCTGGCGTTTCCGATGAGGTGTGGTGTGATTCTTTGACCAGCACCCTATGGCCTTTGCTCCCACCCGGGCTGCACTGACAGGTTTTCAGTGCCCTGCATAACCTAGCTCACCCGGGCATTCGAGCCACCACATGTCTCTTGTCAGAATGTTTTGTTTGGAAGAATATCAAACGGGACTGCCAAACCTGGGCACGCAGCTGCATCACTTGCCAGTGCAACAAGTTCAGCCACCACACCTCTCCACCTCTGGGCAAGTTCGACATTCCCGCAGGATAACTCTGTCACATACACATTGATCTGATCAGGCCTCTTCCTCCTTCTGAGACTCATAGATATATCTTATCAACTACTGACCGTTTGTCTTGCTGGTTCGAGGCTGTCCCTCTCCCTAACAGTGCTGCTGAGACGGTAGCCAAGGCTTTCATTGGCTCGTGGATCGCTCGTTTCGAGTGCGGCTCGTGGATCGCTCGTTTCGAGTGCCCGACCACTATCACCACCGATCAGGGTCGACAGTTCAAATCCTCCCTTTTCACCATCCTCTGCTATATCTGCGGTATTAAAAAAATACACACTACCGCCTATCACCCACAAAGCAATGGGTTGGTGGAGAGATGGCACCACACCCTCAAGACGGCCCTTCAATGCCACGATTGTCTCTGGTCAGAAGCTCTCCAGTGGGTGCAACTTGGTCTGCACTTGACCTATAAACCTGACCTACAGGGGACTATATCCGAATTTGTTTTTGGCGAAAATCTGGTCCTATCTACTTATTCTTCACCAGGTTAGTGAGGATCTTCCCCCTCACCAGATTCCATTAGCCGGATGTGCACGCATTTTCAACAAATGCGTTTGCACCTGCCCATCAGTCACTCACCACCCGAGACTTATGTTCCCACCACACTCTCCGACTGCTCCCACGTCATGCTGTGTGATGATGCGGTTAGGCAGCCTCTTCAACCTCCTTATCTTGGCCCCTACAAGTTCCTGCGTGGAGGGGGGTACACGACTTTTGATATCATGATTAAAGACTGCACACAGACAGTTTCTCTGCATCGCCTAAAACCAGCTTTCGTCGGCCCTGATGGTCTCACACCGCCGCAGTCGGACTCTGCAGATCCTGGATCGAGAATGAAGATGTGTTCTCATCAACCTCACCTCACACCTCTTCCGCCGAAGACTGTTCACCGCCGTTCGCTGGTTTTCCGACCTCACACCCTGTTTCACCAGGCGCAGGTTTCGTGCCCTCACCTCCAACGCTGGAGACACACATACCTACTATCAGTTTCCCCACTGCACCGAGTGAACGAGGTTTCTATAGTGATGTTCGATGACCAAGTGCTCATTCTTTTGACAGATACCGAGGTCCTGCCATCAGACCATTCCTTACACGTCAACATTGCACAGAACCTCACACTCCCGCGTGAGTGTTACCGAGCATCTCAACGTGCTTTCATTTTGACAGATGGCTCAATCCACTTAAGGGCCACACATGCCTCCACCACGTTGTCAACAGCCCCACCTACTTACACCCAGGCCGGCTGCCATCTCATCCGGCCATGGTGGCTGACTGACTACAAAGTGGACCTGCCTCTCGCCACTCCACCTGCACAATCCATCTCATTCAAGATGGAAGTACCTATGGTGCGCCTGCCTACGCACACAATTTCCACTGACATCGACGGTCACGCACCCTCACTCTTGGACATCTGTAGTACTCCGTACTGTGGGGGGGAGGGGGGGGGGGCTGTGTGGCATCGATAGTTCGTATCGACCATGAAACTTTATATCTGTGAACTCTAAGTGCTCTGTCGAGCCTCCATCTTAACTTTACTTTAGTCAGTTCTTTGTTATACTTCTTTCTGTACGGACGCAGTGTCAAGTGTAGATATATACTAGCTATGACATATGGGAATTAAGTTTTCTATATCCCGATTACCAATCCCATTCCCATAAATACATTGCATCGACACTTAATACTAGCAATAAAGAAATAAAGTAAGCAATCTTCACAAACTCAATATAGTCCTTCTACCTTTCTGCTTTCCCTTCCTTGCTTAGAACTGGTTTTCCATCTGATCTCTTGATATTCATACAGGTGGTTCTCTTTTCTGCAAAGGTCTCTTTAATTTTCTTGTACATGGCATTTATCTTACCTGTGTTAATATATGCTTCTACACCCTTACATTTGTCATCTAGCCATTCCCGCTTAGCCATTTTGCAGGTCCGGTTGACCCCATTTTTCAAACGTTTGTATACATTTTTACCTGCTTCATTTACCACGTTTTTATATTTCCTCCTTTGATCTATTCTATTCAACATCTCTTCTGTTACTCAAGTATTTCTACTAGCCTTCGCCTTTTTGCCTACACGATCCTGTGCTGCCTTCACTACTTCATCCCTCAAAGCTACCCATTCCTCTTCTACCGTATTCATTTCTCTGGTTTTGTCAATCATCCCCTAAATCTAATCAATCTAAAACTCACCACAATGTCTGTTTCTTTCAGGTCCTATCTCCTGAAATTCCCACCTTTTTGCAGTTTCTTCAGTTTTAATCTACAGTTCATAACCAATAAATTGTGGTCAGAGTCCAATCTGCCCATGTATATGTCTTACAATTTAAAACCTGGTTCCTAAATCCCTGTCTTACCATTATATAATCTATCTGAAACATTCTGGTGCCTTCAGACCTCTTGCACATATACAGCCTTCTTTCATGATACTTAAACTAATTGTTAGCAATGATTAAGTTATGCCCTGTGCAAAATTCTACCAGGCAGCTTCCTCTTTCATTCCTTACCCCGGTTCATATTCACCTACTACTTTTCCTTCTCTTCCTTTTCCTACTATTGAATTTCAGTCCCCCATGACTATTAAATTTTCGTCTCCCTTAACTATCTGAATAATTTCTTTTCCCCCATCATACATTTCTTCAATCTCTTCATCATCTGCGGGGCTAGTTCGCATATAAATTTGCACTACTGTGGTAAAGGTGGGCTTTGTGTCCATCTTGGCTGCAGTAATGCATTCACTATGTTGTTCGTAGTAGCTTAGCCGCTTTCCTATGTTTTTGTTCATTATTAAACCTACTCTTGCATTACATTATTTGATTTCGTATTTATAGCCCTGTATTCACTTGACCAGAAGTCTTGTTCCTCCTGCCACTAAAGTTCACTAATTCCCACTATATCTAACTTCAACCTACCATTTCCCTTTTTAAATTTTCTAACTTACCTGCCCGATTAAGGAATCTCACATTCCTCCCTCCGATCCATTTTGTTTTTCCTGATAACATCATCCTGAGTAGTCCCTTTGTACCTTGAATATAATGACCTCCTCCATCCCAACCAGCATGAATTCTGAAAGCATCAACCATGTCAAACCCTCACATTTCTCATAAATTACATCCTGAAACCGTAAATCAAGGCAACGAGGAAGATGCAGTATTTCTCATTTTCTGAAAAGTATTTGACTCGGTACCACATCTGCATTTAATATCAAAACTACAATCATATAGACAATCAAGTGAAATTTCTGACAGGGCTGATGATTTTTTGACAGGAAGAATGCAGCATGTTGTCTTGGATGAAGAGTCTTCAACAGATAGAGGAGTAACTTCAGGTATGCTCCAAGGAAGTGTATTGGGATACTTGCTGTTCATGTCATATATTAATAACCTGGACAATGTAAATAGTAACCTCAGACTTTTTGCAGGTGATCCAGTTATCGGTAAGGCAGTACTTACTGAAAAGAAGTGCATTAATTTCCATCAAATCTTGGTAAGGTTTTGAAGTGGTGCAAAGGTTGGCAACTTGCTTTAAATGTTGAAAAATGTTAAACTGTGCATGTTGCAAAATGCAAAGATTATCATTGTAGGACTATAATATCAATGAGTCACAGCTGGAATCAGCTAATTTATAGAAGTACCTGGGTGCAACACCTCGTAGGTATATGAATGGAATAAACACACAGACTCAGTCACGGGTAAAACAGATAACAGATTTCTTAACTGGACAGATAAAAAATCTACTCACCAAGTGGCAGCAGAACACACACATAAAAGATGGTTGTAATTGGCAAACTTTCGGAGCCAGTGGATCCTTCTTCAGGAAGAACCTTTTGCTGGCTCCAAAAGTTTGCCATTTACAACCATCTTTTATGTGTGTGTTCTGCCGCCACTTGGTGAGTAGATTTTTTATCTATCTACTTAAATAATTTTTTTCAATAACTGGTTGTTTTCATTGTCAGGTAACAGATTTCACTTTAGTGGTAGAGTGCTATGGAAGTGCAATCACTCTACAGAGGAGATTGCTTACAAATCACTCATGCTACCAATCATAGAATACTTCTCAAGTGTGTGGAACCCATACCAGATGAGACTAACAGGGAATATTGACTGTATATAGAGAAGAGCAGCATGAATTGTCACTGGTTTGTTTGATCTATGGGAGAGTGTCACAGAGATGCTGAAGGTACTGAACTGGCAGACTCCTGAAGATGGATGGATATTATCCCAAGAAAGGCTACTAATAAAGTTAGAGGAACCTGTTATAAATGATGACCGAAAGAAAATAGTACAACCCCCTACATAACATTCCTATAGGATCGTGAGGACAAGATCAGACTAATTACTGCACACACAGAGCCATTTCAGCAATTATTCTCTCACAATCCAAACATGAACAGAGGTCCCCTGTGCCATGCACTTCACAGTGGCTTGCACAGTATCGATGTAGATGTAGTTATTGTAAGTAAAAATTAAATTCAATGGAGTATATTGTAGATCATTTTCTTTTCTAGTCTTGCATTCTGGGTGACATTATTCTGAAAATGTAATACAGTGTTAACACAGATTTATTGCCCCAATGGTAATATTACTATTAATTCTGCATACATGTGAAATAACTATATTTAAATTTGAGACATGAAATCCCCATCCAGAAAACACCACACAAAATAACAACGTATGTGTCTTACCTTCTTCACTATCTTTACTGAGAGGAGCTCAGTGACAAGAATCCCCAATGTCTTTCCCGCAGAAGCTGCACCAACAATGATTGCTGCAGCCTGATTTTCATAAGAAAGACGTTCTTTGTCCCAGAGCTTCTGGGCAATCTTTTCACGCTCATTTTCCTGTGAAATACAATTAAAAATTACCATCAATATTGCACAGTTAACTATTGATACACACACAAGTCAAAGTTGTAAATAAAGTACAGAGTTTAATTTTTGAAAATATAATTGGATGGATAAAAAATCTACTCATGAAATGGCAGCAGGAGAAAACACATATAAAGGTTATGGAGACATGCAATCTTTTGGAGCCAGTGGCTTCTTCTACTAGCAGAAGGCAGAGGAAGGACGATGAAGGAAAAGACTGGCGAGGCTTAAGAGATGGTGAGGAGCACTGAAAAGTTGACAAGAACCCTGGGTCAGAAGAGGCTTACCACATGGGATGAGGAGGAATTACTAATTTTTGGTCTGCACAGGATGAGATTTGAGAACTTTTTGCTGCATGTAAAAGAAAGAGGCAGTAAATTCAACTAGAATGAGGTGTAATTGTATAGTAACTTATTCAGTCAATCAAAATATCAGTTCATAACAACGAAAACAATCAATTTTTGACAAAATAATTTAACTGGATAGATAAAAAAATCTAGTCACCAGCTGCAGCAGAACACACACATGAAAGAGAGGGTTGTAATTAGGTAAGCTTTTGGAGCCAGTGGCTCCTTCTTCAGGCAGAATGGCTGAAGGGGATGGAAGAGAAGTGAAGGGAAAGGACTGGAGAAGTTTAGGAAAAGGGGTAGATTTTGGCAAAGCCACCCATAACAGTGGGTAAGGGGAGACGTACCGCACATTATGAGAAGGAGAGACTGATTGTTGGAGACTGCATCGGATGAGATTTGAAAAGCTAAGATCTTAATGATGGAAGACAGGGTAATATGGAAAACAGAGATTACTGTTTAAACATCAGGCATGAGTTAATAAGAGTGAAAAGGTAAGTGCATTGCATGTGACAGAGATGGAAAGGCGGCAGTGAAAAATAGATTGGTAAGAAAATGAAAGATGTAGAAAACTAAAACACAGTGAAGAAAAGACTAGTTATTGTGAAGAAATTCTGAAATGGAAGACCTTAACGTAAATTAAGGCCAGGTGGGTGTCAAGAATGAAGGACATGTTGTAGCACTAGTTCCCACCTGCGTTGTTCTGAGAAACTGGTGTCTGGGAGAAGAATTTAGATGGCATGTGTGGTGAAACAGGCCCCAAGATCACGATTGTCACATTGTAGAGATTGCTCTGCAACAGGATATTGCATGCTGCCAGTACACACCCTCTGCCTATGCCCATTCACCCTAATTGATAATTTGGTGGTAGTCATGCTGATGCAAAAGGCCAAACAGTTTTTACCTAACAGCTGGTATATGAAGTGTCGTTTTACGGGTGCCTCTTCCTTTGATAGTATATGCTTTGCCAGTTACAGGGCTGCTATAGGTGGTGGTAGGAGCGTGCACAGGGCAAGTCCAGCAGTGGGGACAGTTACAGGGGTAGGAGCCATAGGGTAGGGAGATGGGTGCATAAGGGGTGTAGTGTCTGACAAGAATATCGCAGAGATTGAGAGGGCAATGAAAAACTATTCTAGGTGTGGTGCGCAATATTTCAAACAGAATGGATCCCATTTCAGGCCACAATTTTAGGAGGCCATGGCCCTGTCAAAGTAGCTGATTAATACATACCAGACCAGGATAGTACTGAGTCACCAGTGCTGTGCTCTGAAGTTGTTTTTGGAGGGATCAGCAGTACCAGGATTGGCTGTGATGGCCTGGGAAAACTGCTTTTGAACTAGGCTGGTGGGGTAATCATGTGCAGTGAAGGCTGAGGTGAGAATGGTTGTGTATTGCTGTAAAGAATCTGTATCTGAACAAGTATGTTTGTCTCAAAGGCCAAGGCTGTATGGGAGGGTACTTTGACATGGAAAGGATGGCAGCTGTCAAAATATAAGTACTGTTGTTTGTTGGTATGTTTAATGTGGACAGAGCTGTGTAGCTGATCTTCAGTGAGGACAACATCAACATCAAGGCAAATGTCATGGAATTTGGATTAGGACTATGTGAAATTTAATGGGGAGATGGCATTCAGAGATTCCAGGAATTTTAACAGGTCAGTCTCACCATGAGTCCATATGGTAAAGACGTCATCAATGTATCTAAACCAAACCAGGGGCTGAAGACTTATGGACCCCAGGAAAGTGCTCTCCAAGTAACCCTTGAAAAGGGTGGCATAGGAAGGAGCCATCCTGGTTCCCATGACCGTACTCCTGATCTGTTTGTAAGTCTGCTCATCAAAGGTGAAATAGATGTTGGTAAGTATAAAGTAGATTATGGTGAGTAGAAAGGACGTCATACGTTTGGAATAAGTTGGGTACTGACTGAGGAAATGTTTGACAGGAGACAGACCATGTACGTTGGGGATGTTGGTATAGAGGGAGGTGGTGTCAGTGGTCACAAGCAAGGTGTGTGGTGGGAGTGGGGGGGGGGGGGGGGGGGGCAGGGATTTCAGATGATCTAGAATATGGTTGCTATCTTTGATATAAGAGGGAAGCCTTTGTACTATGGGTTGCAGGTGTCAATACATGTTTGGTGGGTGCTTTGAAGCCAGCAACAATAGGACAGCCAGGATGATTTGGTTTGTGGATCTTAGGAAGAAGATAAGAGGTGGGGGTGCATTTTTTGGGTGGAGTGAAAAGTTCTACAGATTTAGGTGTTAGTCCTTGTGAGGGGCCTGAAGTTTTAAGGAAGGACTGCAGGTCAGTTTGAATCGCAGGGATGGAATCTTGATGGCAGATGAGTTTAGTCACAGACAAGAACACTGAAAAAGACTGCTAAAATTTTAAGCATTCAGATAAAGTCCTTCCTCCAAAACAGAAAACACACAGATCACTTTCACAGAAACACAGCCTACACACACATCACCACTGTCTATGGGCCCTGGAGTCTGACTGAATCTGACGTGAGCAGCAATGTGCTGTGGTGGTACGTAGGGGTAAGGAGGAGGCATAGTGAGGGATAGCAGGATAGGAGAAGGGGAAGATGCTGTGCTTCTTGTCGGAGCGTGCAGGGACATGGTGAGAAAAGGTGGGTTGCTACATGCTGCATTGAGAGGCTGTGCCAGGGATGAGATGGGAAGAATGAGGGCTGGAGGGGGAGGGGGGGAGGGAGTGAGCAAAGAAGCAGAGAAGAGAAAAAAACTAGTAGGAGATTGGTGGGAGAGAGGTGTGTGAAGTGCCAAATTTGGAACAGGGATAGGGGTAGGTGTGTTGTGAACAGATACTAGCAAATGTTTAAGCCAGGGAGGTTACAACAATGGAGGATATGTTGTAGAGAGAGTTCCTACCTGTGCAATTGAGAAAAACTTGTGTTGGTAGGAAGAATTCAGATGGTGCAGTCAATGAAACAGTCATTAAAGTGGAGCACATCATACTGGGCAGCATGTTCACTTGCTTTGTGGCAGTTCCTCCTACTTTTATTTCTTTCATTTGTTGTTTGTTGAGTGTCCTCAGTGTTGTTGTTCTGCATTGCTACACTGGCTGAAAAATGGGAATTGTGGATTCTGACGCTGACTAAATGATGTAGCCAACAAATGCACAGTTACATTTTTCAGTACTTTAATTTCACTGTTCACAACCCCCATATTACACAGTTATATGGCCAGTGCACTACTGTTTAACTTGCGATAAGCTTTATTAATAGTTTGCAGGTGAAACTCCACATACTGCTACAATAGTTTACTGTTGAACATCTACGAGCAGTAAAAACATAACCACAAAGTCCACAGTTCTTGAAAAATAATCAGGTATGTATGGAGCAGTCACTGACATTGGTTTTTACACATGGCCTAATAGTTTAACACTTATTTCACAGTTAAACTGAAGCATTGTTGTTGTTCCAACCTGAACAAGTTACTGATCTGAAACTTGGCTGTGGACTGACTGACTCATGACCAAAAATCATCACAATAATAAGTGCTGAAACTACACATTGTTTAGAGTCAAATTTACAGACATTACAATTAAAACTTAACTCATTAAATTAACTGAATACATCAAAAAATTCTGTATTTTTAGCAGTTTCTTCTACTGCAAGGGTTTAGGCTGAATTATTTGTTTAAATCATGATATTAACAAATATAGTAACACAAACAATACTTTTGACAAAACTGTTAATTACTCTGGAGTTAAGGGCTGGTTTTGCTAACATGTTTTTGAATAGAGCTCAAGAGATACTTTAAGATTACTAGTACTTTGTCTTCCAAATGTTTACAGTTATTACAGAATTTATACTTGATTATATGTCAACAATAGAATTTAAGTTATGAAACCATCACTGATTTCATCCTATAACAAACGATACTAACTAGAAATAGTCAAAATAATCAATTAAATACATAAAACTAATCACAAAATTAGATCTGGTGTTATATTCTTTGAAACTGAGGGTCAATCTTTCTCTTTCATGAAAATGCAGATTTTATTCAGGTATGTTAATGGTAATTAATTAAAAGTAACAAATCGAATTTATAGGAGGCAGATGGTAAAACAAGAGGGGAACTGAAATTAGCCCAGCTTGCTAAATCACAGGTTGTTCAGCTGTTTCTTGGTCACAGTTTGGCTGTGGCCATTCATGTGGACTGACAGCTTGTTAATTGTCATGTCCATGTAGAAGGTGGCACATTGGTTGCAACTTAGTTTGTAGATCATGTGACTGGTTTCACAGTTACCTCTGCTTTTGATGAGGTAGGAGATGCCTATGATAGGAGTGGAGTAGCTGGTAGTGGGAGGATAAATGGGACTGGTTTTGCATCTAGGTCTTTTTAAATACAAAATCAAATAGGGGTAATGCAGGAGTAACTTTAATAATGAATAGGAAAATAGGAGTGCGGGTAAGCTACTACAAAAAGCGTAGTGAACACATTGTTGTGGCCAAGATAGATATGAAGCCCACGCATACCACAGTAGTACAAGTTTACATGCCAACAAGCTCTGCAGATGATGAAGAAATTGAAGAAATGTATGATGAAATAAAAGAAATTATTCAGACAGTGAAGAGAGACGAAAATTTAATAGTCATGGGTGACTGGAATTCGGTAGTAGGAAAAGGGAGAGCAGGAAATGCAGTAAGTGAATATGGATTGAGGGTAAGAAATGAAAGAGGAAGCCGCATGGTAGAATTTTGCACAGAGCACAACTTAATCATAGCTAACACTTGGTTCAAGAATCATGAAAGAAGGTTGTATACATGGAAGACCCCTGGAGATACTGACAGGTTTCAGATAGATTATATAATGGTAAGACAGAGATTTAGGAACCAGGTTTTAAATTGTAGGACATTTCCAGGGGCAGATGTGGACTCTGACCACAATCTATTGGTTATGAACTGTAGATTAAAACTGAAGAAACTGCAACAAGGTGGGAATTTAAGGAGATGGGACCTGGATAAACTGACTAATCCAGAGGTTATACAGAGTTTCAGGGAGAGCATAAAGGAACAATTGACAGGAATGGGGGAAGAAATACAGTAGAAAAAGAATGGGTAGCTTTGAGGGATGAAGTAGTGAAGGCAGCAGAGGATCAAGTAGGTAAAAAGACAAGGGGTAGTAGAACTCCTTGGGTAACAGAAGAAATATTGAATTTAATTGACGAAAGGAGAAAATATAAAAAGGTAATAAATGAAGCAGGCAAAAAGGAATACAAACGTCTCAAAAATGAGATTGACAGGAAGTGCAAAATGGCTAAGCAGGGATGGCTAGAGGACAAATGTAAGGTTGTTGAGGCTTATCTCACTAGGGGTAAGATAGATACAGCCTACAGGAAAAGTAAAGAGACCTTAGGAGAAAAGAGAACCACTTGCATGAATATCAAGAGCTCAGATGGAAACCCAGTTCTAAGCAAAGAAGGGAAAGCAGAAAGGTGGAAGGAGTATATAGAGGGTCTATACAAGGGCGATGTACTTGAGGACAATATTATGAAAATGGAAGAGGATGTAGATAAAGATGAAATGGGAGATATGGTACTGCGTGAAGAGTTTGACAGAGCACTGAAAGATCTGAGTCAAAACAAGGCCCCGGGAGTAGACAACATTCCATTAGAACTACTGACAGCCTTGGGAGAGCCAGTCCTGACAAAACTCTACCATCTGGAGAGCAAGATGTATGAGACAGGAGAAATACCCTCAGACTTCAAGAAGAATATAATAATTCCAATCACAAAGAAAGCAGGTGTTGACAGATGTGAAAATTACCGAACAATGAGTTTAATAAGCCACAGCTGCAAAATACTGTGGCGAATTCTTTACAGACGAATGGAAAAACTAGTAGAAGCCGACTTCGGGGAAGATCAGTTTGGATTTCGTAGAAATATTGGAACACATGAGGCAATACTGACCCTACAACTTATCTTAGAAGCTAGATTAAGGAAAGGCAAACCTACGTTTCTAGCATTTGTAGACTTAGAGATAGCATTTGACAATGTTGACTGGAATACTCTCTTTCATATTCTGAAGGTGGCAGGGGTAAAATACAGGGAGCGAAAGGCTATTTACAATTTGTACAGAAACCAGATGGCAGTTATAAGAGTCAAGGGACATGAAAGGGAAGCAGTGGTTGGGAAGGGAGTGAGACAGGGCCGTAGCCTCTCTCCAATGTTATTCCATCTTTATATTGAGCAAGCAGTGAAGGAAACAAAAGAAAAATTTGGAGTAGGTATTAAAATCCATGGAGAAGTAATAAAAACTTTGAGGTTTGCCGATGACATTGTAATACTGACAGAGACAGCAAAGGACTTGGAAGAGCAGTTGAACAGAATGGATAGTGTTTTGAAAGGAGGATATAAGATGAACATCAACAGAAGCAAAACGAGGATAATGGAATGTAGTCAAATTAAGTCAGGTGATGCTGAGGGAATTAGATTAGGAAATGAGACACTTAAAGTAGTAAAGGAGTTTTGCTATTTGGGGAGCAAGATAACTGATTATGGTCGATGTATAGAGGATATAAAATGTAGACTGGCAATGGCAAGGAAAGCGTTTCTGAAGAAGAGAAATTTGTTAACATCGAATATAGATTTAAGTGTCAGGAAGTCATTTCTGAAAGTATTTGTATGGAGTGTGGCCATTTATGGAAGTGAAATATGGACGATAAATAGTTTGGACAAGAAGAGAATAGAAGTTTTTGAAATGTGGTGCTACAGAAGAATGCTGAAGATTAGATGGGTAGATCACATAACTAATGAGGAGGTATTGAATAAGGTTGGGGAGAAGAGATGTTTGTGGCACAACCTGACTAGAAGAAGGGATCGGTTGGTAGGACATGTTCTGAGGCATCAAGGGATCACCAATTGAGTATTGGAGGGCAGCGTGGAGGGTAAAAATCGTAGAGGGAGACCAAGAGATGAATACTCTAAGCAGATTCAAAAGGATGTAGGTTGCAGTAGGTACTGGGAGATGAAGAGGCTTGCACAGGATAGAGTAGCATGGAGAGCTGCATCAAACCAGTCTCAAGACTGAAGACCACAACAACAACAACAACAACAACAATTGCGAAAGTGTTGCAGGTGCAGGATTTTGTGCACAAACTGACCTGTCCCATAAATGTTTGACAGGATTCATGTCAGGTGATCTGGTTGGCCATATCATTCAGTCAAATTGTTCAGTATGTTCTCCAAACCAATTTCAAACAATTGTGGTCCAGGGGCATTGCACATTGTCATCCACAAAAATTCCATCATTGCTTGAAAACATAAGTTCCGTGAATGGCTGAAAATGGTCTAGAAGTAGCTGAAGATAACCATTCCTAGCCAATGATTAATTCAGGTGGACCAGAGGATCCAGTCCATTGAATTCCCTAACAATTTCTGAAATGGAATGTCCCATGTGTCTAGCTTCAACTACCAGTCCACACTCAATGTCTGTTAGTTCCCATCATGTGGCCATAATAAGGTCAGAAGACTTTTCACGTGAATCACCTGAGCACAGACAGAGCTCCACCCAATGCACTGCTCTTTTACACCTTGTGTATGTGATATAATATCTGTATAGGGGCATATCACTACCCTATGACTTCTGTCACCTCAGTGTAAAACAACAAAAAATAAACTCTGCCTCAAAAATATACTTAAACCATTGATTTTGCTCAGTAAATTAATGGTTGAACTATAAAATGTAGCGTTTGTAAATTATGATTTTCAATTGAAATTTAAGATACTTTATTGGAAATTTGTGATTTTTTAACTGCACTCATTATTATTTATAATTAATTATTGTTATATGTAGGGACTTCAGAAAGTACTGTAAGTTATGTGTGTCACCCCAGATTAAGGCCATTGCATAAAAAGAGTGGCACATTGTCAGAAGAGAGGACACACTCCCACTTTCCTGCAGAGACATTCTTCTGTGGTACAGATAACATGCTTATCACACTGTCCAACAGAAATGATGCAGTAACTGTAAACAGCCTACAAAGTTGAAATACGTGGTACAGTGTGATTCTTGTGAGCAATACATCTAAACTGCACAGAAACTCACCATGAAATTCTGGCAGTAGACATACCAAATACAATGTCATGTCCAGAAGTAGTGAAATGGTCCTAACAGCATGACTGAGGCCTCGCAGATGTGGGTGATGCAAATCTAGAAGCCCAGATCTTGCAACAATGTGATTTCTATCTTTTTGGCAAGTCGAAAGAACATCTTAGGAGAAAGAGATTTTCCAATGGTGAGGACATTTACACAGTAGTTCTTGGGTAGCTACATGACTAAGGAGCAGATTTCTATGATTGAGGAACTGAACAATTGGCAGAACCTCCTGCCCATTGTTTGCAGAGATTTTGTGAATATGTTGAAAAATAATGTCATGTATTTGTGTTATTTTGACATGTAGTACAGCATTCAATAAAAGTTGCTTGGCCTACCATTAGAAAGTGTAACTTTCTTTTTAAATTCATAATTTGTGAATTCAATTTGAAACTAATGTGAATTGGACCTGTTAGTGTTCTCATGCTTTCTGTTTCTAAAAATGGATGGTCATTTATTTAATTTTTTTGTGGTCCATGGATCCATACAGCAATGAGCTTCTTCTGGATGTGGAACATGTCTGTATGTGTGGATGGATATGTGCGTGTGTGCGAGTGTATACCTGTCCTTTTTTCCCCCTAAGGTAAGTCTTTCCGCTCCCGGGATTGGAATGACTCCTTACCCTCTCCCTTAAAACCCATTTCCTTTCGTCTTCCCCTCTCCTTCCCTCTTTCCTGAGGAGGCAACAGTTTGTTGCGAAAGCTTGAATTTTGTGTGTATGTTTGTGTTTGTTTGTGTGTCTATCGACCTGCCAGCGCTTTTGTTCAGTAAGTCACCTCATCTTTGTTTTTTATATAATTTTTCCCACGTGGAATGTTTCCTTCCATTATATTGATATCATCTTTGTTTTTAGATATACTCAATACATTTGCAAATAGATAGTACAGTATTATGAATAAAATAATAAATAATTACTATCTTCACGCTTAAACAGTGACATATTTGACTATTTTGACTTTCATGGTTGTTTCATGCTCTTGGGCAATCAGTTTGGGGATATGTATACAATTAAAATACATATTCACATTATGCAGTGACTGAATGGAAGAAAGGAACACCCTGGTATAGAGAAAATACTTTTATTAACATTTGACAAACATATTTTATTTGGTAAGCTCTCATTTGCAAATTCCTCAACAGAGTGGAATGAATGATTGAAGATAAATTGGAGTAATTCAGTTTTGAAAAGGGGCTCATTATTCCTTGAGCTTATAATGGTACAGCATCTCCCAGGACTCATATGAAATGTCTGATAACACCTTTTTTTATTTTATTTTATTTTATTTTATATGCATCTGTATAGTTATCAGACAATTCAGTACTTCCTAAAGCCTTGTGTTTGTGTATTTATATACAGGGTGTTACAAAAAGGTACAGCCAAACTTTCAGGAAACATTCCTCACACACAAATAAAGAAAAGACGTTATGTAGGCATGTGTCCGAAAATGCTTAATTTCCATGTTAGAGCTCATTTTAGTTTCGTCAGGATGTACTGTACTTCCTCGATTCACCGCCATGATTTCATACAGGATACTCTATACTCTACCTGTGCTGCTAGAACATGTGCCTTTACAAGTACGATACAACATGTGGTTCATGCACGATGGAGCTCCTGCACATTTCAGTCAAAGTTTTCATACGCTTCTCAACAACAGATTCAGTGACCGATGGATTGGTAGAGGCGCACCAATTCCATGGGCTCCATGCTCTCCTGACCTCAACCCTCTTGACTTTCATTTATGGGGCATTTGAAAGCTCTTGTCTACGCAACCCTGGTACCAAATGTAGAGACTCT
Source organism: Schistocerca serialis cubense (assembly GCF_023864345.2). Lineage (NCBI taxonomy): Eukaryota > Metazoa > Arthropoda > Insecta > Orthoptera > Acrididae > Schistocerca > Schistocerca serialis. Next base: position 876,853,856 of record NC_064639.1, read on the forward strand.
TCATGCTCGTATTGTGGACGGCTGTGATACAATACGCCATTCTCCAGGGCTGCATCAGCGCATCAGGGATTCCATGCGATGGAGGGTGGATGCATGTATCCTCGCTAATGGAGGACATTTTGAACATTTCCTGTAACAAAGTGTTTGAAGTCATGCTGGTACGTTCTGTTGCTGTGTGTTTCCATTGCATGATTAATGTGATTTGAAGAGAAGTAATAAAATGAGCTCTAACATGTAGAGTAAGCGTTTCCGGACACATGTCCGCATAACATATTTTCTTTCTTTGAGTGTGAGGAATGTTTCCTGAAAGTTTGGCCGTACCTTTTTGTAACACCCTGTATATAATTCTGTCCTATTTGATAAAAAACTTGATTTTGATTATGAAGGTATGTGGAATGTTCTGGAAGGATGTGCATTGTCGTAATTATTGGTGGATTGTTGTCATTGATAAAATTATGTACATATACTAAATTAAGTAACTAATCAAGAAATTGAAGTAATAAGTCCTTAGAAATAAATAAATAGAAACTGATGAGATGTTAGCATGAAAAATCAATGCTTCTAATTAACAAAACTGCAGTCTAAAAATCCAGTAACCTTAGCCCTCAATATCATGAGAAACAGCTCAAAAGTTATTACCATTCATTATTTATTTTTATGTCCTCCTTTGTAATTATTATTCTTGGTAATTACATTTCTAATTAACTCTCCAATTGTTTACCTCTCATAGTTTTAAAATTTCAAGCATTAGTGGCCTCATTTGTAGGTTCTATGTATTTAATCAGATAAAGCATGAGCTCTGTACTACCATTACATGCTAGTAACCAAATCCAAACTGCAATTAGTGACATGACTAAAATAATATGAGAGACATTATTGTAATTAAAGTTCAGAATGATTTTCTTATGGAAAACTAAAGATATTACTATAAAAGATCGCCATTGAATATTGTATTTTATACCCTATTCGGCTGTAACATCAGTTTTGTTACGTTTGGTAAATTTTAATTGTAACATCAACATTATACAAAATTAATAATGCTTTATTTTGGTGGCTATTGTTAAAACTCCATGTAAATCGATGCAGTGAGGCTGCGACTTAGTTGTAAGTTGTTGTTTTATGAGTCAGTTTTGAAGTTACTTTAGGAAGTCAAAGAGATCAGTGAAGTCTGTCTGTGTTTTGTTTATGTGACGCATGTGCAGTTTGGATATCAATTGATGTGAATAAAATTTGTGAAGCGTGAAAATTTCACATTCATTCATCAATGGATCATGCAGAAGAAACTTAATTAACATTATAGACGAATCATTACATTTGGTGTGCTAGCTGAGTTCGATGTTTGAAATGTGGAAATATGTTTAACAGGTGAACATAAGATGAATGCCAAACATAAATTGTCTTGAAAGATTTTGTGTTATGGACACACAGAATGAATGTATGTTGCAGCAAGGAAAGAGTTTGTGTGGATAAAAAGGATCAAATTCTCGGACAGCACCGTCAACCATCCAATCAGTAACAGTTTATCTTTTTAATTAAATAGTTTTGTGACAGTGACAAACATTTGTGTGGGAGGCTTTTATATTTCGTAATTTACCATGGCCAATTACAACAAGGTAAAAATAAGTGAGAAAAAACTCATAAACAGCAAACCAATGGAAAACACTTTGGACCTAGGAGCAAGTATCAGTGAACTATTGCCCAGTAGTAATCAAACTGTAGATTGAAGCTTAGGTGGAGAGGGTTCCAGTGAAAATGTTGCCACAAGTACTCCAATTGCACAGGGAAGAGTAGGCGGAGATGATTTGTTAATGTTATTAATGCACCATATGAAAGAAATGAAGGAACAGATGGGACAGATTAAGGATATTGGTCAACAGGGTCTACAGTTAAGTCAACAATTCAGTGAACAAATGGTGGAACTAAAGAATACTGTTACTGAAAACACTAATCAGATTAGGGAAATCCAGGAGGGTCTGGCAGCACTGAAAATTACTTTTGAGACAGGACAGGGTAAACTCAATACTTGTGTGGGAGCAGTAGAAGGAAGGTTAGCAATATTAGAAACTAATTTTAGACAAGAGTTGTCTAAAAATGAGGAGAGATTTGAAAAACTAGATAAGCAAGTAGAAGCAGAAAATTCTAAACTTAAAGTAGAGATTGTTCAGACTAGGAGAATCTTAGAAGAAAAAATAGAAACTTACAAAAGGAACTCTGAGTTAAAATTTACAGACATTACTAATCAAATAAGTAATGTAGAACTGAAGTGTGATGAAAAAATAGATTTATGTAAAAATAATGTTGTAGATTTAAGTAGGAAAGTTGTAGAACTACAAGAGGGTGAAGCTCAAAGAAATTTTGTTATCAATATTAATTGTGTATGGGGTGGCATACCTTTAAAATTCTTTCCAGGAGATGGTAAATTGCATCCTGCTGATTTTTTATAGCATTGTCAAAATAATTTTAGTAATGACATGACAGACAATGTTAAAATTAAATTTGGTAAGAGATTTTTGTATGGAGAAGCAATCTCATGGGCCAGTCAGAATGTTAATTGTACCATGTCATATGATGAATTTGAAAGAGAGTTCTTAAATAAGTTATGGTCAGAATCTGAGCAATATACGATTAAGATTGAGTTTTTGAATGGTCGAATGTACAGGGAGTGACCCAAGGGGCCCCTTCTCAGCGAGAGGAGCCGAAGAAACCTTACACTCCTCTGGCTCAGAAGTGGGGACTGAAATCCCCCATGGTTGGGGGAGTGTTGCTCCCATAGCAGGTGGTGCAGGAGCAACAGGGAGGGATTTGCTCCCCACCATCAAGGGGGCAGGTGTAGTCTCTCAGTTCTGAGAGGCAACAGGAATTCGAGGAACTGATGTGTCCTCATAGCAGTGGCACATGAGGAGCTCATAGCCACAGGATGTTGTTGTTGTTGTGGTCTTCAGTCCTGAGACTGGTTTGATGCAGCTCTCCATGCTACTCTATCCTGTGCAAGCTTCTTCATCTCCAAGTACCTACTGCAACCTACATCCTTCTGAATCTGCTTAGTGTATTCATCTCTTGGTCTCCCTCTACAATTTTTACCCTCCACGGTGCCCTCCAATGCTAAATTTGTGATCCCTCGATGCCTCAAAACATGTCCTACCAACCGATCCCTTCTTCTAGTTAAGTTGTGCCACAAACTTCTCTTCTCCCCAATCCTATTCAATACCTCCTCATTAGTTACGTGATCTACCCACCTTATCTTCAGCATTCTTCTGTAGCACCACATTTCGAAAGGTTCTATTCTCTTCTAGCCCAAACTAGTTATCGTCCATGTTTCACTTCCATACATGGCTACACTCCATACAAATACTTTCAGAAACGGCTTCCTGACACTTAAATCTATACTCGATGTTAACAAATTTCTCTTCTTCAGAAACGCTTTCCTTGCCATTGCCAGTCTACATTTTATATCCTCTCTACTTCGACCATCATCACTTATTTTACTCCCTAAATAGCAAAACTCCTTTTCTACTTTAAGTGTCTCATTTCCAAATCTAATTCCCTCAGCATCACCTGACTTAATTTGACTACATTCCATTATCCTCGTTTTGCTTTTGTTGATGTTCATCTTATACCCTCCTTTCAAGACACTGTCCATTCCGTTCAACTGCTCTTCCAAGTCCTTTACTGTCTCTGACAGAATTACAATGTCATCGGCGAACCTCAAAGTTTTTATTACTTCTCCATGAATTTTAATACCTACTCCGAATTTTTCTTTTGTTTCCTTTACTGCTCACTCAATATACAGATTGAATAACATCGGGGAAAGGCTACAACCCAGTCTCACTCCTTTCCCAACCACTGCTTCCCTTTCATGCCCCTCGACTATTATAACTGCCATCTGGTTTCTGTACAAATTGTAAATAGCCTTTCGCTCCCTGTATTTTACCCCTGCCACCTTCAGAATTTGAAAGAGAGTATTCCAGTTAACATTGTCAAAAGCTTTCTCTAAGTCTACAAATGCTAGAAACGTAGGTTTGCCTTTTCTTAATCTTTCTTCTAAGATAAGTCGTAAGGTCAGTATTGCCTCACGTGTTCCAACATTTCTACGGAATCCAAACTGATCTTCCCCGAGGTCGGCTTCTACCAGTTTTTCCATTCATCTGTAAAGAATTCGCGTTAGTATTTTGCAGCTGTGACTTATTAAACTGATAGTTCGGTAATTTTCACATCTGTCAACACCTGCTTTCTTTGGGATTGGAATTATTATATTCTTCTTGAAGTCTGAGGGTATTTCGCCTGTCTCATACATCGTGCTCACCAGATGGTAGAGTTTCGTTGTGACTGGCTTTCCCGAGGCCATCAGTAGTTCTAATGGAATGTTGTCTACTCCCGGGGCCTTGTTTCGACTCACGTCTTTCTGTGCTCTGTCAAACTCTTCACGCAGTATCTTATCTCCCATTTCGTCTTCATCTACATCCTCTTCCATTTCCATAATATTGTCCTCAAGTACATCGCCCTTGTATAAACCCTCTATATACTCCTTCCACCTTTCTGCCTTCCCTTCTTTGCTTAGAACTGGGTTGCCAACTGAGCTCTTGATATTCATACAAGTGGTTCTCTTCTCTCCAAAGGTCTCTTTAATTTTCCTGTAGGCAGTATCTATCTCTCCCCCTAGTGAGACAAGCCTCTACATCCTTACATTTGTCCTCTAGCCATCCCTGCTTAGCCATTTTGCACTTCCTGTCGATATCATTTTTGAGACGTTTGTATTCCTTTTTGCCTGCTTCATTTACTGCATTTTTATATTTTCTCCTTTCATAAATTAAATTCAATATTTCTTCTGTTACCCAAGGATTTCTATTAGCCCTCGTCTTTTTACCTACTTGATCGTCTGCTGCCTTCACTACTTCATCCCTCAGAGCTACCCATTCTTCTTCTACTGTATTTCTTCCCCCATTCCTGTCAATTGTTCCCTTATGCTCTCCCTGAAACTCTCTACAACCTCTGGTTCTTTCAGTTTATCCAGGTCCCATCTCCTCAAATTCCCAACTTTTTGCAGTTTCTTCAGTTTCAATCTGCAGTTCATAACCAATAGATTGTGTTCAGAATCCACATCTGCCCCAGGAAATGTCTTACAATTTAAAACCTGGTTCCTAAATCTCTGTCTTACCATTATATAATCTATCTGATACCTTTCAGTATCTCCAGGATTCTTCCATGTATACAACCTTCTTTTATGATTCTTGAACCAAGTGTTAGCTATGATTAAGTTATGCCCTGTGCAAAATTCTACAAGGCGGCTTCCTCTCTCATTCCTTCCCCACAATCCATATTCACCTACTATGTTTCCTTCTCTCCCTTTTCCTACTGACGAATTCTAGTAACCCATGACTATTAAATTTTTGTCTCCCTTCACTACCTGAATAATTTCTTTTATCTCGTCATACATTTCATCTATTTCTTCATCATCTGCAGAGCTAGTTGGCATATAAACTTGTACTACTGTAGTAGGCATGGGCTTTGTGTCTATCTTGGCCATAATAATGGGTTCACTATGATGTTTGTAGTAGCTAACCCGCACTCCTATTTTTTTATTCATTATTAAACGTACTCCTGCATTACCCCTATTTGATTTTGTATTTATAACCCCGTAATCACCTGACCAAAAGTCTTGTTGCTCCTGCCACCGAACTTCACTAATTCCCACTATATCTAACTTTAACCTATCCATTTCCCTTTTTAAATTTTCTAACCTACCTGCCCGATTAAGGGATCTGACATTCCACGCTCCGATCCGTAAAATGCCAGTTTTCTTTCTCCTGATAATGACGTTCTCTTGAGTAGTCCCCACCCGGAGATCCGAATGGGGGACTATTTTACCTCCGGAATATTTTACCCAAGAGGACGCCATCATCATTTAATCATACAGTAAAGCTGCATGTCCTCGGGAAAAATTACGGCTGTAGTTTCCCCTTGCTTTCAGCCGTTCGCAGTACCAGCACAGCAAGGCCGTTTTGGTTAATGTTACAAGGCCAGATCAGTCAATCATCCAGACTGTTGCCCCTGCAACTACTGAAAAGGCTGCTGCCCCTCTTCAGGAACCACATGTTTGTCTGGCCTCTCAACAGGTACCCCTCTGTTGTGGTTGCACCTACGGTACGGCCATAGGATATAGGCACTCAAATTCCCTCTTAGCCTCAGTGTAGGTCAGTTGGTCCAGGGTCTTATATTCCATGATTTTTCTCTCTTTCTGTAAAATACTGCAGTCTGGCGAGTAAGGTGACTGTTTCTCTTTGCAGTTGACACAGATGGGAGGCGGGGGACAGGGAGTATTGGAATGTGATGGATGACCACAATCTCGACTGGCGGGGCTGGAAGTACACCGGAAGACATATGGCCGAACTTCCAGCACTTAAAGCACCACATCGGTGGAGGGATATATGGCTTGATGTCACGGCAGTAGACCATCACTTTGACCTTCTCGGGTAATGTGTCACCCTCAGAGGCCAAGAAGAAGGAACCCGTGGCAACCTGGTTATCCCTCAGTCCCCGATGGACGTGCCAGACAAAATGAACATTTTGCTGCTCTAAACTGGCGTGCAGCTCATTGTCAAACTGCAAAAGAAGGTTCCTGTGGAATATAATATACTGGACCATATTTAAGCTTGTATGAGGCGTGATGATAACAGAAACATCCACCAACTTTCCACTAGCGAGTAATGCCCGTGACTTGGCAGAGGATGCTGTTTTTATCCAAATTGACCCAGAGCGCATTTTGGACAAGCCCTCCACCTCCCCAGACTTGTCCTCTAAATGCTCCACAAAAAACTGAGGCTTTATGGACATGAAAGATTCCTCATCAACTCTCATACATACGAGGTACTGGGGTGAATAAGCTGCACTGCCATCCTTAGCCTGGCGTTCCTCCCTTGGTGCACCAGGGAGGGGAACAACTTAAGGTCATATTTCTTGGCATTGAAGTTAGGCTTTGCCCGCTGAGAGATTTCTGGTGGCAGACCACCGGCAAGAGATGACATTCTATGCTTCGTGGCGTGTCATTCGCCCTAATGCCATCCACTTCGACCAGGGACCCTTCCCATTGGTGCCACCAAGCCACAGCAAAGGCCACTTGGCAGGATGGCCATTGCCAGGAGTCTCAATGCCCCAGAGTGACGGGCATCTACTCCTTGGCATATGTGGGGAGTTAATGGTGCAGGCATCAGCAGAGCAGTCCCTGTATTGTCAGTGGGCTACAACCAATAGAGTACGTGGCAGCCCTACCACAACTGACTGGCTACCATGCTGGATATGAGGTGCAAAGAAGTCCATGTTCATCATCAGCACAGAGAGTGACATTGCATAGGCATGGTGGAAAATGCATCCAGGAAGGTCCTCTCGCCCAAGAGATGGAGAATGGGCAAGAATGCAATGCGATGATGAGAATGTGGGCTAAAGATCTCAATGCACGATGGACACGATGCACCTGTAAGGTGCCCTTCCCCAATTGACCTGCTCTTCAGGAAAATTTTGACAAATGGACGTCAAACCCTGCGGGGACCATCACATAAAGGCCGAAATGTGTGAGACTCCTTTTAGTCACCTCTTATGACAGGCAGGAATACCCCGGGCCTCTTCTAATCCCCGGACCTGCAGGGGGGAAATGCAGAAGTCACCTGCATACAGAGAAGGGGAGCACAATGGCCCTAAGCTGCTGCTAGGCCATTAATGGCCACTAAAAATGGAGATACATTCAATATGGAGCTCTGCGGAATGCCATTCTCCTCAACATGGGGGGACTATGGGAGGCACCAACTTAGACATGGAAAATATGGAGCGACAGGAAGTTTTGGATAAAAATCAGGAGTGGGCCCCTTAGACCCCCATCATACAATGTGGCAAACATATGATGTCACCAGGTCATATTGTATGCTTTACATAAGTCAAAAAAGACAGCAACCAGGTGCTGGTGTCTGGAAAAGGCTGTTCACATGGCACACTCGAGGGATACAAGATTATCAGTGGTATAGCGCACCTGGCGGAAGCTGCCCTGACATGGAGCCAGTAGGCCACATGACTCCAAGACCCAACCCAACCACCAACACACCATACATTCAGGCAGCTTACAACATTGGTGAGGCTGATGGGCTGATACGTATCGACATCAAGGGGATATTTACCAGGTTTTAGCACCAGAAGGATGGTGCTCTCCTGCCATTGCGATGGAAAGATGCTATTGCATTGCATCAGCTCCGGTTGAAGATGACGAGTAGATATCGCTTGTAGTCAGATGAGAGATGTTTAATCATCTGACTAAGGATCTGATCTGGCCCAGGAGCTGTATCAGTGCAATGTGCAAGGACGCTGAGGAGCTCACTCAGAAAAGGGCTCGGCAATCACATTAGAGTCAGTAGATAACTTGACATTGATGTTAATGCCAGGAACACCTGTTGGGGTCTGGTACCCAAAAAGATGTCTGATTCTCAACCAGACTTGGGAAGGTGACGAATGGCACCCAATGGTCAACACATACATCTCCCAACACTCCTATTTCTGTCGTTTTATAAGCAGGTGAATGCAGGCATGGAGCTGCTTAAAGGCTATAAGGTGCTCTATGGAAGGGTGCCGCTTATGTCACTGTAGAGCTCGCCAATGCTCTTTAATTGCCTCAGTAACTTCCGGCAACCACCAAGGGACTGTCTTTGGTCAGGGGCACCCTAGAGAATGAGGGATCACGTTTTCTGCTGCAGAAGTGATTGTTGTAGTGACCTGCTCAATCACAACATAGATGGCACCATGTGGGGGAGATTCAATGGTGACAGCAGAGATGAAGGCTACCCAGTCTTCCTTGTTTGAAGCCCATCTGGGTAGGCATCCATGGGCATGATGTCAGGAGAGTGACAGGAAGATGGGGAAGTGGTCACTACCACACAGGTCATCATGTGCTCTCCAATGGGTAGATGAGGAAGTCCTGGGCTGCAAATTGATAAATCAAATACCATTAGCCACACTGAAACGTGTGGTGGCCCCAGTATTTAAGAGGTAGAGCTCGAGTTGGGACAGTAAATTTTCGACATCTCTGCCACGGCCAGTAAGCATAGTGCTACCCCACAAGGGGTTATGAGCGTTAAAATCTCCCAAAAGTAGGAAAGGTTTAGGGAGTTCATCAATCAGTGCAGCCAATACATTCAGGGGTACCGCACCATCTGGAGGGAGACATGGGTTGCAGACAGTTATTTCCTGCATTGTCCATATTCTGACAGCCACAACTTCAAGAGGAGTTTGAAGGGGCACAGGTTCACTACATACCGAGTTCAGAGCATAACCACAAACTCCACCTGACACTCTATTATATTCACTACCATTCTTGTAATATCTCCTGTAGCCACAAAGGGCAGGGGTCTGCATTGCCAGGAACCAGGTTTCATGGAGGGCAATGCAGAAAGCAGGTGTAAAGCTTAACAGTTGCCATAGTTCAGCCAGGTGGTGGAAAAAACCGACACAATTCCATTAGAGGATGACATTATCGTGAGACTGTGAAGGTATGAAACACTCGGTCTATGCCTCATGGTCACCTTCTGCCACTGACTTATTTCCTGAACAGGCCATATCCATTGTGTCTGAGGGTCTGGCAAGATCTAGGTCCTCAGCGGATGCAAGAATCTTCACCTCATCCTCGAACGCAGAGCTTGTAGGTAGTGGTGGTGTGCGTGTCACTGCAATTCCCTTGGTTTTGGGTGTCTTCTTTCTGGATTTCTCTCGCTGATCCTTGGGATTCTCTGGTTGGGAGGGCGTAACTGATTCCATCTCTGGGACAGAGGATGATCGTGAAGCCCTACAACCAGCTGCTTTTGGGCACTTCAGCCACTGGCAGGTGTCATCTTTCCCACTAGCAGAAACCTGGGAAGGGAGTGACCCAAGGGACCCCTTCCCAGTGAGAGAATCCAAAGAAGACTTACGCTTCTTCAGCTGAGAAGTGGGTACTGGTGTCCACGATGGTTGGGGTGACAGTGCTCCTGTGGTAGGTGATGCGGGAGCAACAGGGACGGAAGTGCCCCCCCCCCCCCCCCCCACCATCAAGGGGGCAGTAGTAGTCTACTGGCTCTGAGAGCCAACTGGAACTTGTGGAACTGATGGGGCTACAACTGATCTCTTAGTGGCAGCATAAGAGGAGGACATAGCCACAGGATGTAGGCATTCAGATTTTCTCTTAGCCTCAGTGTAGGTCAGTCGGTTCAGGGTCTTGTATTCCACGATTTTCCTTTCTCGCTCTAAAATCCTGCAGTCTGGTGAGCAAGAGTAATGATGCTCTCTGCAGTTGACACAGATGGGAAGCAGGGCACATGAAGTTTTGGGATGCAATGGACGTCCACAATCTCGACATGTGATGCTGGAAGTACAGCGGGAAGACATAACTTCCAGCACTTAAAGCACCACATTGGGGGAGGGATATATGGCTTCACATCACAGCGGTAGACCATCACTTTGACCTTCTTGGGTAATGTGTCACCCTCGAAGGCCAAGATGAAGGCACCGGTGGCAACCTGATTATACCTCAGACGTCGATGGACACACTGGACGAATTGAACTCCTCATCGCTCTAAGTTGGTGTGCAGCTTGTCGTCAGACTGCAAAAGAAGGTCCCTGTGGAATATAATACCCAGACTATACCCCCAGCTTGTCAAAAGTGAGTAACACACATGACTGGGCAGAGGACGCCGTTTTTATCAAGACTGATCCTGACCTCATTTTGGACAAGCCCTCCACTTCCCACTTGTCATCTAAATGCTCTACAAAAAACTGAGGCTTCATCAAGACAATGGAGTCCCCATCAGCTCTCGTACATATAAGGTACCAGGGTGAATAAGGTTTGCTCCCATCCTTAGCCTGGCATTCCTCCCATGGTGTGGCCAGGGAGGGGAATGGTCTAGGATCATACTTCCTTGCATTGTACTGAGACTTGGAACACTTAGAGATTGCTGGCAATTGATAACCAGCAAGTGATGGCATGGTAAGATTCATTGCGCGTCATCCACCCTGATGCCACCCACACTGACCAGGGGCGCATCCCATGGGTGCCACCCAGCCGCAACAAAGGCCACCTGGCAGGATAGACAGTGCTGGGAGTCCCAATGCCCCAAGGTGACAGGCATATACTCCTTGGCATATGAGGGGAGATAACGGCACAGACATCAGCAGAGTGATCCCTGTGTAGTTAGGGGGCTACAACCAATGGTGTACATGGTGGTCCCACCACAATGGACTGGCTACCATTCTGGATATGAGGTGCAAAGAATTCCATGGTCATCGTTGGCGCAGAAAATGACACTGCATAGTGGGTGGAGGAAAATGCACCCAGCAAGGTGTCCTCGCCCAAGAGATGGAGGATGAGCAAGCCTGCAATGCCTCAATGAGAAAGTGGGCTAGAGATCACAATGCACAATAGGCATGATGCACCATGTCAGACGGCCTTCCATAACAGGCTCACTCTTTAAGAAAATTTTGAAAAATGGAGGTCAAACCCTACCATGGATCATCACGTAAAGGCTGAAGGGTGTGAGACTCCTTTTAGTTCCTCTTACAACAGGCAGGAATGTAGAGGCATATATCGCTAGGGGTAAGATAGATACTGCCTACAGGAAAATTAAAGAGACCTTTGGAGAAAAGAGAAACATCTGTATGAATATCAAGAGCTCAGATGGAAAATCAATACTAAGCAAAGACAGGAAAGCAGAAAGGTGGAAGTGGTATACAGAGGGTCTATACAAGGGCGACGTACTTGATGGCAATATTGTGGAGATGGAAGAGGACATAGATGAAGATGAAATGGCAGGTATGATACTGTGTGAAGAGTTTGACAGAGCACTGAAAGACCTAAGTTGAAACAAGGCCCGGAAGTAGACAACATCCCATTAGAACTACTGATAGCCTTGTAAGAGCCAGCCCTGACAAAGCTCTGCCATCTGGTGAGCAAGGTGTGTGAAGCAGGTCAAATGCCCTCAGACTTCAAGAAGAATATAATACTTTCAATCCCAAAGAAACCAGGTGTTGACAGGTGTGAAAATTAACAAACTATCAGTTTAATAAGTCACAGCTGCAAAATATTAACATGAATTGTTTACAGATGAATGGGAAAACTGTTAGAAGCCGACCATGGGAAAGATCAGTTTGGATTACATAGAAATGCTGGAACACGTGAGGCAATACTGATCTCACTCCTTACCTCAGAAGATAGATTAAGGAAAGGCAAACCTAAGATTCTGGCATTTGTAGACTTAGAGAAAGCTTTTGACAATGTTGATTGGAATAATCTCTTTCAAATTCTGAAGGTGGCAGGAGTCAAACACAGGGAGCAAAAGGCTATTTACAATTTGTACAGAAACCAGATGGTGGTGGAAAGAGTCAAGGGGCATGAGAGGGAAGCAGTGGTTGGGAGGGGAGTGAGACAGGGTTGTAGCCTGTCCCCAAAGTTATTCAATCTTTGTATTGAGCAAGCAGTAAAGGAAACAAAAGAAAACTTTGGAGTAGGAATTAAAATCCATGGAGAAGAAATAAAAACTTTGAGGTTTGATGATGACAATGTAATTCTGGCAGAGACAGCAAAGGACTTGGAAGAGCAGCTGAACAGATTGCTCAGTGTCTTGAAAGGAGGATATTAGATGAACATCAACAAAAGCAAAACAAGGATAATGGAATTTAGTCAAATTAAATCAGGTGATGCGGAGGGAATTAGATTAGGAAATACTGAAAGTAGTAAATGAGTTTTGCTATTGGGGCAGAAATATACCTGATGATGGTCAAAGTAGAGAGGATATAAGACGTAGACCGGAAATGGCATGAAAAGCGTTTCTGAAGAAGAGTAAGTTGCTAACGTCGAGTACAGATTTAAGTGTCAGGAAGTCGTTTCTGAAAGTATTTGTATGGAGTGTAGCCATGCATGGAAGTGAAACATGGACAATAAATAGTTTGGACAAGAAGAGAATAGAAGCTTCTGAAATGTGGTGCTATAGAAGAATGCTGAAGATTATATAGGTAGATCACATAACTAATGAGGAGGTACTGAATAGAATTGGGGAGAAGAGGAATTTGTGACACAACTTGACTAGAAGAAGGGATTGGCTGGTAGGACATGTTCTGAGGGATCAAGAGATCACTAATTTAGCACTGGACGACAGCATGGTGGGTAAAAATCATAGAAGGAAACCAAGAGATGAATAGACTAAGCAGATTCAGAAGGATGTCATTTTCAGTAGGTACTTGGAGATGAAGAAGCTTGCACAGGATAGAGTAGCATGGAGAGCTGCATCAAACCAGTCTGTGGACTGAAGACCACAACACTTCTCATAACCCCCTTGGCCTCAACCTTCACTAGTCACTGTCCTCCACCTACCTATCCCCTTCTGTGCTCTCACTCCAGCAGTGCACATGCCTTTTGCCCCCCAACCTGTTAGTCTTATCCCATTCTCTTCTAATGACTCTGCATCTAGCAACACATTTTGTTCCCATCACATTTCTGCACCCTCTTACATGTAACAGCACACCTTCTCTCACCCCTCTGCCTCCCACATTGTATCAAGATGGTGGCTACAGTAAAAGTTAAGCAAGTGTCCTTCCAGAAAAACATAAATTTTGCCATAAAAAAGAAATCTTGTGAAAATTGTAAGGACGAAATCAAGAAACTGAATGAACACATAACGAGCTTACAGTTCATAATCGGCAGTTTGAAAACGGACAGTTCAAAAATACAACAACAAAATAGTGAACTGAACACGCTAAAACTTGCGCGAGATAGTTCATCCGTTATGGAAAAGTGGTCAAATGTAAAGTGCAAAAACAGCAACACCAAAGTGCAAATTTGGAAAACCTGCAAAAGTTACGCAAGCTTTGTGCACGAAAACACATTTCAAGTACTTTCGACCGCTGATAGTGAAAATGCAACTTACAGTTCACATGATCGATGGGAAAAGCAAAAAGGCACTGTGGGGAATAAGGTAACAGAAGAAAATTTACTGACGCAAACAACTGTGAATGAGGTCAATGTAAATGTGCAGACCAAAAATTTTGCCGAAGTGTTTAGTAAAACAATACAAAACGATTCGCAAATTGTGAACTAAAACATTTTTGTGTGGTATAGTGAAACCGGGAGCACCACTTAGCGAAATTAAAAAAAATGACCGTATCCACAGAGGCAAAAAATCTGCATGATAAAGACTTCGTTGTACTTCTGGGAGGCGCAAACGACATCTACAAAAATGAAACAGCGAGTGCAACGCGCGATCTTAAACAGTGTCTGAGGAACCTCACTCACACTAACGTAATACTTGTCAATATTCCGCATTGCTATCATCTTGTAAGATGGTCATGTGTTAACAGGGAAATAAAAAGTGCCAACAATCAGTTTGCAAAAATCTGCAGACATTTTAAAAACGTGAAATGCATTGATATAAGCAGTATTGGACATAGATTCCACACGCAACACGGACTTCATCTGAATGGCTTGGGGAAAGAATATCTGACAAGCCTGATAACCAAGGTAATAAAAAACCACCAAAATAAATTCAAAACCAAAATGATAATTGCATTGCCACCGCCTGACTCCAAAACGAAAACACTTAAAAAAATTTCATTAGAAACATCCTCAGCACCAGCAAAACATGTAAAAAAAGACAAAATTTTAACAAAAAGAACAGTAGACATCTATTTCAACGACAAAAGAACTACTGTTCCTCATCATCCAAATATTATTTTAGATGAAAATAAGTAAAACGAGAAGACTCCAAGTTCACAAGGAAACACAGCAGTAGTGGCAGAACCATTTGAAGCATCACCATCAACAACAACAAATAGAAGGCTGTTGGACAGAAGAAACGCTGAGCCTCCTTCTCATCTCAACGATTTTTTATGTGTGAGCCTGAAGAAAAAGAAGGGACAACAGTAGGTAGTGTCAAGTGTCTCCTCTCTCCCGTCTAAAGACAGACTCCAATGGATCCTCAGTCAGGTAACAGCACTAATAGAATGAAAATGCAAGAGGAAGGCATCTCTTTCTTTCATCAAAATATAAGGGGCCTCTTAAACAAAACAGATCAACTCCTTATTAACATTAGTGAAAAGGACAGCATAAATAATGCTCAGATTTTGTGCTTAACTGAGCACCATGTTACTGATAAATGTGCCTTGCCATCCATAGTAAGTTATAGTTTAGTAACATATTACTGCAGGGAAAGTAAAGATAAAGGTGGAGTAGCAATTTATGTTAAGGACAGTGTAGCATCAAAGCTATAGATATTAAGAAATATTGTGTGGAACAACAATTTGAGGGATGTGCTACAGAAATAATAACTAAATTCCACCCATTAATAGTGTTGGCTGTCTACAGGTCTCCTTCAGGTGAATAAAAACTTTTCTGCATTCAATGGAACTCATTCTGTCAGGGTTACTTTCAAAAGCGAAGGATATTGTAGTTTTAGGTGATTTCAATATAAACTTTATGACAGAAAATAAGAATAAAATAGACTTTGAGATTGTGATGACCTTACATAATCTGACATCAGTAATAAACTTCCCAACAAGGATTACATCCGAGTGCCAAACTATGATAGACATTTTTTTAGATGTAAGTAGACATCAGAATTATATTGTCAGGCAGGTTATAAGTGGGCTTTCAGATCATGATGGACAAATTCTCACTCTTTATGACGTTAATCTGTTCGAAAAAGAATTTCCTCAATGGAAATTCATAAGAGTAATGAATGAAGAGGCAAAAGGAACTTTAAACCACAGGTTGCAGCAAATGGATTGGTCTTTAGTATATAGCCATGGTGATGTTGATACTAAATTTACCTGTTTTATAAATGAATTCTGTGCTCTTTTTGAAGAAATATTTCCCAAGAAATGGGTCAGAAACAGTGCTTCCAATTCTGTAAGTGAGCCTTGGATTACAAAAGGTATAAAACAGCCATGTAAAACCTAAAGGGAAACTTATGCTGCAATAAGATTCTGTAAAGATGTAGAAAAATGGGAACACTATAGACTATACTGTAAAATTTTGAAGAAACTAATACGGAAATCAAAAGCCCTTTATTATGAGAATAAAATAGATAATTCTAATAATAAAATAAAAACAGTCTGGAGCATTGTAAAAAAAGAAACAGGAAAAGATACAACAAGCAAAGAAGATGTAAATAAAATCAGATATGAAGGTACCCTAGTAAATAACCCCAAAACGGTGGCTGAGATTTTTAATAAACACTTCCTATCAGTAACTCAACAGATTGGTTGCAAGCCCAATGTTGATGAAGCTGTAACTCTTTGTCAAGCAGTATATTCAAATGCAATTTCAGAAATGCACCTTAATCCTGTCACTGTAGAAGAAATTAAAAAAATCATCATGTCTCTAAAAAGTATGAACTCTGCAGGGGTTGATAATATATCTAGTAATTTATTGAAATATTCTTGTGTGTGGATAAGGGAGATTCTCTGTCATATTTTCAATACTTCCCTTCAGAAAGGTGTTGTTCGCAGTAGACTTAAGTATGCCATTGTGAAGCCCCTGTACAAAAAGGGTGATAAAGCTGTACTATCGATCTGTCTCTTTGCTGACAGCTTTCTCCAAAATTCTAGAAAAGCTAATACATGTAAGAATTACTGATCATCTTATGAAGAATGGAGTTCTCAGCAAGAGCCAATTTGGGTTTCAAAAGGGCCATTCAACAGAAGACACAGTCTACGCACTTGGAAATGAAGTCCTAGAAACCCTTAATGAAAAAATGCTAGCACTTGGTGTCTTCTGTGAGTTATCCAATGCATTTGACTGTGTTCATCACCAGATTCTCTTGCAAAAAGCAAAAGTAGTAGGAATAAGTGGTGTTGCAGGCAATTGCCTACAGTCGTACCCCCAAGACAGAAAACAAAATGTTGTCTTCAATAGCTCGGGTGGAGTATGTGACACTTCCTCAGATTCTGA